>NC_056735.1:1075076593-1075391593 GCF_019279795.1 Protopterus annectens
TAGGTCTGTACAGTTGAGAGGTATGGTAGGCACTGTGTAGGTTACTCCAAGGTGTGTACTGTCCATATGTGTGGCCCCCTGTCCATGACCTGTACAGCTTTTCTGCATTAACAGATATTGACATCTGGACAGTGTGTACAACTCCTACCGTAGGTGTAGCTGACGTGGAATAGTTGGCACTGCAGTTCTTGGAACATGGCCCTGCTAACCACAGTACTGTACTTAGGTCACTACAACACAACAGCCGGGAGTAAGTGCTGGCCACATCCTGACAGTATTAACTACACGTATACATAGCTCATTGACCTCTGCATATTGTGGACATGCAACATGTTATCATGTTGATTGGGACTGCCCTGGCAATGTGTGCTCTGCTGCTATTTCCCTACAAACATACATGTTACTGCATTTCTATGAGAAGATGGGTGTGTGGGGGCAGGGGGAACACCTGTCAACTGTGAACATTTGCACAGACTGTGCTGATATTTGTTTTATATTTTGGTTCCATTTAGCATAGTATTGTTGTGCCCTGTCTTAGAGACTAGTGGCATATCACTTAAGACCACAGGTCAGATTGTAATGGCATACATTTCAGTTTCAGACTTCTTACCCTTCAGAGCCTTACTGCAACTGCATGACCTGCTGTGCTATTACTGTGTTAGTCTATAGGGGGGTATTTCATCATTGTTGCCATTTTTGGGCCTTAGCCAGACATTTTTTTATGGTTTTCTACGGTTGACTTGCTGGGTGATGCTAATGGGTGAATATGGGACCCCCACACTGACATCCATGCCTGTGACCTATGACCCCCTATTTAGTTGACCCCCCACATAGACTGTAGTGGGATTTGTCACCTTGGGTACTACTGCATAGCGTGGGGAAGCCAGTATTGGGCAAACATTTCCTTGTGTCCCACATAGCTGTTAGTTGTCTGCTGCTATCCCAGTAGGCCACCCCATTCCCTTGCATGCATGCAGCAATATCATAGATATGCTTCCAGAACATACTACTCCATTCATTTATTGTAAGAAGTCTGACTTACTTTGTGTCTGAAGCAGTTGTGAGGATAGTGCTTGAGGGCTGCCTATGTCGGATGCATGCAGTACACTGCCTATACATGGTAAGGTACAGGTAGCGTGATGTGTGTGGCATCCATTTTACTGTGTGTGTGAGTCAGAGAGAGGTGTCAGTCCCTGGGTCCCTACAGTATCCGTGTGTGTGTGCTATGTGTTGCCTCTTTGCCAAGGCCAGGACATACTGGGCATGCCTCCATATGCCTACAGGAGCTGGCTCAGGGGGTTCCTCCTCCGAGTCCCTCTGTGCCTGTGGGGACTTTAACAATGGTGGTGGGCTGTGAGGCACTTCTGCTGCTGCATCTGTTTCTGCAGGATCATATTGTGTAGCATGGCACATACTATGATAATGTGTGCACATGTGGCTGGAGAATACTGCAGAACTCCACTAGATATGTCAAGTCAGTGGAACCATGACTTGAGCATCCCAAAAGCACACTCTATAATGATCTTTGTTTGTGCGAGTGCCTCATTATGACGTTCTTAAGTGGGTGTGTGTGTGCATTTCTGATGGGTGTTATCATCCATGGTTCCAGTGCATAGCCAGCATCCCCCACCAGATGGCCATACGGGATGTCCTCTCCTGGCAAATCCCTGGTACAGCTGTGAGGAATGCCAAATGTGGGAGTCGTGATAGCTTTCAGGGCTGCCAGCACACACATTAATGATAATACCCTGGGCATTGCCCATGACCTGGCAGTTGATGGAGTGAAAGCCCCTGCGGTTTACGTAGACCCTACCCTGTTCACCAGGTGGTGCTTTGATGTGGATGTGCGTGCAGTCTATGGCATCCAGTACCTCCGGGTAGTCTGCTACATGGTGGAAGTGGTGCATATTGCTGGACCTCTCCTCACGGGTGCTGGGGAAGTAAATGTGCTAACTGGCATGTGGTAGCATGGTATCCAGGAACTGGTGGAGTACCCTGGATGCAGATGCCTGTGAGACCCTCATGATGTCTCCAGTAGGCCTTTGGATAGTACCTGTAGGCATTATTCTTAAGGCTACATATACCTTGGTGTCCACTGGGCTGGGTTCCCCTCTGTTGGCTCTGGGCTGAAGGTGAGGCCGGCACAGCTCGTTGAGTTGCTGAAGTATGTTCCTGTCTGCCCTGTAGTGCTCTAGTATCTTCAGATCATGTGGTCCCTGGCAGTTTATCCTGGGTCTGAACACTCTTCTCCTCCTCCTCAGTCTTGGGCAGTTGTCAGCATTATCCTCCTCACTGTCTTCAGCCTCTAGCACATACTGATATATCAAAGCAACTGCAGCCCCTAACATTTTGTTGGTTAAAATTCCACTGAGTGTGTACACCAATGTTGCAGAGTTTGTGGGAAAAAACAGACTGGAAGCTGTTTGCATAGTTTATACTGTTGTGCTGCAGATGCTGCCTGTATGATTGGCTAACTATGATACATTCCACCTGCCAGCTATATTATTTGTACTTGATTGCTTTTATTCTGCTATTTCCCATTTTTTCCCTTCCCATTTATGCCCCTTTGAAGCACCCATGCAAACCCACTGCCCAAATGTAAACAGTTCTGCTATTTCTGTTTTGTTTTGTTTTAATTGCCGGTGCACGTTGCGCGCCCTGTTTAGCTAAAGTAAACACTTTTAAGCAGAAATGGCTCTCCCCTTCATGCGAACACACTCCCCATTTCATGGAATAAGTAAATACAGCTTCAGACACACGCCCTTGCTTAGCTGTGCTTAGCTAAGTTCAAATGGAAACCGTGGAGCTCCAATGTGTGCTTGAACCAAGCACAACACACCCCCTTTTCATGTCAGCTGCTTCTCCTGCTTACACAACTGCCTTATAGCACATACATGGTTAGGTGCATCCGGACAATGGTCTCCCATTTTGGTATTCAGTAAAATTTGCTCATTTACATACCACACTGCCTTAGTCCCTTGTTACACCACTACACCAGAGCCTCTCTCCTTTCTTAGCAACCAGTGTTACCTGTTATTGTTTTGATTCTGCATGCTATACACTATAATGGCAAAATGCAGATTTCACTTAAAATTGTCTTTTAACATTTTCTTTTTATTTTCTGCATGATCTCATTTGCACGTCACTGTGCTATGCTTAAAAGGCCGAAATCAGCCAAAAAAAACTTTGATTTTTTATAATTTTGTAACTCTTTTTCATGGCAATGCCCATATTATTGGCCATTGGCATGCCTAATGATGATAATACATGCTTTACTTTGAGCTGTCATGCCCCTGTTTTGATTTTTGCAGAAATGTACATGGTCAGTAACCGAATACATTTCTACAATGGACACTGTCCTGGCGCAGATGCCTGCCTGCTTAATGAATCGCTAATTCATCTCATTTGCATGGTTTTCACCAGCAAATGAGCTAATTAACATTATTCAGTGGTATCCATGCCAGAATAGTGCTGGCAGGCTCATGCACTCCCCCAGCCTTGCTTACTGAATCACTTGGTAGCCACATTCCATGCAGAAGCTGGTGCACTATTCTGGCATGGAAAAAATGCATTATTAAATCCCGGGGTATATGTTTTTAAGCATTGAGGATCTAAGTGTAAGTAGGGAAGGTAATAAGGGCATAGAATTTATAGCTGTCAATAGCTGTCAGTAGACCTGGTTAGCCATAGATCTTTATATCAGAGAATTAGATGCCAAAGAGGAGGAGGAAGCTCAGGACAAAGCTGCTTGGGATATCACTAGTGACATTTGTGTGGAAATGTACAACCAACTCTCACTGTGTGGGGTTTTATTGATGAGCCAGTTGGCTATCCAACACATGACATAAGTGCTAATGTTTAGGCATGTGATCTTGTCACTAACTCAATGGGGAATTGGATAAGAGGCCTTTGCTAGGCCAGGTCAGCAGTACTGGTAATTGGCCATCATCTGTTCCTTCAGAATTTTTTAAAAGAAGTTGACTAGACTGCCTAGACAGGATCTTCCTTTCATAAAACCATACAGATGAGGATAAGGGATCTTATGTCACCTGTTTTATTATTTGCAAGTTTGAACATGATACATTCTTTTGGCCTTGTTAATGATACTGGTGAGATTAATGGGTCTATACTTTCTAGGCTCTGTGGCAGGGTCTTGTGCACTTGTTTTGCTAAAGCAGTTCTGTAAGCATACAGTACATAACTAGTGGAGAGTCTGAAAAGGATAATAAGTGGTTGGCAAATCTGTGTTTTGCACTGACTAGGAGACAGACAGAAGCACTGCCTACTCACTGAACTGGTGTTTTCCTTCTTTTTTTTTTTTGGTAGTATTGATCGGACTTGCTCTGAGGTTATTATAGGTTCATAGGTTCATAGGTTTATACTAGGCTATCTGCCCTAAGGCATTTATAAGCCTAGCCCAAATTTTTGTGGCTTACGCCACCCCTTATATGAAAAAATACTGTGCCCATTAGTTTGTTGTGCCTCTGTCCAGCAGTGACACAGAGATAATTCCCGGGATAAACCTACGATCTCCCATCCACAGGTCAAGATTTCTCTTGAACAGAGCCAGCAAGGTGCTCTGCCTCACATGGACCGGGATTTTATTCCACAGCATAGGGAGTCTCTGAGTGATAAATCTATCCCTCCAGCACGTCCTATTTATATCCGTGCTAAGGTTTAAGTTGCTTGCTCTAGTGGTTTTGGTGGATTTGGATTTTTTGAGGTGGAGCATGTCCATTAATTCCGGGTTGGACATGGCCTTGTATGTCAGGCACATGTCACCTCTGAGCAGACGGTATGCAACTGAATAGAGCTGGAATTTCTTCAATCTGGCAGCATATGACAGATTTTGGAGTCCCTTTATCCTTTTGGTGAGGAACTTTTGGGGTCTCTCCAATTGCTGCAGATGTCGGGTGAGATACATCCCGAATGGGGCATTGTACTCGATCATTGGTCTGATAAGTGAAGAGTACAGGGGAACAATGACCTCACTAGATCTGGATGTGAATCCCTTCATGATCAGGTGGGCAATGTAGAAGGTCTTCCTTACCACTTTAGCAACGTGAGTGTCAAAAGAAAGGCCACTGTCAACCTGGGTCCCCAGGTCCCTGATAACCTCTTCTGTGCTTAGTGGATTGCCACCTATATGGTAACTTGGGATTACCTTGTTTTTCTCAAAGGATATGACTATACATTTTTTGGCGTTTAACTTCAGGCCATGGCTCTGGCACCAGCTATCTGTTTCCGTGAGTCCCTTCTGAAGGATATCCATGTCCGATGCACTTTCCACTATGGCGCCCAGTTTGCAGTCATCAGCAAACTTTGTCAGCCAAAGTCCTCCCATGTTGGCCTGTACTTCTGAGAAGTAGATGCCGAACAATAGGGGGCCAAGGACCGAGCCCTGTGGGACACCACTTGTGACCGGCTTGGAGTCTGACATAGCGCCAGCAACTCTAACCCTGTGGGTTCTGTCCTTATGCCAGTTTGCATCCCATCTTGTGACATATGGGTTTACATTTAAGCTGGTAAGTTTTTCTACAATACCCGAGTGGGGTATTGTGTCGAAAGCCTTTGCAAGGTCAAGGTAGGCTGTATGGACTGCCTTTCCCTCATCAATGGCCTTGGTGACTGTTTCGAAAAAGTCGACCAAGTTCAAAAGGCATGATCTGCCCTTGACGAAGCCAAACTGGGTCGGGTCCAATGTCTGCAAGTCCCCTATATCTTTGTTTATGAGCTCCATTATGATCCTCTCCATAGCTTTGCAGACTAGACTTGTTAAGCTTATGGGGCGGTAATTACCAGGGTCCGTGAGGCACCGACTTTGTGGAGTGGGACCACAGTTGCCGTCGCCACTCCTTGGGCACGTATCCTGTGGTAAGGCTGAGATTAAACAGCTGCCTTATGTGCAGGTTTAATTCCTCATTTAGCTGTGTAGCACACAGCCGGGGACACCATCCGGTCCCATTGATGCTGTGTTTTTAGCTTTAGAGAGAGCAGCTTTCACCTGCGCATTTGAGATGTCTGGGAGGCTACACTCCACTGGGATAGTTATCTCTCCTTTAGGGGAGGGGGTGAAGTTTGTACTGAACCTGTCTGCCAGTATGTTGGCAATGTCTGTGGGTTCAGTGATTTTTGTATCATTTTGGACTAATTCTGAGCATATCTGGGAGTTTCCACCCAGGTTCCTAACATAGCTGAAAAAGGCCTTATGATTGTCCTTTGAATCCATGGCAATTTTTCTCTCAAAATTGGCCTTAGTTGATTTTATGAGTGCTCATATTTTTTTACTAATAATGATCAGGGGTGACTTCCCTTTTATGGATTTTGTTCTATCATGTAATAGCTTTCTCCTCTTATTGTAAAGTTTGTTAATGGCTGGGGTCCACCAGACTGGACGTTTGCCCTTTGTGGAAAGAGTCTTGGTTTTATTTGGGATTGCCTGATCCATGCAGTCCTGGAGGTGTTCATAGAAGGCATTTGTAAGGGCTTCCGCAGCTTGGGTTGTGGTTTCCACTGGGAGAAGTAGTCTGAAGGGCAATGTAGGAATGCAAAATTGAATGTCTAGGGTAAAATGCTATTGTCAATGATCTTTGGATCAGAATAAGTGATAGCACTGGGTGTTTTGCTTCTGAGTTTCCCAATATTGTTAAAAAATACCTTATGACAGCCGATTGATGATGTGGCAATTTGCATCTCATAACTTGATTTACACTCTCTAATGGAGCATGTTTAGATTGTTTTGCAGGCAGAAGGGAAGTTAATAAATAAAATAAACATTTTTCTTTCTACTGTAAAGTTTGTTTGCATGAGTATTCTACCAAAGGGATTTATTTATGAATTTCCCAGTTAACCTTTAATGAATGGGGTCAGATGTCTAAATACAGCAGTATGAATGTGAGTAGAATCCAAAGGTATAGCCAGTAGCTTTGGTTGTAGTCTAGGTGATGTTGTTGCCTTTGGGAGTAGCACTTTTGAATTTCTGCATGGTGTCAATAAACAGGTAGAAATTGGTTCTGGAGAAATCTCTGAATTCCAAAGAGGTCATAGGCATGGTGGAGCTAGTTCTAAGGGATAATTGAGGAAGACGTAAAGCATGTGACACACTGCAGGCCATGGTGGGTAACATTTGTAAAGAAGACATCATCAAGACATGCAGCTGTAGTGGGAGAATGACAGTTTGGTTCAGAAAGTTATCACTAAGAAAGTTTAGGAACCATTATGCTTATTTTATATTGGCTATATCTTTTTGCCAGTCGGTACACAAATAACTGATTTACACATTATATATATATATATATATATATATATATATATATATATATATATATATATATACATATATATATATATATATATATATATATAAAATGGTTGGAATAAGACACTGATGGAGACCATAACTTAATAGTAATGTGATAATTAGTTATATTACATGCCTCCAGTATTTCCAGGAGCTCTAGATTTGTATCATATTGGATATGGCTCAATGTAATGGGATTGCAGATGAATATGTATATATATATATATATATATATATATATATATATATATATATATATATATATATATATATATATATACACATACATATATATATATATATATATATATATATATATATATATATATATATATATATATATATATATATATATATATATATATATATATATATACATATATATATATATATATATATATATATATATATACACACACACACACACACACACACACACACACACACACACACACACTCACACACACTATCCCCAATTCCAGGAATGTCTGAATGAATGATAGGCCTTAAACCCAGTTCTAGAGGGGGTTACTTTAAGTGCACTGAAACCACATTTCACTGTACAGGCATGTGTGCACTGAAGGGCCAGAAAGAGCTCATGCTCAGGCATTTTTTTTTATTTAGACTAGTACTGTTAACCAGACTGGAAACTGGCAACTGGATTAAAATTACTACAGTAATATGCCCAGAAGATGGAGTCTGCCTAAAAAACAGATACAAGACTAAAAATGGTCAGATTTGTCCAGGGCCATATTCTGGTAAACCAATTCAAATAACAAAAGAAATAAATACATTCAAAGTATGGGGGCTGCCAATATGTGGAATCCCTGAGGAAAAAGGTAAAACTCATCTGTTATGAAGCAGACAACCCTGTCAACTATTGCCTGCCATGCTGACATATAATAGATAATCTAGAATGACATCAGTGAACAAGCCAGGTGCTGAAGTCTATTATTTGAATTAGAACTTTGACATCACTCAAAAAAATGACAGTATTTTGTTCAAGATGACTGTCTTTCTTTCCTTGGACTCTTTCACAGAGACCATGATCATGTTTGTTTGGAAATCTTCTAGGGCCAAGAATTTGTGGTTGTTTACCCTGACATGGCCAGATACAAGTTCTTATTTGAAATTTCAGTTGCAGAGAGACCTACCGTTCATTGTCATACCATAAAGCCTGGTCCCAGAAAGACAGCTAGGAGTAGTGCTGTCCTTACTCAGTTTGGTAACAGAAGTATCAGTATGCTTGACTATTCAGTTGCCAATAACACTGCTGTGGGTGGCTATAGGCTCCAAACATCTAAAGGGTGTAGGCTCATTGTTGGCATGACTCTTACTAAGGGTGGGCATTGGGAGTACAAATATATAATCATCTCTTTCGTCTGACACTTCTTAATAAAATGTTTAGTAAGCTTACATAATGCTGTTTTTAAAAACTCATCATACAAGAAAGTAATGCTGGGTTGTTGTGAGGTGAAAGTGTAATGTTGTTTACATATACATGATGGTAGCAAGAGGCTTGCCTCCAACTTGAGTAATTTTTCATATCTCTCAGATGGTTTCAGTATTTTACTGGAGTAAAAGGTTGTAGGAAAACAAAAGATAGTTGCTAGACTGCCTTAGTATTCCAAGTGCTAATAGGCCAGTCACAGGATAGAGCTGACTATGGTCACATGATCATTGTTGCAGGCTCATGGATAAGTATAAGAGGACAAGCTGGACTTAAAGTTACTTGGATAAGTATTAGAAGAAAGGCTAGCAGTGATCAGAGTACAAAAGCTAGGAATGAGCATAGGACCAAAGGGAGGAAAGCACTTGCTGTTAAACGTTCTAAGGGGATTTGCACAATATACACACTATCCCCTGGATTCAATAAACTCTGTGCAGGAATACTGCTGTTCCTGCATGGAGTGGTTCATGTCCATCTAGCCACAGTAGCATGCCTTGAATATACATGAAGGTGCGCTGCTGTTAAGGCTAAAAGGACATGAACGAGGGCATGAGGTATGTTTAAGTAGTGCATGGACTACAAACATGCCCCCTGCACTCAGAAAGTGCTGTATGGCACTTTCTAAACCTGATCCAGCATAATATTAAAGAATTTATCTAATATTATGCTAGTATTTCAGTGTCTGTGGACACTGAAATGAAATAAATGACAGGTTCTGTGACACACCTCCTGGACTGAAAAAGTGCTGTACAGCACCTTGCAACCTGCTAAAGCAGTCCATGTGGACAAAGGCACAAATAATGGGGGAACAAAGCCCTAAAAATAGGGACACCACTTAAATATTGCCCTTACAAACTTAGAAAGTTGATAGAAAACAGGTCATGCAGTAGCATGAATTTCCGAAGGATAGAAGTCTGAAAGTCAAATGTATGCCATTATTCCCTGACTGCAGTCCTCAATGATTTGTCAAAAAAACACAATACTCACCATATAAAATAATAATATAATAATAATATAATAAATCTTTTTTTTATTACATGCTAAGGAATGTTTAAGTGTAGCTAAGCAGGTGTATGCCTTATGGCCCTCCGCTTAGCATTGCTTAAACATCCCATAGGAGATAAATAGAAATATACATCTAAAATTATAGTATAGTGGTTAGAGTCCTGGCTTTGCATGCAGGTATTTGCAGTTCAAGTACCAAGACAGGCATGTTATTTTTATATGGGAAAGCAGTGTTAAAATAATTTTTTTAAATTTAAAGTATGTAGTAACTGATTTTTGTCAACCAGGATAGTGTTGTTGTGTCTTTCGGCTTTCCCCGGTTAGGGGTCGCCACAGCGGAACTCTGGTCTGCTAATGATTGGCAGTAGATTTTTACATGCCGAGTTGCCAGCTCTGATGCACAACCTTCAACGAAGGTACACCCATTCACACATGTCTCCACACAGAAGACGCTCTAGCTGAGAATCAAACAGGACAATGTCTTACTGTGAGGCGACAATGCTACCACAGCACCACCATGGCAGTCTGGATAGTGTAGCTGGTGTAAAATGGAAGTGTGAGTGCATGCAACATGCAAAATCACCCATGTATACACAAGTGTCCCATACAGTATAGTCACACTCCTTGCTAATGTAATGAAAGCACATAGAGGGATATCATGTAAAGTAAATCATATACACCTACTAAATGAAGTCATTATTCTGATATGTTTTTAAAATGAAAAGTGAGCAATGGTCAGCAATGCCCAGTTATGCTTACCACATTTAAGCGTCTCTTAAACATGATTGCTAAGCAGCAGGTAGCTCAGCTAAGTGGATTTGCACACTGTTAAGCAGTGCTCAGCAATTACCCCTTTAAGCACTGCTCAACCCAGCTTAGCTGGTTTGTGCATTACTAAGCTGTGCTCATCATTTTCAAAATGGTCCAATGACGGGAAAGGGCAGAAATATGGCCTTATTTAAACCAAGCAGGCGGGAATACAGCCATAACCTGCTTAGTTTGATCTCTGCAGGAATATGTCTGGCATTAGAGAAGGAGCACACTTTTGGGTGCAGTGCTGGAGCATTCAGGAGTCCAAGGTCATGGCTGTACTCCTTGTCGAAAACCATGATGAGAGACTGCTGCAGGGCCAGTACCAGGGATCACAATACAAAATGGAGGCCTGGGACCATCTCACACATGATCTCACCAGTATTACTGGCATCCCCAGACTGTTGAGCAGGTATGGCACCACTATGCTGACCTAAAGCGGAGGAAGGGGGCACTCTTGGCCCAGTGGACCCAAGATGCATGGGCAGGGAATGGTCCAGTAGTGAGTAAGTATCACTATCAGTAGTTTGCAGCAAATACTAGCCTGAGAATGTGATAGACAGGTATGCTTAATGTTTTTTTGTATCCCCTACAACTGCAGCAGAGAGGGCTATGAACATCAAAGTCCATGGTGACAGACTGATGATGTTGCGCTGACAGGCTGGGGAGTACAAATCGATTTTGCAGTATATTGTTCAAATAGCTAAGAAGGAGTACAATGCTTACTGCTAGTAGGTATACTGTTACTGTGTGAACTGAATAAATAAAAATGTTTGACAAACTAATATTGATGTGAAATAAAACTACCTACAAAAAACTGTTGTGTTTATTCTGGTATGTTGTTGTAGACATTTAGAATGTATACAGATTCTTCACAGCATATGTGGCTGCAACAACATACATTAACTGAGCTTCTTCTGTGAACCTGCTGTAAGAAAAACTGTAGGTGGTAGAGCTATAAAACAAGATATAACTGAAATGTGAAATATATACTGCACTAAGCTCTGAACCCTGAATAGTAATGTGTAAAGTTTCAAATTGTGTTCCATCCAGCATTGCCTTGTGTTAACCTTTGCTTTCCAGATTGTAGTAATCCAAAGGATTAATGCACAGTACAATAACTATCTGCCATGCATGCATCACAGGATTACAAGTTCAGACTGTCTAACCAATAGACTATTAGGCAGAAACCAGTGAAACTGGAAACAACAGTTCACTAGTAGCGCAGTGTGATGAGAAATAGCTTAGTTGTAATTTTGCACACACAGACACAGTTCAAATCCAGGGAGTGTTACTAAGATGTGTGCATATCTACACACAAGGAATCAGGAATAAATGTAAAAACAGGTAGTGTTAACAGATACAGGCTGTACAGGTAAGGAAATGGTAGTAGCTGTATGAATGGTATACTAATAAACTGTGTACAACTGTTCAACTGTCCCACCACATGACTGCAAATGACAGCAGGATGGATACATACAACATTCACTCTTCCTGATACATGTCTCTCAAGTGTCACACTGTAAGCAAACAAAGTCCAGGAGGCAGGTGTAGAACAACTAAACCTACTGGTGAACCAACACAAAATTAAACCCAGTAACAAAAAGGCACAGCACAACCATCCATGTAAAGCAAGGTTTATTACTTCAAGCTTTCGAGTTGAAACTCTTTTTCAAGAATGAATCAGTACATTAAAACCACAGAATAAATATAGAACACCAGTCAATCACATAACAAATCTCATAAACACATTATATAATTATACAATTTACATAATTAATATAATTAATGTAGTTGACTAAGACTAGTTCCCTAAAAAACTTCATTAAAAACAATGGTCAACTTAACAAATTTCATTACTGCCTAAAAAGATCCACAGGACAACTGTAGTACTCTAACTAACATATGCTTGCCTTAATTTCAAAATGGGTTTAATACTATAGCAATAACCCATGCCTGGGTGTGGGTAATGCAGGATTTACCCATGGTTGGCGTGGTTTGGTCACGAGGGCGAAGCCTGAGTGGCCAAACAAAGCCAACTGCGGGTAAATCCAGCATTACTCACACCCAGAAGTGGGTTATTGCTATTATACAATTACATTATTTAAGAAAAAAAATAATTACTTTTCTTAAATAATGGCATTGTATAATGCCTCCTTGCTGCCCTTCTGCAGCTGTCTGGTATTCTGCGGCAGTTCTGATGTAAATTAACATACAAAATTCATGGACTAAGTGCTTTCTCCTGATAAAATACCAGGAAACCAGTTGAAATTTACCAGTAGCACACTCACATAACACCAGGTCAGGGTACCCCTCCTGTGCCAGATATGTAACCCTGACATGTACAAGTCCCCTCTAGTCATGTACCCAGAGTTGTCATAGTTTGCTCCATACCATTCCAGACTGACAGTTTAATAGGTATGTTTGTGATACAGAAACTATGGGCCATAGGCAGATGTAAAGTGAGGGCAGACCCATAGAGTATTGAGCAGTACTATTGTGGAAAATAGAAACATAAACAGTTATTAATGGACTTTTTATCTCTTCCCCCACCCCTCATCTGCATCAATACTAAAATTCATATACTATAGATATATTTTAATCCAAGCCTAATTTTGGCACTTGTTCATAGGTTCATGGGTAGGTACTAGACTATTGGCCCTAGGGCCTATATAAGCCTAGCCAAAAAACGCACCCTGGCTTTTGCCACCCAAGAACATTATTTTCCCTGTGCCCCTGTCGAGCAGAACCATAGAAGTGGTCCCTGGGGTGAATTTCCCATTTCCCATCCAATCATCAAGATTTTTCTTGAAGAGTGCTAATGAGGAGCTCTGTTTGACATAGATAGTCAGTCTGTTCCAGAGTATGGGAAGTCTCTGGGATAGGAATCTATCCCTCCAGCATGTTCTGTTTATTGTGGTGACAAGGTTTAGGTCCCTAGAGTGTGTAGCTCGGAGGGATTGGGATTTCTTTAAGTGGAGCATGTCCAACAGCTCTGGGTTTGATATAGCTTTGTATGTTAGGCAGAGATCGCCCCTGAGTAGGCGATATGTGATGGAGTAAAGCTGTAGTTTTTTGAGACGGTCTGAGTAGGGCATCTGTTTGAGGCCAGTAATCCCTTTGTGAGGTATTTCTGTGGTCTTTCCAGTTGTTGTAGATGTCTTGTGAGGTACATATCAAAAGGGGCGCTGTACTCTATAATGGGTCTAATGAGTGATGAGTAGAGGGGAACAATGACCTCTTTATTTCTGGATGAGAATCCTTTTGTGATGAGATGAGCCACGTAGAAGGATTTCCTAACCACTGTGGCAATGTGATTATCAAAGGAGAGACTATTGTCCACCTGTGTCCCAAGGTCTCTTATCACATTTTTGGCATTAAGTAGACTACCAGCTATGTGGTAGTTCATGGGTACAGAGTTTTTACCAAAGGGGA
Source organism: Protopterus annectens (assembly GCF_019279795.1). Classification (NCBI taxonomy): domain Eukaryota; kingdom Metazoa; phylum Chordata; order Ceratodontiformes; family Protopteridae; genus Protopterus; species Protopterus annectens. The sequence continues at coordinate 1,075,090,594 of NC_056735.1, forward strand.
TGACAATACACTTTTTGGCATTGAGCTTCAGGCCATGGCTTTGACACCAGGTATCTGTCTCAGTGCGGCCCTTTTGTAGTTTGTCCACATCGTTAGGAGTTTCGATTATGGCTCCTAGTTTGCAGTCATTTGCAAACTTTGTTAGCCAAAGACCTTCTATGTTAGCCTGCACTTCAGAGAAGTAGATACCAAACAGGAGAGAACCCAGGACTGAACCCTGTGGTGCTCCACTTGTCACTGGTCTGAAGTCGGATTTGGAATCCGCTACTTTCACAGTGTGGGTTCTGTCCATGAGCCAGTTGGCAACCCATCTTGTGACATAGGGATTTATACCTAGTTTAGTGAGCTTATCTATAATTCCAGAGTGGGGGATGGTGTCAAAAGCCTTGGCGAGATCTAGATAAGCTGTGTGAACTATTTTACCCTCATCTATGGCTTTGGTGACTGCTTCAAAGATGTCAATCAGGTTTAGGAGACATGCTCTGCCTTTTCCAAATCCAAACTGGGTAGGGTCCAGAGTTTGGAGATTACCAATGTCTTTGTTTATGAGTTCTACAATGATATGTTCCATGGCCTTGCAGACCAGGCTCATCAGGCTAATGGGGCAGTAGTTCCCGGGGTCCGTCGTGGCTCCCCCTTTGTGGAGTGGGATAACCATCGCGGTGCACCATTCAGTGGGTACAAAGCCTGAGCTGAGGCTATGATTGAACATGGTACTTAGGTAGGGTGCCAGTCCATTCTGTAGTTCATGTAGAACGCAGCCTGGGATATTGTCAGGTCCCATGGATGCTGTGTTCTTGGCTTTGGAGAGTGTGTTTTTTACCTGTGCAGCCGTGATTATAGGAACTTTGCATTCTTCCGGTATAAAGATGGGCCCTCTAGGGGGTGAGAGGGGGGTAACGTTAGCACTGAACCTATCTGCTAGGATGTTGGCAATATCAGTTGATTCTGTATATTTAGTGCCATTGTGCTGTAACTCAGAGCAGATCTGAGTGTTCCCATTGAGATTCTTGACATAGCTATAGAATGCTTTGTGGTTGTCTTTAGAGTCAGTGGCAATTTTGTTTTCGTAACTAGCTTTGGAGGATTTTATGAGGGATCTCAGCTTCTTACTGAGGTTGACCAGGGAGTTCCTCCAGTCATGGGATTTTACTCTTTTTTGCAACAGTTTCTTTCTTCTGTTGTAGAGTTTGTTTATGGCAGAGGACCACCAGATTGGCTTCCTTTTTTGAAAGATAACATCTTGGTTCTATTAGGGATAGCATGATCCATGCACTCTTGTAAGTGCTTATAAAGTGCATTTGTGTAGGATTCAGCAGTCATACCTCTATTGTCCATCTGCATGGGTGTCATGAAGTTTGCCACTTCTGTCTTAAGAAGTGTGAAGTTGGCTTTTGAGAGGTTTTTTACGATGGTTTCCATAATTGGGGGTGGGATGTGGATGTCTAGGCTGATTAGCTTGTGGTCGGATCTGACCAATGAGAAATTGACCTCTGGTTTGGAACACTGGTTTCCCATGTTGGTAATGACCAGGTCTAGGATATTGCTGCCTCTGGTGGGGATGTGAATAAGTTCATCCAAGGCATTGGAATTTATGAATTCTAGAAAACGTTGAGCAAAAGAGTTGGTACATGAGTAGTTTTCCCAGTTAATGGTGGGGTAGTTGAAATCGCCCATTATTAGGGTGTTGGGTTGTATCCTAATACTTTCCAGTGTATCAAGAAATGAGGAGTGGGAATCCTGGGCATGGTGGGGGGTCTGTAGCAAGCTACAATTTGGATTGCGGTCTTGCCCTGAGTTAGTTGCATTTGAATAATCTCGGATGCATTATGCTGTGCAATTAGCCTGGAGGTGTGGATATCCTTAATGAATATGGACATGCCTCCACCTTTAGTGCTTCATTCTGGGTTAGGTGGCCGAAAGGTGTGGTATGCATTGTAGCCTGGTAATGCAGGAGTGCACTCTGGAGCTTTGAATCAGGTCTCTGTCACTGCACAGATGTCAATGTTCTCCATTTTAAGGAGTGCCTCGAGTGAGTGCATTTTGAGGTTTAGACTTCTAGCACTGAGTAGCGTTACCCTCAGATTTTGCTTGCTTGTACCTGTTACAGTGGTGAATTTGTCATTTGAACCTTGCCTAAAAAAGGCACTATAGGGGTGGCAAGAGCCTTAGCCAGTATCCGGAATCCTAAGGGAGATAGGTGCAGGCCATCTCTGGCAAAGCATTGTGGTCTGTCGATCATGTCGTCCCAGGAAGACAAATACTGGATCCCCTTAGAATGACACCAGAAGCTTAGCCAATTGTTGAAGTCAGTCATTTTGTCCTTGTACTGTGGTATAATTCTGAGTGATGGTAGGATGCTACTCAGGGTTAGGGTCATACCTGCCTGGGATACAAGATCAGAGAGATCCTCCCTTTCTCTTTTCATGTAGTCCAGGGAGGTACGTCTCAGGTCATTCACATCAACATGGACAATGACAGTGTCATATTTGTACTTACTGTGGAGTGACCTGAGTGCATGCGTTATGTGGCGGATCCTGGCACCTGACAGGCAGCTGACAGTAAATTTCTCCTTGTTTAGTCTAGTGAGTGGAACATCAGTGTGCCTGACTATAGAGTCACCTATGACTAGTGTTCTATAACTGTTCATATATTTGATTGTTTGCATGTTGACATAGCTTGCTCAAATACCATTGTTGGTGGCATGTTGCCATCAGTGTTACTGGCATGCTGTTACGAAGAATATTGTTGTTCGATTTATGCATGTGTTCATTTTGCTATGCAACTGTTTCAAATCTATTTTATGGGGTTAATTGGAACACCCATGCATACTGTTATAACTAATCTGGAAATGTGTTGTTCATGACTAACCAACATATTCTTTAAAACGTCAGCACCATAGCATGCTTGGGAATGGAGATCCCTGCGTATCTCCTGTCCTACCACATCTGGCCATGGCACCGGCCACTAGGGCATCTGGCACCCAGCCCGGGCCTTTCTTGTCCACTGGTCCTGCACCACCTTTGGATGGAACCTCCTCAGGGGATGGGGCCCATCCCCCCTGGGAATGGGTGCGGACAGGAGCCTGTCACTCGCAGTCAGGTCCGGGGTTTGGTGCGCAGAGCCATCCAATCAGAGTTGGGTGGGCAGCTGCACCAGATTAAGGGCCACCTGGTGCAACTCGAGGGGCAGGCTGCCCCTCCTTGTCCAGCCCCCAGCACAGCCACCTTTGGGGCCAAGAAGCAGCAGTAGTGACTGCCCATGGATGGGGACTTCAGTCCCACTGTATCCATTTGGGGGCTCATGAGCTTCGGATTCCTAACCACCCTCCCCATCAAAGGTATTTACCCCCCTCATGTGTCATATACTGCTCCATCTGCTGTCTTGTCTGTCTTGTCTGTCTTGTCTGTCTGCAAATGTAACCTATCCCACCAAACCTACCTCACCAAACATAGCTACAGCCCTTTCCCAACATCCCACTCTCACCTTAAAAAAAGGGCATCTGTTCTGCAAAAATATTTCTCCATACATACCTCTACATTTCCCCCCTATGTACAGTGGAACTAATCAAGCAACCTACTGATTATTCTGCAAATGTCTGTCGCCAACACCCCTGTGTGGTGTGAGGCTGTAAATTTCAAATTCCAAATTCTATACATGTAATGCACAGCTATTGCTGAGAAGAAATGTAGAGGTATGGTCCTTTCCTACATCCGTCCTTCACATCTCTAGCTGCTTTTCATAATGTTTTACCCCTTCATGCCCCCATTTCACCACTTTCTTATCACCCTTTTTTCTTTTTTTTAAAGAAAACTAGCGCGAGTGTAAGCAGTGCTAAGTGAAGCTAAGAAGTTTTATTTAACCATCTCTTAGCAACACTTAGCACCGCATAAAACCACGCAAACCCACTTACAACTGCTTAAAACTGCCTTAATCACTCTGTCTCCATCAGTCCTTTTTCTGCCCAGCAACCAAATAATCAGCCCTTCCAAGTTGCACTACAATCACAGCAACATACCACTACACCATCTGAGCTGTGAGTATCTGTAATGCTTTTACAAACATATCATTCATTCTGGTCATTTAACTACAATGAAAAAAGTAATCACCTCCTAGTCTAGAACCCATGTCCCTGTGCACAACAATCACAGCAACTTTCCACTACATCAGCTGAGCTGTAGGAATCTGTAATGTTTCTACAAACATATCATGCACAACAGTCATTCAACATAAGGAGGGATTATATACCTGTAGTACTGTTATATACATATATATGTATATATAGATACCAATCTCTCATGTCCCTGTGCACAACAATCACAGCAACTTTCCACTACATAAGCTGAGCTGTAGGAATCTGTAATGTTTCTACAAACATATCATGCACAACAGTCATTCAACATAAGGAGGGATTATATATTCGTAGTTCTGTTATATACATATATATGTAAATATAGATACCAATCTCTCTCTCTTTCCCTATGTCTATATATGTATATATATATATATATATATATATATATATATATATATATATATATATATATATATATATATATATATATATATATATATATATATATATAGATATATATATATATATATATATATATATATATATATAGATATATATATATGTATACACACACACACACACACACACATATATATATATATATATATATATATATATATAGTCATACACACACACATATATCTATCTATCTATATATATATATATATATATATATATATATATATATATATATATATATATATGTATACAGACAACTAACCTCTTACTGCAACACATCTGCAAAAAGTCCGACAAACTGGGAGGATAAAGGGCAAACAATAGTGCCATCTGAAAAATATGGGTGTCATATGTGTAGAAATCTGCTAGAGTGGCATGATTTGCTTTAAAATACAACGCCAGATAGATTCCAGGTCTGAAACACAAAAGAATGTCATTATTTACTGATGTCAATGCTCACATCATCCCAGTGATTTCTCAGAAACCCACAACTGTTGTGGCCAACAGACAAAACATATTAGACACACATCAGGACTGTGTCTAGACATCTGGACAGTGAAGTGGTATGACCGCAGTCATGTAACAAAATGGAAAACCCATGACATCAACCTACCATGTCACCTAGCATGTTCTGAACCATAGTAACACCAACATGAGACTAACCCAAATCAGCTCTGGGCATTTACCCATGTATATCCCAATATATCATGCACTACTGGGATGGAACTGTAGGGAAAAGCAGATAGTGGTGCATAAATTTCCACCCACAACCATTTGCAACACAGTCAAAGCAACATATCAGTACCCCAAATGAACTCTAGAGTAGAATGACTGAACGAACATATCCTGACATCCAGTCACACAATACACTGACAGATACTGGCCCAACTCAAAGTGTACTGGGAATTCAAAGGTATTGACCTTTCTCAGTCTGCCCCTACAAACATACACACCTTATAGACCACCAGCAGCCGTAGCAGCATGCACAGTCAGATAGAAAAAAGATCTGTGACACTCACATCTGCTACTCTCCCTACCCAGCCAAACAAACATCTACACACAACACTGCTACACAGTCTTGGCAGTTGCTTCACAATGGCCAGTCATACATAACTCTCATATGTACAGCTTTCCACAGAATGTCCAGGGTGTGAGACCATATTCATGGCCACTGCTGCATACCACTCCCAGGACTCTGCTAAGTCAATGGGATGATACCTTGAGTGCAGTCAATAAATAATGATATCACATACCTCTGACCCTCTTACTCCAAATTAAACCACAAAAGGAAACTAAACATATAGAAAACAACAAACCAGTGTCCAAACAATATTCAAAACAGCATTTATTAATCCTCTGATGTCTCGGCTTATGCCTTCACAGGAGAATACTTAACATCCATCACACTCCATATTTATAATACACATATTAATCTAATTAATCAATTATCTCATTATTCAATTACATACAAAATAATTTGTTAAAGTAAAACTCTCCATTTAAAATCTATATTCATTCCTTGTGGTGCCAAAGTGTCAAACTTTAAAATATAAATTGCTTCCTTATATAAAAAGACATTTTTAATGTTCTTATATAAATAATTTTCTGCTACTTTTTCTAAAATTGTCCCTATTAAACCCCCCTGACTGACTCTGATGTGCATAATAAAAATGTTCTGATACTGAACTATACATCTTAACATTTTCAGTATCCCTAATATGTTCTATTAATCTAACTTTAAAAGGTCTTTTTGTTTCACCAATGTAAAATTTATTACAAGGGCATCTAAGCACATATATAATGCCCTCTGTATCACATCTAAAACTTCCCTTAATATCAAATTTTCTCCCATTTATACTATCAAAGCCTGTAACAATATGTTTACAGGCTTTGCATTTACCACATACCTCAGTTCCACATTTCTTAGGTATAACACAAAATTTAGATTCTGTTTTAACTATCCTCCCTTTAACTATAAAACTTTTAATACTTCTACCTACTTTATATGAGATTTTTAAATTATCTGGTAAACAATCCTTTGCTTCCTTAGATTTTTTAAATAATTCCAAAATTTTTTAACCATTTCAACCACCTTATCACTAAAAACACTTTATAACGTTACAAAATTCATTTCTGGATTATCTCTTACTTCAAACATTTGGACAAAGCATACCATACTTGGGGGACAGAGGGCTGGAAAGAGGGACATATCTCACATAATGGTGTTATAAACTGAAACAGCTGACAGTGTCACAGGCTTTGTTGTAACATAACATCCCTGAAGGATATGATGTCTGAAACACCAATGGATGTCAACAGTTACTGACAACAATCCTCACATTATCCTACTACTTCCACAAAGACATTGTCTGAGGAACAGACCAAACATAACAGGCAAACTTCTTGGCAGTCTGTGGACATCAGGACAGTTGAGAGGTATGTCAGAGCCTTATCACTGTCCGACGTCAAGTCACACAGAAAATGCATGTCCAGATGAACCCTGTTAAACTAGCAACTCTCTATGTGTATAACAGCACTACTGACTTACAATCTGTACCCAGTTCTGGAGCTTTGTTCCCTATGTTCCTGGGCTGTCTCCACATGTCCTCTCCTGAGAGATATTCCCACCTACTGTCTGGGAAGCTGTAGCCCCCACACCTCTATAATATCCTCCACACAAGCAAGGGAAAGGGGCAAGGCCCACATGAAGGACATAATTATAACACTGTGCTGCTGTGGCATTGGCTAATGGAAAGACAACACAGCTGTTCTGGATGCATGTAGCAAGTTGGAGACACCAGTTGATGCACAGAACATCACCTGATCATGAGCATTACCTACAAAAGGCAAGCTGCTGCCTATGTAACACAGGTTTCAACCCATCTACACAAAGACAGACTGTGACTACAGAAACCTAGCCAATTGCATTGTTGTGAGGTAACTTCTGAGCACTATAACAGATATGTGAGTCATGTAAGCATGCAATGGAAGGCAGAAGGGGGGATGCAATGATGTCAAATGGGACATTAAATGCTAGGCTGCAACAAGACCTGATGGACTCACATGCTGCTGTCCAGCACCTATGGCCATTTCTGCTTGCCCTGCCTGCATGGACATGAGCACATCTCTGGCCCCTGACTCACCCCAGCAAAGGTTATCTCATGTATGACTACTAATGGAGTCTCTGTTGTCCAATACTGAGTGTGTCACTGGTAGGCCAACTACCTGGGCTGTTGTAATTAGTGATGTCACCTGTGAATGCTACTTTGATACATATGCTTGTCTTACAAATGTAATAAATGTAGATAAAGTATGTGCATACTACATGACAGGTGCAGATGTTTGTGCTGAACTGCATGTGATATACGGAGCCGATACCTGGAAACCATACAGAGTGTTGCAGACTGACCACATGTCTACCTCATATTTGTAGTCAATGCCTCAGACAGTTGTGTATTGTCTGGCACATCACTGGCAACTCATTAAAGACAGCAGTCATAACAAATCATACATTTCATTGTCAGATGTCATATCTTGCAGCGTATACCTGTGAATGTGACGCCATCGTTGCTGGCAAATAAGTGTGTTTCAGCTAGATGAATAAAGTGACACTATTTACTGGCATTTGCCCAACACTGATGTGTGTCTTTGTGCAGATGTCTTGCTCTAACAGGAGCTAGGTGTCTTACCATGACACCAATATCAATGCAAGCACACCTTGTCCTGTAGGATGCTGACATTTGTGCAGTCACTGACACCTGCTGTCTAGCTGTGGAGAGCACACCAACCTTGCCAGGTCACTCATCACATCATATGTTTGTACCTCATATGGAGGCCTGCAAAGCCACAGGAGGTGGAGAGTTGAACATTGGCATACACATACACACCTCCAGGCTGGCCAAACAGTATTCCACATGGGTGACATCCTGAGTGCAGTTAACAGTTCAAATCATTGCTAGCTACAGGCCTCCAAACATGACTATAGACACCTATCACATCTATTGAGATCTGCTGGAATATGTCAAGATTCAGTCGTCTACCCTGCTCCTGGGTGAGTTCAAATACCCAACCCTAGTGTGCCTGACTTATGCCACCTGAACATGAACGCACATAGATTCCTCGGCTTTGTCAATGGCGATGCAGTGGATCAGCCAGTCAACACCCCTAAAGCAGGTGGGAATCCATTGTACCTGGTCCTAACCAACATGAGTAGCCACTGTAGCACTCCTACATTGCCATCCCCCTTGGTAATATCTGACCACATAGCCATCACTGCTCAGGTCACAATCTCCCCTGCCCCCCACCCCCATTTACAATGTCAAACAGAATGAACTGTACACAAATTACTATAAATCCCCTCAGAGCAGGTAGACGCAGCTGTGCAGCCAACGTCCCATTTGTTGGAACTAGCAGCAGTGCCCAGGCCCACACCACAATACTATGTGGGCACCCATATAGCTGTATGAACTCAACAGTACTGATCAGGGCAATATCATCGCTCTCAAGATAGGGTAAATGCCCATGGTGGACAGCAGCAATACGCAAATACCATAATAGGTAGAAATAAGTGCTGGATGGGCCAAGAAGGAACAGGTGCCTCATTGGAATCAATGTCACCTTGGTCTGTACAAGTAAATTAGGGTACAAGTGATGTACCCTAAGGCTGTCTTTGAGTGTAAATTGGACACATCCATCAAGGCAGATCACTAGGCCTTGCACACATGTGTCTGCAGTTCCAGAGGCAGCACACAAATCTGCTCTGTAGTGGTGGTCAGTAACACCACATGCACATATGGTATAGATATAGGCAACTGGCTGCAGACAGGTGAAGTGTAGCACCACCCCGCTGTCCCTCCAGTGGTGCACATGTGCATGTGCAGCACCTGCCCCCCTCCCCTCATCATCAGGAAGCAGGTCTGTAATGCCCTCTCAAAGGCAATACACAGTGGCCTCCATAGTCATGATACCATCCCTGGCTGCATCCCACATGAACACAGGCATGGGCTCTCAGAACCATTCCACACTGTAGTCAACCACAGCCTGAGCACCAGTGTCATCCCATCTGTACAGAGGACAGCCACTGTCATCCCTATACACTAAGGTGAAGCAATCCACCAACCCAGCCAATATGATGCACATCAGCCTAACTAGCCTGCTCTGCAAGGGCACAGGAGGCAATATCAAGGACATTATGAACAGGGAAATCTGCAACATCAAAGTGCCTGGACCCACACACCATGGTATTGTCAAAGGGAGATCAGGCCTGTGAAACCTGATTGACCTCTCTGCAGTGGTCAACAAACACAGGGACGTGGGAAAGATGGTGAACAATGCCTACCTTCATCTAGTCCTATCCTCTCACACTATTCCCCAGGTGGACAAGATATATAAGCCTACTCAGCTAGGCACCAACCTATAGGTTACCAGATGGGTAGCTAACTGGCCCAATAATAGTAGCCACTCAGACAAAGTAGTAGAATCCACCTCTAATAGTAGATTCATCCACAATTGTGTACCCCAAGGATCGGTCTGGGGGCCTCTCCTGTTTGAGATATATGTATCTGAGGTACAGGACAATAATAGTGGTCTGTGGCTAACCAGGTGTACGGATGCTTGCAAGTTGGCCACTGTCTTACATCCCCCTACTGATGTGGCAATCACCCAAGAGGCACTCTCCCAATTGCTGACTGGTACAAGAAGCATTACCACAAACGTAATGCCAAAAGACCCATCACTCCCCCTGCTGTGGCAAATGTCATCCACACTACGTATGACAGTAATAATGTACTGAGCATGAAATCAGGTGTGAGGTGACTTATGCACTAAGGTTGGTAGCAACCTGACAGTTTCCCACTGTGTGGGCACCATTGTATAGAAGGCCATCTACATGGCCCACCTCACAAATATGGGTATGTCATAGGTAGGCTATAGGTAGTTGTAAAGTGAGGGCAGACCTCTAGAGTATTGCGTAGTGGTGTTGTAAAAATAGAGGCCTATGCAGTTGTTAATGGACTTTTCTTCTCTCCCCCACCTCTCATCTGCATCATTAATTATTATTTATATACTATGGGTATGTCATTGCCAAACCTAATGTTAGGACGTGTTATATTGTTCATATAATTAATTGGGTGCCTGTTTACATACCTTGTTCACATAGAATTGTTGGTGATCTGGTGCCGTCATTGTTACTTGCATGCTGTTACAGTGCTTACTGTTGTTCCAGTTATGCATGTGTTCTGTTTGTTATGCAACTGTTTCACATCTGTTGTTTTGGGTAATTGAACACCCATGCATGCCTTTAAATCTAATATTGAAATGTTTTGTTCATGACTAAGCAGTATATCTTGGAATACCTCAACACTATAGCAAGTTTGGGAAGGCCAGTCCCAGCTGATCCACCTGCCCTGCCCCATCTGGACATGGCACCAGGCCCCAGCATGTCTGGGACCCACCATGGAACTTCATCTTCTGCAGGCTGTGCACTACCTGAGGGGGGGGGTCATGGAGATGAGCCTGTCATCCACCATCAGTTCTGGGGCATGGTGCACAGTGTCATCTGCACTGAGTTGCTGGGCCAGCTGAGCAAGATGGAGGGCTGCCTGGTGCACCTTGAGTAGCAGGCTGTCCCTCCTGTCCAGCCCCCAGCACAGCCACCATTAGGGTTGTGAAGGTGCAGTTGTGACTGCCTGCAGGTGGGGATGTCAGTCCCACTGTATCCATATGGAGGGGTCATGGGCCTCTGATTCCCAAACACCCTGCCCATCCAAGGTGTTTACCCCCCACATGTCATAAACCACCCATGTCTGCTGTCCTGTCTGTCTCTCTACCCAACCTACCTCTCTAGACATACCTACAATCCTTCCCCAACATCCCACTCTCACCTTAACAAAGAATAAAATGGCATCTGTCCCCAGAACAATCAACGTCTCATACATAGCTGTCCATTTTGCACAGGTGCCCACTGGACACATGTAATCCAGTCCAACTGGCTTGACAACACATTCTTGTTGTCTTCACCCCTCTTTCTGGGCTTTGAGTGTCCAAATTCACCTCCAAATCCCATACAAATGCACAGCTATTGCTGTATTACAAATGGACAGCTATGGACCTTCCCTACACCCAACCTGTACATCCCTAGCTACCTTTCATATTGTTTTTCCCTCTGCGCCTTTCTCACCACTTTCCTATAACCCCTTTTCCTTTTCATCTAAAGGAATTAGCGTGGGTGTAAGTGGAAGTAAGAGGGAGTAGTGCAAGAAGTGCAAGAAACCTGGGCAAAGGCTCTCAAAATGGGGGGAGAATGGGCCAAAACTAGGGACCTATTTTAAATATTCCTTTTATAAATGTAGAACATTGCTAGAGTAACAAGGTTTGTTTCAGCATACATGTTCTCAAGGATGTGAGGTCTGAAACTGAAATGCATGTCATCATTTACTGACAGAAATCTTCAGATCATCACAATGATTTACAAGAGAAATAAAAATAATCTGTGGAACAGACCAAAAATATGAGCAATAAACCTGAACATTTTGCAACAATCTGGCCAGCTGATAGGTAAGCTCAGAACCCCTTAGTGCAACGAATCTGGACCAAGCCTGACAAAGTGGGGGGAAAAGGCCATGAAAATAGGGACATATCTCAAATACTGGAGTAGATAAGCTGACACAGTTGCTGCAGCAGTACCGTCTGTTCTATCACATATATTGACTGAAATAGCACAAGTCCAACACTCAGTTGCTTCTCATTAGTTAGTGACTTAAATTCTCACATCATCCCACTGATTTGTCAGAAATACACAACACTTATGGGGGCCAGACAACTGTACAGCCTACGAATATCTGGACATAATATGACATTAGGGAAACTACACTGAGCTCCTAAGCATGTCACCAAGCACATTCCAAACTACAGTCAAACTGACACAACACTACCCCAAATTCACCATGGAGAATTACACATGTATTTGCAAATATATCAGGCACTACAGGGATGTAACAGCACTGAAAAAGAGACACCAATGTGAAAGTGCATATCCACAACCAGTTTCACCACAGTCACAGTAACATATCAGTAAGCCAAATGAACAGCAGAGTAAAAGGACTGTGTGAACAAAAACATCATGTTTGCCACTCACACACTACCCCTACATATACTGCCCCAATTCATAGTGTAGTATGAATCCTGACCATGGTATGGGACATGTTTTAGTCTGCCCCTACAAACATATACAGCTGATAGACCACCAGAAACTGGAGCAGCATGCACAGTCAGATAGAAAAGGAGCCATGACAATTACATCTACCCCCCCTCCCTACACAGGCCAACTAACATTTACACAATACACTGCTACACAATCCTGACAGTCTGTCAACAATCGCCAGAAATACACAGACCTCTCAACTGTACAGAGTCCCACAGAATGTCCAGGCTTTGTCCTCATATATATGGCCTCTTTCTCATAACATGTCTGGCATTCTGATACATCACTGCGGTGATATCAGGAATGAAGGTACTAAATAATGATATGCCATACCTATCAACCTCTTACTGCATGACATCTGGACAAAGCCTGACATAATTGGGGGACACGGGCCCAAATACAGGGTCATATTTGAAATATTGCTGTTATAAACTGAGAAAGTTGCTGGTGTAACACGGTTTGTTGTAACATATATTTTCTGAGGGATATGAAGTCAGAAACACAAATAGATGTTAGCATTTACTGACCGCAATCCCCAAAGTATGCTACTGTTTTGCCAAAAACAAAAACTGTCTGAGGAACACACCCCTAACATAAGAGTCCAACCTCTGGCCATTCTGTGGATAGCCCTACAGTTGAGAGTTATGTCAACCACATAACATTGTCAGACGTAAAATCACTCAGAAAATCCATGTCCACACAAACCCTGCTAAACTAGCATTAATCCAACTGTATAACAACAATACTTGCATTCTGGCCCTAAGTCTGGAACTTCCCCCCAGTTTTGTTGGGCTGTCACCACAGTTTTAGTTGTAAGAGCTATTTCCAACTACCCTCTGTGATGCTGTTGTTCATACACCTCCATGAAGTCCTCCTCACAGGTAAGGAAAAGGGGCAATGCCCACATGGAGTATTCAATTAGTGCACAGGCCATCAGCTGCTTATGAGCATGACCTACAAAATGCTGCCTATGCAAAGTCAATGTACACCTTACATCTGAGAAAGAGAGAGGAGAGAGAGAGAGAGGGAGACTGACTCAGAAACTATACTTGGGGGAAAAAGGTATGTCAAATAAGTAAGCATTAATGGAATGCAGTAGGGGGTATGTAATAATGGGAAATAGGAAGTTTAACAAATATGTCTCAACAAGACTTGCTGTACTGATATATTGCTTATCAGGACCTATGGTCATAGCATCTGGGTCTGTCTGCAGTGACATAGATCACAGCTCATCATGCCCGTGAGTCACCCCAGGAAAGGATGGCTCACATATGACTACTACTGGAGTATCTGTTAAAAAATACTGACTGTGACACTGCTAGACCAGCTACTGGGATGTTGTAGATATCCATATATTACTTCTGAATACAGTTATGATAAACATGTTTGTCTCGCAAATCTGAGAGACCTATACAGGGTATATGCATAGTAAACTACTGTCACAGATGTGTGTGTTGAACTGGGTGTGATATACTGAGCTCATACCAATCAACTGTCCTGTGTTATGCATACTGACCATATGTGTGCCTCACATTTGTAGTCATTTACTCATAAGAATTGTGTTATGTCCAGCAAATCATTGGCAAATCTGTGAAGACTGACATTAGAACATAATAGCATACACATGGAGTGTCAGACATCCTCCAGGGTATTTCTGTGAATGCAAAGCCTACTGATTTAACTGTGTTACAGCAATATCAACAAAGTGTTAATAACTTTGGCCCATTGCCCCCCATTTATGTGTGCCATCCTCCAGATGTCAAGCTCTAACATGTTGAGAGGCATGACTGAGCAGGAACAGTGTAAATACAGTGTGCCATACTGACACAGAACAGAAATGTATATCAGGTATTACCTGTGCACATGTATGTATGAGCAGGTATAGCTGGAAGCCTCAAAACAACAGACATGAGATGCAAAACATTGGGTAAATAAGCTATACATGTTGTACATGTGTGTAATCTTAGTTTCATTGCATCCAACATACATAGATTTCCACAGCTACTGGTTGTTGCACTGCCCTGAAATAGACATGGGTACTAGAATAAGCATAATTATCCAGTTGAAATTGGAGAGGTGTCCAACTGTGTCATGACCTTGTGTCCATGCCTAGTACAAACATCTATATAAGCACCTACATAGCTGTATGGACACAGCAAACCTGACTTGTAAAATCTGCCTCCACCAAGGTAGAGTAATCCCCTTTGGTTGACAGCAGCAATACGCTAACCACATAATCAGTTGCTATATTGGCTGTACAAGGACAATTAAGAGCAGGCATCTACTTGGAAGCAGGTCAACCTTTGTCTGACCAAGCATATAAGGTCACAGGTGTGTCACTGCAAGGCTAACTATGAGTACAAATTGGACACATCCACCAAGACCCATCACATGGCTGTCTTCACATATGTTTTCCATCTCAGAGGCAACAACCCAGCCCACCCTGTACTGGTGGTAAATCACACCACATACACACACATACACACACAACATAGTTATAGCCATCCCGCTGCAGACAGGTTAAGGGAAAGCATCACCCCCTGTCCCATCATCAGTACAGGTGGATATGCACAGCACCCGCACCTCTCTCCTCATCATCAGAAAGCAGGTACATAATGCCTATTCAAAGGCAACAAATTAAGCCTCTATGGGACTTGATGACATCCCTGTTTGCATCCTACATGAACTCAGGCATATGCTCCAAGCTCCATTACATACTGTACTCAAGCAAAGCCTGAGCACCATTGACATGCCATCTACTTGGAAGATGGGCACTGTCATCCCTCTACACAAAGGTGAAAGATGAATGGTGGACTATGCAATTTACTGGCTCTTATTAGGGGGAACATGACAAATTAGGACCAGGAGTGCAATGCAAGCACATACTGTGCTGATAGATGACAGGGGTATGATGTGGTTGTAAGTGGTGGCTAATGATAAACAATGTTGATGTTTAGGTTCTGTAAAGAACATTGACAAATGTATGAGGTCCTGTAATGTGTTTCCCTGTTTATGTCTTCCAGGTGACATGCCACATGTTCGTCAGCCCCAGTACTCTGCAGCTGAAAATGAGGCTATTATTAACCTTATCATCCAGCACCATGGGGTGATGTTTGGGCGTAGTCAACAGGATCTGTGAGAGCGGACTGCCTTGTGGATTGAGCTTGTCCACAGGGTGAACAACATTGGTCACCATGGCCGCACATATGATCAGGTCAGGCATCGTGCGACTGACATGATACATTGTGCCTGGCAAAGGGCTGGTGCCGTGGCCAGGGACCATAACGCTACAGGTGGAGGTTCTGCCACACAGGATCCACTTGTGGCAACAGAGGAGCTCCTTGCCAACCTTAGGGTAGCCCTCACACACCAGCCAACACAAGTCATGGAGGTGGGTGGCACCCAGGCAACAGGAGAGGAGTGTCCAGGTAAGGCCACAATGCACATCAATTGAGTCATGTAGCAGTCATACTGGCTCCTGTAGAGTATCTAGATGCATATGTGAGGTCAAACTGCATATGTGGGTGGGGTTTAGTAATGCACACAAGTGCACATCTATGGTGAAGGACAGCAAATTGTGTACTATCAGAGCTTGTACTGTACATGTGCAGAAAAGTAGCATTCATCTTGTACCAATGCCAAATGTGAGTCTGCTGACAATACCTCTCCCCACAACTACACAGGTACCTCTAGTCAGGATGTGGGGCAGTAGCCTGAAGCCGGTGAGTATGGGATTGTCCTGTTGTGGCTCACCAGTACCCAAGACATGTTAAGGTCATGCATTTTACCATACACACAACTGTTACTCTCAGGCATATTGCGATATCTGCATGTTCACTTGTGGTGTGGTTAACTGCATTGGATCACAGTGGTCATCACAGGGGCCTATTTGCAGGAGATGTAACATATCTGTAGCATAGCTCACAACCTGTCATTGCAAGAAATCTGGACAAAGGCTGACAGGGACATATTTTATAAATAAGGGTTATACAGTGCATATAAATGGTGCACACACAGCTGTTAAAATGCCAGGTATTTCTGATATACAAACATGAGAGCACAATAAAATATTTCCAAACTCTTCCAACCTTTCATGTGACCTATAACCTGTACAATTCAATTGTAAAACAAACAAATCTGTTAGAGGAACAATTATGACAAATGAAAAAATGTACAAGAAGCTAGATGCATAAGTGTGCACAGGCTGAAGCTAATACTGTGTTGAAGCAGCTTTCAATATAATTACAGGATTACATCTTCTTGGGTGCACACCTGCCATAAATTACAGAAACTCTTTGATTAACAGCAAATGATGGTCAGCTGTCCTACCAGGATTTTCCAGACATTTACTCAGTTGCCTGCTACAGCAACAGCCATGGTTTGCACAGAACTTAGGAAGCAGCAAAGGGATCTCAATTTTATAAGGTATCAGCCTGGAGAAGGGTACAAAAACATTTCCACAGCATTACATATACCATGGAACACAGTGCAGACAGTCATTAAAAGGTGGTGAAAATATGGGGCAACAGTGACATTGCAAAGAAATGGACATCCCTTCAAATGTGTTGAAGAGACAAGACCCGAACTTGTCAGGGAGACTCCCAGGAGACCTACCGCAACACTAAAGGAGTTGCAAGAATCTCTGGCAAGTACTGGTTGTGTACTACGTGACAACAATCTCCAGTATTCTCCACATGTCTGGCCTATAGGGTAGGGTTGGAAGATGGAACCTTTTCTCACATAGAACAACATCCAGGTCTGGCAAAATTTTCAAGAACAATACATCAGGTCTCCCAAAAGCATGTGGGAGAATGTGTTGTGGTGTAATGAGACCAAGGTTGCACATTTTGGCCACAATTCCAAAAGGTTTGTTTGGCACAATAACAACACTGTGCATCACCAAAGGATGGTGAAACATGGTGATGGCAGTGTTCTGCTTTGGGGTTGCTGTTCGTAAGCTGGAAATGGGCCTTTAACCAAGGTGGAGGGGATTATGAAAAGTTCCAAATACCAGTCCCTTTTAGCCCAAAATCTTCATGTGTCTGCTAGGAAGCTGTAGATGAAGAGGAATTACACCTTCCCACATGACAATGACCCAAACCAAACATCCAAATTAAAAATAAATGGCTTCACCAGAAGACAATCAACATTTTGGAATGGCCCAGCCACAGTCCACACCTACATCCAATAGAAAATCTGTGGGGGGTCCTTGAAGAGGGCTGTGTACAAGAGATGCCCTGACAATCTGACAGAGTTGGAGGGCTTCTGCAAGGGGGGAGTGTGAAAATATTGCTAAGTCGAGATGTGCCATGCTGATAGACACTTTCCTAAGAGGACTGACTGCTGTTATTAAATCAAAAGGTGCTTTAAAAAAGTATTAGTTTAAGGGTGTGCACACTCATGCAACCAGCCTATTGTATGTATTTTACCTTCTATTTGTTACCCAAAACTGATGTGTTTGATCTTCAATTGGATTGCACAGGTTATAAGTCACATTAAAGCTGTGAAATGTCATGACATGATTTCTGTTGTCTCATGTTATATAACAGAAAACACTGACATGTTTACAGGGGTGTGTACACTTATTATATCCACTGTAAGCTTAGAAAGTTGTTAGTGTAATCGGTTTTGTTTTAACATATATGTACTGCAGGTGTTGACGTGTGAAACTCAAACGATGTCATTAATTAGTGATGCCAATCCTCAGATCATCCCAGTAATGTGTCAAACATAGGATTTATGAGGAACAGACCAAAACTATGAGCCACACATCTAGACATTCAGCAAAACTCTGTACAGTTGAGAGGTATGTTCTGTAGGAGTTGGCACTGCGCTATACAGGCGAACATCAATAATGTGTACATGGCTGCAGTGTGTGCTAGGTGAAAGCCCATCACCTACTAACACTACTCACATATCTCAGAGGTGTATATTAGTAGTAACATTAAGTGGAAATAGCTGCATTGCATGATGGTGAGGGCCTGTCCTGAGTGTGTATGTTGTGGTCTGACTGTGTCATGCATGTCACCAGTTGGCTATTGTAAGGTCTGTGTAATGCCTTTGTGCCACCTCACCTGCATGTGTGTGTGTGTGTGTGTGTGTGTGTGTGTGTGTGTGTGTGTGTGTGTGTGTGTGTGTGTGTGTGTGTATACCAGCAAACCGTATAGTGCAGGTATTAATTTACATATGTTGTCTTCCATTCACAGGTGGACATGGTGGTCATGGTCCCTCCTACTCAGAATCTAATGTCAGTGTCTCTGCAGACTCTGACAATGATGGTGGTCATAGTGGGCACAGGTGGAGTTGTCAGGGGCTGAATCTGTGCCATTGGTTGACAACCCACAGTCATCCACAATGTCCCTGTACACAGTCACAATGCCCACACATACCCTGTCCCTAACAGCCACAGATAATGGAGATTTGGCAGGTTGTGGCATGGAACAGGCTAGTGTGGTGACTATGACAAGTGTGAGTGTAGCCACTATCCATAGCCAGAGTGCAGGTGAGGTCCCACACAGGCAGATGGACAGGGGTGCTCAAAGGAGGACTGCTGCCCATCAAGCCACTGTCACAAATGCCAAGGCAGGTGTCACCAGATGCATGTTTCAGGCTGTCCTGGATGCACAGGCATGTAGTGAACGCAACACCAGACAAATACTCAGGGTCTTGGATGCAACACTTTCTGGCTTATGTGGTGACATACATGACCTTGTTGAGGCCACATGTAAAAATACTGAGGTCATGACTAGATGGTGGGGTGAGTTGTTGGTAACCCTTGATCATGGCATGTCTGTGCTAGAGCGTGTGGTGGGAGATGGGCACCAACTATGTGGACATAGGTCAGCACAAACATCAGCTGAGAGACTATGGGTCTGTGCACCTTCACACTTTCGTAGTGGCAGTACTACCAACACTACTGAAGGGGGGGTTGCTATCCACACCACAACAGAGCAGACCATGGGCATGTAGTCCTGGCTGGTCCCGTTAGGGACATAGATCCAGCAGACAGCATCAGGCAGCAGTACTGCATCTGGACTTGGGCCTGGTGGTGCCAGCGAGACCCCTGGCAGGACCAGTTCCCATGTCTGTGGCCTGAGAAGGTGAACTGTACACCCTGCCATGTATGGTCCACAGCTGTCCAACATGCTCCTGTGTAGGGCAGCCACATGGTGTGACTGTGTGCATACATAAACACACACATCGCCATCACAGCCAGGTCACCTCCAGACACACACACACCAACTGTGCACGGCCCATTCATAGAACACCCCTCCAAACACACACACATTATATCAACTGTATGGCCCAGCCTAGGCCACTGTGCAAACCCACACAAAATCCTGTGCATATGATGATAAATGTGCCACATCCCTGTCATCCATACCACTGATGCAGGGACATGCTAATATAGTTCTGATGCACAGGGTGAATTAAGTACAGTTTAGCTATGTAATACTGTGTAAGGTGCTGTCAGTTGGGATTTGTAATGGGTACACTTCAGAGTGTGAGTACCTTTTCAGCCATGATGCATTATTGGTCTTAGTAATGCTGACTGAATGTAGTCTTACATGCTGTATTCTGTTTGTGTTCTAGGTGTCTTTGTGTTAACAGGAGGTAGCCCTGCAGAAATTGGCAATGAGGAGTATGGCAGAGTGGTAACACATCAATCGTGTCAGAGCTAAGGTACAGCTGTATATGTACACATTTACTAGGTCTGTGTACCAGTTATTGCATGTGCCACAGAGCTTATAGGGCTGAGGGAGGTATACAAGTATGTCTATGGTGGTTGGCGTCAGCAGCCCTTGTGAAGTGGACAATGGTAAGTGTAGTGGGTGGAACACACCTCAGATTGGTAAAACCCACACCCCCAGAGGATATTGTGTTGACCAAACACACAGAGAATATTGTTCCCACAAACACAGTCACACACACACACACACACACACACACACACACACACACACACACACACACACACACACACACACACACACACACACACAGGATCACAGTTGGCAGTGTTGGTTTTGGAACCCCTACCTATCTAGTTAGTGGTATTACAGTATTATGTGGTTATAGCAGGTGGCAAGGAACTAATAGTGTGATGACGGTTCCAAGGTACCTGTGAAGTGAATAACATCATGTGCCCTTGTGAGGTATAGAAATGGGGTGTGCACAGGGTGTAGAGGAACTCATTAGACTGTCACCTACAAGTCTACACACTCACAAACACTGCTATACACACCAATGCACACACAATTGCCAATACTGACAGCAACCCTGCCTATCATGTTATTCTTTCAATACTGTTACATAACTGTTGCATGTGGCACAGGGCTTATAAGGCTGAAGAATGTCCAGAAATACCTCTATGGTGGATGTGAACAATGGCCTTTGTAAAGTGGACCTTGGGACGTGTACTGAGAGTACCATGGCCTAAAATTATAAATCACAGCTAACCAATGGATATAGTTCTCACTCACACACAAAATACTGTTCTTACACACACGCATTAGCCAGGACTGAGATTAGAACCCCTACCTATCTAGTTACTGCTAATACAGTGTTATGTATTTTTCGCATGCACCACAAAGCTTACAGGGTAAAGAGATTCCCAAGGTAATTCCAAGGTGAACAACATCACCAGACCTTGTAAAGTATGGCAATGGTTGATTTACTGAGTGAGAATGGGCCCAACATACTCAAACCTACAGTTATACACACTTACACACAGAAATACACTCATACACATTTGCCAGGACTGAGATTAGCAGTCCTGCCTATCTTGTTAGTCACTCCATACTGTTACACAGTTCCTGCACATGGCACAGGGCTTATTGGGCTGAAGAGTGTCAAAAGATACCATTATTGTTGATGAAGGCAGCGAGCCTTGTACAGAAGTCCTTGGGTCATGTACTGGGCCTAAAAATGTTTAGGCCATTTTAGACCATGGCCTAAAAATGTAAAACCCATCCCCCCAATGGATATACTTCTCACTTAGACACATACACAGAATATGGTTCTTGCACACACACACACACACACACACACACACACACACACACACACACACACACACACACACACACACACACACACACACACACACACACTTGCCAGGACTGAGATGAGAACCCCTACCTATCTAGTTATGGTTAATACAGTGTTATGCATTTATCACATGTGCCACAGTGCTTATAATGTGAAGAGTGTCCAACAGTTCTTCTACAGTGAACAACATCACCAGCCCTTGTAAAGTATGGCAATGGGCAGTGTACTGGGACAGTGAGGTCTCAAAATGCTGTATCCTACAAAAATACACACTTACAAGCACTTACACATACACATTTGCCGGGACTCAGATTACAACCCCTACCTATGTAGTCATTGGCACTATGGTGCTATGCAGTTACTGCATGCACCATGGAGTTTTAGGGAGAAGAGTGTCCAAAGTTACCTATATAGTGAATAACATCACCAGCTCTTGTAAGGTAGGACAATGGTAGGTGTACTGAGTGAGAAGGGTTTCAAACTATTTTAACCAACATGTTTACACACTCACAAATACTTTTATACACACTAATGCACACACACACACACATTTGCTAGTACTGAGATCCATAGGTTCATAGGTTCACAGGTGTGTACTAGGCTAATGGCCCTGGAGCCTTTACAAGCCTAGCCCATAGGATTACCCTGGCATCATGCCACCTAGCCTTAGTTCCCAGTACCTTTGTCAAGTAGAGTCACTGTAGTGATCCCCAGGGTGAATTTTTTATTTCCCATCCACTCATCAAGATTTATCTTGAAGAGGGCCAGTGAGGTGCTCCGCTTGACATGTATGGAAAGTCTATTCCATAGCATTGGCAGTCTCTGGGTTATGCACCTGTCCCTCCAGCTTGTTCTGCTGGTTGTGGTAATGAGGTTGAGGTCTCTGGAGTGTGTAGTGTAGAGGGATTAGGATTTCTTTAGATGTAGCATTTCTAACAGAGCTGGGTAGGCATGGCTTTGTAAGTTAAGCAGAGATCACCTCTACATAGGCGATATGAGTTAGAGAATAGTTGGAGTTTTTTGAGTCTGTCCATATAGGACAAGTATTTGAGGCCTAAGACCCTCTTTGTGAGGTACTTTTGAGGCCTCTCCAGTTGTTGCCAGTGTCTAGTGAGGTACATGCCAAATGGGGAATTGTACTCGATGATTGGCCTAATGATGGAAGAGTAGAGGGAGACAATAACCTCTTTCTTCCTGGATGCAAAACCCTTGGTAATGAGATGTGCCACATAGAAGGACTTTCTGACCACAGTGGCAATGTAGTGGTCAAAAGAGAGGTTTCTGTCAACCGGTGTTCAGAAGATCTCTTATAACACCTTCTGTCTTCAGTTGACTATCATCGATGTGGTAATTCATGGAAACCTGTTTTTTTCCCAAAGGGGATGATGACACATTTTGTTGCATTGAGCTTAAGGCCATGGTTCTGACACAATTCATTGGTCTAATTGAGGCCTTTCTGTAGGATGTCAACATCACTTGTGGTGCTAATTATGGCAACCAACTTGCAACTGACTGCGAACGTTGTCAGGTAGAGTCCCTTCGTGTTGGCCTGGACTTCAGAGAAGTAGAAACCAAACAGGAGAGTTCCGAGGACCAAACTCTGTGGGACTCCACTCATGACTGGTCAGCAGTCTGACTTGGAGTCAGCTACTTTCACACTGTGGGTTCTGTCTGTGAGCCAGTTTGCAACCCACCTAGTGATATAGAGGTTGATGCCTAGCTTGGTGAGTTTTTCTATGATTCCTGAGTGGGGGAATTGTATCAAAGGCCTTGGCCAGATCAAGGTAGGCTGTATGAACCACCTTGCCTTCATCCACAGCTCTAGTGACTGACTCAAAGAAGTTGATCAGGTTGAGCAGGCATGATCTACCCTTTACAAAACCAAACTGTGTGGGATCCAGAGTTTGGGGATTCCCTATATCCTTTTTTTATTAGGTCCATAATGATACATTCCATAGCTTTGCATATCAGACTCATCAGACTAAAGGTGCAATAGCTCCCAGGGTCTGTAGTCACTCCTCCTTAATGGAGAGGGATGACTGTAGCAGTGCGCCATTTGGTAGGGACAAAGCCTGATGTGAGGCTGTGATTGAACAGGGCACATAGGTGAAGTGCCAGTTCACTCTGTAGTTCATATAGAACACAGCCAGGGATATTGTCAGGTCCCATAGAAGCTGTATTCTTGACTTTGAACAGTGCTGTTTTAACCTGTGTAGCAGTAATACTGAGTGCTTGGCAATCTACTGGTATTGTGATTGGTCCTTTGGTGGGGGAAAGTTGGCACTGAATCTGTCGGCCAGTATATTGGCAATATCTTTTGGCTCAGTATAGGAGGTGCCATTGTGCAATAGCTCTGAGCAAATCTGGGTATTGCCTTGGAGATTCTTTACATAACTATATAAGGCCTTGTGGTTGTCTTTACATCTGCTGCAATTCTGTTTTCATAGCTAGCTTTAGAGGATTTGATGAGGGATCTCAATTTTTTTGTTGAGGCTTATAATGGAGTTTTTCCAGTCATGGGACTTCACCTTATTCCGAGTAAGTTTCCTCCTTCTGTTGTAGAGTTGGTTCATGGCAGGGAACCACCAGATTTGCTTCCTTTTTTTTTGGAGGAGAGCATCTTGGTTCTATTGGGTATTCTGATATCCATGCATTTGTGTGCATGTTCATTCAGGGCATTAGTGTTGATTTAGCAGTCATGCAGCTGTTCTCCAATTGCATGGGTGTCATGAAGTTAGCCACCTCTGTTTCTAGGAGCCCAAAGTTAGTTTTGGGGAAGTTTATCATGGTGGTTACCTTTGCATGTGGGTGGGTGGGAGGGAAGTGGCTTTCCAAGGTGATTAGTTTGTGTTAGGATCTAACCAGAGAGAAGCTGAGTATTGGTATAGCGCAACTGTCGCCCATGTTAGTAATGACCAGGTCAAGGATGTTGCTACCTGTACTGGGGGTAAGAACAAGCTGGTCCAGGGCATTGGAATTAATGAATTCCAGGACACGTTGGGCAAGTGTATTGGTTCATGAGTAGTTTTCCCAGTTAATGGAGGGGTAGTTGAAGTCACCCAGTATGAGAGTGTTAGGTTAGACCCTGATATTCTCCAGGGTACTTAGGAATGTGGGGTGTGAGTCTTGGGACATGTTTGGGGACCTATAGCAAGCTATGACCTGAATCGCAGTCTTACCCAATGTTACCTGCACCTGGAGTACCTCTGATGCATTATGTTGGGCTACCAGTCTGGAGGTGTGCGCATCCTTTATGAATATGGAAACATCACTGCCTTTGGAGCTTCGGTCCAAGTTCTGGGGCTGGAAGGTGTGGAATGAGTTATAGCCTGGTAGTGCAGGGGTGCTTTCTGCTGCCTTCAACCAGGTCTAAGTTACAGCACAAATGCCGATGTTCTCCATTTTAAGGAGTGCTTTGAGCGAGTGCATTTTGAGTTTTAGACTTCTAGAGTTAAGCAGCATGACCCTCAGATTGCATTTGTTTGTAGCTGTTATGGTGGTAATTTGGTCTTTGGTACACCACCTAAAAAAGGCACTATACGGGTGGCAAGAGCCTTGGCCAGTATCCAGAAGCCCAGGGGTGACAGAGGCAGGCCATCTCTGGAAAAGCATCGAGGTCTGTCAATCATGTCATCCCAGGAAGACAGATACTGGATCCCCTTAGAATGACACCAGAAACTTAGTCAATTGTTGAAATCAATCATTTTCTGCTTGTACTGTGGTATCATTTTGGGTGATGGTAGTAGGCTTCTCAAGGCTAGGGTCATACCTGCCTGGGCTACATAATCTGAGAACTCCTCCATATCTCTTTTCTTGTAGCCCAGGAGGGACATCTCAGGTCATTCACACCCACTTGTACTATGACTGATTCATATCTATACCTGTTGAGGGACATAAGTGTGTGGGTTATGTGGTGGATCCTGGCACCTGACAGGCAGCTGACTGTTATTCTCCTTATTCAACCTGGTGAGTGGGATATCAGTGTGTCTCACTATCAAATCACCTATGACTAGTGTGTTGGGCATACTGTTTTGCCTTATGGGCTTTGGTTGAGTGGCACATTGTTTAGGAGGGTTATGTGTCTTGTGATTAGTGTTGTGTTGTGGTGGTCAAGTGCATTTCTGCCTTGGAGGTCTCACTGTTTGGGTAGATTTTTATCGAGAGCTTTGGCAAAGGTGGGTGCATGGTTTGTGTTTTTATGTGAAGACAGTGCTGGTGTGTGTTCTGGATGGCTTTGTATTCCATGGGGTTGGGAGGGTGGCCTAATGGTTAAGGTGTTTGCCTTACAAACACAAGGTGCTGGGTTTGAGTCTCACATGGGATAATTGGCTAGGCTTAAAATGTCCTGCAAGGTCAGTTAGTCTAGTACTAATCTATGAACCTATGAATCTATGAACCTATGTGGTGTGGTGCAAGTGCCGACCTTCTCCTCTTGACCAGTTATTCTGGTCCTGGCTGGAGAGTGTGTGGATTCCAATTTGGATGTATATGTACATCTCTTGCAAGTCTGAGTATTGGGAGGTAAGAGGAGAGGGTTATTGGTGTACATGAGACAGTTGCTACATTGCCTCAGGATGCACAAGTTCATTAGGTTAATAGGAGAAAGCAGAGAGAAGTGACCTTTAGACATGCCTGGATAGGTGGGTATTACTAATAAGTATTGGAGTTTCCTTGTAGAACATTTACTGCTGGTAGCACTTTTGTGTGCTATAATAATTGCTACAAGAAGTCTGGTAAAGTACTAGACTAATAAGCTAGTAAAAGTGCAGGAGAGGAGAGAACTAGCAGATCTCAGAAGCTTGCAAACATTCCAGGATACACCAAATCTGTATCTGGATTAGACTAGTTACAGAAAAGGTAGGAAACAGTTTTTTTTTTTTTTTTTTTTTTTTTTTTTAGTAGAAAGTGAAGAGACAGAAGATAATCAGATAATTCAATATTCAGAAAGCTAAAGGGCTGGAACTTTGCTAAGTTCTCACTATAAACAGTAGAATGAGCTGATGTAATGTGACTGGGGGGAGTGTTCAGTATCAACTTTATACCAGAGGCTGGCAACTCAAAGCCACCAAGACTTAAGACCACCACAAGAACTGGGTGGGTTGGTGGTGTGAAGTCTATTCCATAGCGTGGGCAGTCTCAGCACTGTGAACCTGTCCCTCCAGCATGTTCTGTTGATTGTGGAAATGGGGTTGAGCTCTCTGGGGCATGTGGTGTGGATGGATTGGTTTCTTCAGATGTAGCATTCCTGACAGAGATGGGTCAGACATGGCTGAGTAAGTCAGGCAGAGATCACCTTTAAGTAGCCAATATGAGAGAGAGAATAGTTGTAGTTATTGGAGTCTGTCCCTATAGGGCAAGTGTTTAAGGCCCAGGATCCTCTTTGAGAGGTACTTTTTCAGCCTCTGCAGTTGTTGCAGGTGTCCATTGGGGTACATGCCAAATGGGCTATTGTACCCATTGACTGGCCGAATGAGGGGAGAGCACAGGGAGACAGTGACCTCTTACATCCTGGATGCAACACCCTTAGTAAAGAAATGTGACATATAGAAGGTCTTTCTGAACACAGTGGCACTCTGGTGGTCAACAGAGAGCTCACTGTCAACCTGTGTTCCCAGTTCTCTTATAATAGCATCAGTGTTCAGTGGACTACCATCAACGTAGTAATTCATGTGAACCATGTTGTTCCCAGAGGAGATGGCAGCACATTTTCTGGCATCGAGCTAAAGTCCAGGGTTCTTACACCAGTCATAGGTCTCAGTAAGGCCTTTGTGCAGGATGTCAACATCATGTGGGGAGGTAATAATATCACCCACCTTGCAGGCATCTGCAAACATTATCAGCCAGGTTCCCTTTATGTTGGGCTGGACTTCAGAAGTGTAGATCCTGAACACAAGGGGACCCAGGACCAAACCATGTGGGACTCCACTACTCATGACTGGTCGGCAGTCTGACATGGAGTCTGCTGCTTTCACACTGTGGGTTCTATCTGTTAGCCAGTTTGCAAGCCACCTAGTGATATAGGGGTTGATGCATAGTTGAGTGTGTTTGTCTATGATTCCTGATAGGGGAATGGTATCCAAGGATTAGAAGGGCCACCTATCTTGTTATTTATTCCATACTGTTACAGGATTAACGCACATGGTACACAGCTTATAGGGCTGCAGAGTGTCTACAGATACCTTTACAGTGGATGATGAAAGTGGGCCTTGTAAAGTGGAATTGGGATGTGTACTGTGTGGGAGACAGCAAAAAATTGCAAAACACCCCCCCCCCCCCACTGGATATGGTTCTCAAACAAACACACCCCACATACACACATTTGCCAGGACTGAGTTTAGAATCCCTACCTATCTAGTTACTGCTACTACAGAGTTATGCATTTACTGCATGAGCCACAGAGCTTATAGAGTGAAGGTTGTCCCAAGGTACTTCTAAGGTGAGGAACATCACCGACCCTTGGAAAGCATGGCAATGGGTGATGTACTGGGTGATAGAGGCCACAAAATACTTCAACCCACACATATACACACCCATTTAACTGAGAGTAGAACCCCTGTCTAACTAGTTATTTATACTATAGTGTTACACACTTATCACATGCACCACAGAGCTTATAGGTCTGAAGTTTGTCCAAAGGAACTTCTAAGGTGACTGACATCAGCAGGAATGCTAAAGTAAGGCAATGGGAAGTGTACTCGGTGTGAATGGGCTCAAAATCTTTAACCTACTAACACACACACACGTTTACCTTTGCCAGAACTGAGATCAGAATCCCTACCTAATTAGTTATTTGTACTATAGTGTTACGCAGTTATCGCATGCGCCACATAGCTTACAGGGGTGAGGATTGCCCAAAAGTCTACACAACATATGCAGATATACCACATATGTGCCACCTACAGCTGCCTCTGGGTAATCCTGTCTGATGGGTGTGTGTAGAGACAGTTGGGTTTACACAGCTGTGTGTATGCAAACGCATTTGCACAATACAGAGATATATATATAGTGCGTTGTGATTTCAGACATGGGCTTCACTTCTAAGTGTAGGACCATACTCAGTATGACCTTCTGTAGTAAGTGTGGGAATCCATTCCAGGGATAGTTGTATTCCAGTCCGGGGTGTTGTGTGCTACAGCCATACCTTGCAACCTGCTTGCGCAAGATATCTGGACATAGGATGCCAATATGGGGAAACAATAAGCCAAACATAGGGGCGTACTGTAACTATTGCTCTTATCAATGTATGAGTTGCTTGAGTGCCTGGGTTTGTTTTAGCAGACATTTTCTGACATATGTAATGTTTGACACTGTGCTGTATTGTGTCATTACCTATTGACAGTTAAAATTGGATCACCACAGTTATTTACTAGAGAAATACAAGATGGATGATGCACAGACCTATATTATGTGGTAAAGGCTAGACATTCTTGCACAATATGGCCAGTTGAGAGGTGTGGCTACAGCGGATTGACTGATGAAGGTGTGTAAAAGGTCCAGCACCTTGGTGATATGCTGGATGGGGATCTCCTGGTTAAGCGGTATTCTTCTTACCTGACAAATCATATCCTGGTGTGGCCATACCTGTCAACTGTACAGATTCTCACAGATTATCCAGATGCATGCCTTATTGTGGTTTTCTAGCACATTTGTTGCAAATCACTCAGGGTTACAGTCAGGGAATACTGACAGAACATTAGAGTTTCAGACTTCACACCCTTCATGTCATCCATGCTACTACACCCCCCACTGTTATTCTATCAATTGTCTAACATTATGAGAGCAATATTTCAAATGTGTCCCTAGAGTTGGGCTTTTATCCCACCATTATGTATGGCTTTGTCCAGATTTCTTCCTCTACGAGGTTGAGATGTATGTTACTAGCATTTAGCAGCATGGCTTTACATTTGCATTTTGTTTACTGGGTTATGTTGGTAGTATGGACCCCATGACATTCCCTACAAAGGCACTACGTGTGAGGCATGGGGTTTTGCCAGAGGCCTGTAGGCCATGTGGGACTGCTGCAGGCTATCTGTAGCAAGCCAGTGTGTTCTGTTACTCATATGTTCCCAGGCTGCCAGGCAGTGAACCCCCCTGGGGTGTCAATGGTAAGTGACAGAATGCACTGCTGTGCTACTAGGCACCATACCTCTCTATGTATGAGCCAGACATTTGGACAAAGCCATGAGTAATTGGGTGACAAAGGCCTAAATATACAGACCATTGTAACTATTGGCCTTACAAACCTGAAATGGGTGATACAATAACAGATTTTGCATTAGCATTCATTTTTCTATAGGGTGTGATGTCTGAGACACTACAATCCATCAATATTTTCTAACTTTAGACTTTCGTGGTTTGCCATTGATTTGCCAGACAACCACTATTTCAGAATAAAGACACCACAGATATGATGCAAACCTGTGTACATTCTGCAAAAGGTCTGTAGAGTTATGAGGTATGGTAGGCACTATGTTAGTTACTCCAACCTGTATACTGTTCATATGTGTGGCCCTCTGTACATGATCTGTCCAGCTTCCTGGCAGTAATGGGTTGGGAGGGTGGCCTAATGGTTAAGGTATTTGCCTTGCAAACACAAGGTGCAGGGTTTGAGTCTCACAAGGGATAATTGGCTAGGTTTGAAATGGCTCGCAGGGGCAGTTAACCTAGTACTAATCTATGAACCTATGAATCAAAAGTTTGTTGGGAGGGTGGCCTAATGTTTAAGGTGTTTGCCTTACAAACACAAGGTGCAAGGTTTGAGTCTCGCAAGAGATAATTGGCTAGGCTTAAATGGCTCACAAGGGCAGTTAGCTTAGTACTAACCTATGAACCTATGAACCTATGGATATTGAAATCTGGACAGTGTGTACAACTCCCACCATATGTGTAGCTGACATGGAAAATAGTTGGCACTGCATTTCTTGGAACATGGCCCTGTCTACCACAGTACTGTACCTAGGCCAGTAGGACACAACAGCCATGAGAAGTTGCTGGCCACATCCTGACAAGTATTCCCCACACATATGCATAGCTCATTGACCTCTGCATATTGTGGAGGTGCAACAACTGATCATGTTGATTGGGACAGCCCTGGCAATGTGTGCTCTGCTGCTATTACCCTACAAACTTACATGTTACTGCATTTCTATGTGAATATGAGTGTGTGTGTGTGGGGGGGCACATCTGTCAACAGTACACATTTGCATGACCTGTGCTGATATTGGCTTTACATTTTGGTTCCATTTAGGATAGTATTGTGCCCTATCTTGGAGAATAGAGGCATATCAGTAGAGACCACAGGTTAGATTGTAATGCCATACATTTTAGGTTCAGACTTCTTACCCTTTAGAGAGTCTTACTGCAGCTTTAAGGCCTGCTGTAATATCACCATGTAAGTCTGTAGGGGGTATTCCATCATTGTCACCATTTGTGTGCCTTTGCCAGACATTCCTTTATGGATTTCTATGGCTGGCTCGCTGTGTGAGTCTAGGAGTGAGTATGTGATCCCCACAATGACATCCGTGCATGTGACCTATGACCCCACTTAGTTGGCCCCCCACATATACTACAGTGAGATTTATCACCTTAAATGATACTGCATAGTGTGGGGAAGTCAGTATTGTGTAGATATTTCCTGGTATTCCACAGAGCTGTCAGTTGTCTGCTGCCCTCCCAGTAGGCCACCCCATTCCCTTGCATGCATGTAGCATTTCCATAAATGTGCTACCAAAACATAGTGATCCATTCATTTATTGTTAAGATGACTGACTTACCTTGTGCCTGTAGCAGTTGTGAGGATGGTGCTTGAGGGCTGCCTATTTTGGATGCACACCATACACTGCCTATACATGGTAAGTTACAGGCAATGTGATGTGTGTGTCAACCATTTTACTGTGTGTTGCTGTCCAGGCTGAGCCCTTCAAATAGTACAATAGTAAAGATGGGCCACAGGATACCAAACACTCAACAGTAAGTAATGCAGATGTATAGTTTGGCAGCCTCTATCTACACTCTCTATGCAATCACTAGGTAGTAAAGACCTCAGTTGACACAATGGGATGTAACTGTTACATAACAAGGCATAACCGACACCATCACAAGCACACTGACAAACAGAACAGTCTGTATGGCAAGAGGCAGTAGGCCTGCATTAACACAATTTATGTAATTCATTTAAATATAGGTAAATTGTATGCTAATGTACATCCAGATACCTTAAGGCAGCTCACCCCTGATACCCCCACATGTTGTAACTGTCTAGGTTAGTAATGGTGCATCCCGCCTAGACTTAATAATACAGGGCCATATACCACTTACCACTGCTACATACACTGGCCTCTGGAGTGCATAAGGGCTCACATGTATTGTGTAGGTGAAGCCCACACATATATGGCCCCAGCTCCACAGTATGTGTGGGGGATACAACAGCAGTGGACTGATGGCAGGAATGGCAGCATGACATACTCACAGCCCACTACAGAACAACCCCTGACAGCATATCATATGTGCAAAGCTTGGTATGTAGGTGGAGGACAGAGGCTGGAACACACGCCATATATGGAAAACTGTTGTCATACACTAAGCAAGTCGCTGGTGTTACAGGATAGTCTGCAACATACCCTTAGTCAGGGATTTGAGGTTAGAGACATAAATGGATGTATCCATGTACTGATAGCACTCAACACACACACACACACACACACACACACACACACACACACACACACACACACACACACACACACACACACACACACACACTGCCAGTGAAATATCTGACACAGGACCTGGGGTGGACAGACAAAACATAATAGGTACACCTCTGGTCATCAAGAGGATAGGCCCAGAATTGAGAGATATGCAGACAGACTGCATTCCAAGGTAAACTAGTATGTACACACAAACCCTGTAACACCAGTACTATACAAAGCATAACACATCTCTACTCACACTCTGTCTGTAGTTCTCTAATCTCCTGCAAATATGTAGCTGGCCTAAGTGCAGGTTCTCCTGTAACAGGTATTGCTACCTGCTGTCTGTAACACTGATGCCCACACACAGGAAGGATGTCTGTCACACAGGAAAGGTAAAGGGACCATGCCCACATGATGCAGGGATTTATAGTAGGTGGTTGCCATGACAGTGGTAATTGGAAGTACTACACAGCAGGCTGCATGCAGTAAGCAAGTGGGAGACACTGACTGGTGCAGAGGCCATCACCTGATCATGTGCATCACCTACTAAAGCCATGCTGCAATTTATTCAAAGCAGCCCAATCCATTTACTAGAGAGAGAGAGAGAGAGAGAGAGAGAGAAGGCGAAGGCAAATTAAAAGCCAAAGGAAGAGCAAACCATCATTCATCATTCAGTCATCAAGACATCTCACAACAGGTATGTGAAGTATATATGCATGTAATTGAATGTAGTACCTGGTCCATAATAATTGGATAGAGGATGTGGAATGATTTATATGTGCCGTTAGGTGTTGTTGTGATGATGTTCAACTGAACAACTGCTATGGACAATAGTGTCTGTCCCTGTGGTTAGTGGGCCATAGCTGTCAACTGTGCAGATCAGCACTGACTGACAAGATGTAAGCCATCATAGTGTGTGTTGTGTAATGGGAAGTATGTATATTATGTGGCCAATAGCTGGTGGTAGAAGTAATGCCATTATGATGGACACGTGGGACCCACAGCCCACCACATGCAGGATACTCAGGAGGAGGCCCCAGGTTGGGACACACATGTGATGTGGCCAAGTATTATGGGCAGATGGGTTTGGAGAGGTGGTACTGCTGGACAATAGAACATATACATGTTATTGTGTCACTGTTATAGAACAAATGTTGGTAGAAATAGTCTACACAATCCCTGAACATGTCCAACAGCATGCATAGATATTCCCAATAAGACAGAATGTCAGATGTGCAGCAATCCCAAAGCAGCCATACCCCTGGCATATATGGAGCCATAGTGGCCCTGACAATGGCATGCAGGTGAATAGTGTGTAACAAGCCAGCAATGATAGTGTCCGCACAGGGAACATGGCTACAATCACATAGCAGAAAGTGTGGCACAATACAATATCTGTCCAACTGGTAGGTAAGGTGTAGCCATACCTAATGAGCTGTGTGTACAGTTTGTTGAAGCTGATATGGTGGGGGGGGTGACAGAGATGTGTATTACAAACTGTGGTAACCTTGCTATATGAGTTGCTCAGACCTCTTTCCATCTTTATGTCTTTCAGCCAAGATGTCACATGCACGGTTGCCTACCTATTCAACAGCGGAGAATGATGTGCTTATATCACACCTGATCCAGCACTACTCAGTGCTTTTTGGCAGGGCTGCCCATGAACAGCAGGAATGGACCATCCTGTGGAACAACCTAGTCCACAGGGTCAATGATGTCGGACTGCACAACTGCAGTTATTAGCAGGTCCGGCATTATTGTACTGACCTGTTTCACAATGCCCGTTGGCATGCTGCTGCAGTCCGGGGGGATCACCTTGCCACGGCGGGGCCATGCCATCCATCCCCTCCTAACACATGTGGAGGAGCTCCTGGCCAGCCTCGTGGCACCTGCCCATCCGGCAAGCCACCAACCGCCGGACACCTTTGTGGAGGTGGATGTCACCCACACACTGGCCGAGGAGCATGCAGGTAAGGACATAGGGTACATCAGTAGACCACTGTTGTGTATACATCTGCATTAGTACAGGTAGATAATGCATATCTGCGTATAGGTAGATAATGCATATCTGCCATGTCATAGATATATTGTGTTGCTGCATTGTATTGATAAACAGATGTCCAGATGTGGTAGTATTGTGGAAATGTACCATTGATGTATTGTAATACTGCACCCACCCTGTAGCACTACCACAGGTGTGTCCACTGACATTGCATCTCTCATCCTGAGCCCTGACCTCAGCATGTAACTGGTCACCCTTACGAAACCTTCTTTTAGATGAAGCCGTTAGTTACTTTAATTCCAACTTCCTTGCCATCCTCAACCACCATGCCCCATCCAGACTAATTAGAATTAAAACCAAACATGCTCCATGGCTCTCAAAAGAAACCAAACATAAAATCAATATGAGAAACAAACATTGGGCAAAATGGAGGAAAACTAAAAACCCTATAGACCAACAAAAATTTAGACAACTACGAAATGAAACTAAAAAAGCTATATTATCTGACAAAAAAACTACTACCTGCAATCCCAACAAGCTAATCAAAACAAGCCACAGAAATTCTGGACTAGTATCAACCAGCTACTCCATCCAGGACAATCCACTACTCCAGACCCTCAAAACACTGAAGACAAAACACTGATGAATATAGCTAATGCTTTTAATACCTTTTTTACTGATGCTATACAAACACTAGCTAGTCAACTATCACCAAATAACTTCACTCTACCTTCCAATGAATCAACCTCACCCCTTACATTTCACTTTCAACCCATACCAACATCCTATATTCAAACCCTTCTACAGAAACTGAAACCATGCTCCCCCTCAGCAGACCAACTACCTGCTGAATTCCTACAACTATCCACAAAAGCCATTGCCTATCCTATTTCTATCCTAATCAATAGAACTATTACTGAAAGTTATATCCCAAGTTTATGGAAAATTTCCCATATTATCCCCCTCCACAAGGGAGGTCAATCCACTGAACTCTCCAATTACCGCCCCATTGCCCTCCTCTCACCTCTGGCAAAAATCATGGAAAAATGCATTCACAGACAATTACTTGACCATCTAACAAAAAATAACTTACTAGCCAACTGTCAGCATGGTTTTAGACCTTCATATAGCACTACTACTGCCCTTCTTTCCTTCACAGATTGTATCAACAAAAAACGTAATCTAAACAAACTCTATTCAGCCCTATTTATTGACCTGTCTAAAGATTTTGACATGGTAAATCACCAAATTCTCATCAAAATACTAAAATCCCTGTCACTTGATACATCCTCCATAAAATGGTTCCAGTCCTACCTTGATAAAAGAAAACAGGCCGTACTTTGGCACAAATCCCTCTCTACTCACCTGCCCGTCAACCTGGGTGTCCCTCAAGGCTCCATCCTTGGACCTCTACTCTTTTCCATATTTATCAATGACCTACACCTTGCCATCCCCCAAGCTGCATGCATACAATATGTGGATGACTCTACACTGATATGCTCAGCCCCCTCTTCTCCAGAACGTCTCTATCTTACCCAACAAGTATTTAACACAGTTGAGCAATGGTTCACACATAGATGCCTTCTCCTAAACCCCAAAAAGACTAAACTCCTCCTTTTCTCTCCTACTAAAAAGTCCCTCCCAATGGACTTCTCAGTAAACTCTACCAATAAAACTATTATATACTCAGTGGCGGCTGGTGACTTCAAATCAAAGGGGGGCTGCAGGAGACAGCTGAATGGGTGGGGTCAATGGGAAGGGGTGTGGCCAACTAGAAAGAGGAGGGGCTATGCTCAAAACCACAAAAACTAACTAAATGCACTGCCGTGGGTGCCAAACCGTCATTTTGAGAGTCCAATCAAGACAAAAATGAAGTGTAGAAGAATAAAAATATTTCAATGCATTGGCTGCATGACAGCTTACTTAATATCTAGATGGAAACAAAAAGGTTGTGAGGCATGAAAAATAAATTACTTTTTTAAATACATTAATGGAATGCCAGTCAAAATCAAGTATAAGAAAAACAAGCAGCACTCAAACCACTTCTTGCACTGCAGTTCTAATTTATATTCAGCTTTATTAAAGTACCAAGTAACATGCTGAAAGTAGAAATCTCTGATGCCCCCACTTGTAAAAATGTTCCTTATCCAAAAAAAGGCCTGCTGCCTAACAACTATCTACTTGTTTCATGGTGAAAACATGATCAAAGTAAAAAATGAAAAGCAAACAAGAAATAAGCTCAAGATACATTGCTTAAAAGGATTACTGTACAGGTTATGGACCGCACGATTGGCATTCTGTTTAGTTTACAGGTAATGTCTGCAGAGATGACTGGAAGTCTCCAAGTGTAATGAGCTTCTTAAAATAATGTAATCCTGTCCCTTATTACAAATACTGTCATATGCATTTCAATACCCAAGGCTTATACATTATCTAGTTAAGTATTCTCTACATGGTAACAAAAGAAAGGCTTTCAATGTTGACAGTTTTTTAATAGTATGCTTATTAAAGCTTACTTGCATCTTACAATCTCAGCCAAGCTTACCTGATGGTCATTAAAGTATTGCTACTTAAACACAGAACAACAGGCACTTTGAGTAATAAATCAACAGTACAAAAAATGACAGAAACCAGACCATTCTGCAAAAATCAAGGACAGATGAAAAGTCACTGTAGTACTTGTGTCTACCTTGGATGGGGGGGAATACTCTGCACATTTACACTGCATAACTACTCCTTGCCTTGCTTCAACACATCCAGAGTCACTACATGGGCGAGTGGGGTGCAACAAGTATGTCACAATTTAAAATGTCTCTGGCTGACTGTGATGGCCCTGACACATTTGTCATACCTATCAACCTCAGAGCAAGAAATCTGGACAAAGCCACACAAAGAAGTGGGACAAAGGCCCAAAAATAAGGACAATTTTTAAAATATTGCTCTTATAAACTTAGAAAGATAATAGAACAGGTCTTGCATTAGTATGAATTTTCTGAATGGTATGGAATCTGAAACTCAAATGTCTGTCATTATTTTCTAACTTCATTCTTTAATGATTTGTCACTAATTTGCCAAAAAACCCACAATTTTATGAAAAATGGACCAAAAATTGATGTAAAAATATAAAATAGCCACACAATACAGCTGGGAACCTGTCAAAGAAGGGACACTTTAATATTAGTACTGCTAACTTGAGCAGCTGACAAAATAAAAGAATCTACGTGCATTTCTGAAATAAAAGTAATCTATAACTCTAATTATTACAGTTATTTCTTAATTGTAAATCCTCCATGTTTTCTTCCAAAATTGCTATTTTGCTGAGAGATTAGGGGAAGAGCAACATTTTGAGCCAAAATCAGGGACATTTGAGAGGTTTGGCTACGCCCAATTCTATAAAGCAATTTATTTGCATGTACCTCTCAACCTGTTAATGCAATAAATTTGGACAAGGCCAAATATATTGGGGGAACATATAAACAGTACTAAAAATTGATCTTGTATAAACTGAGACAGTTGATAGAACAACAGGTCTTACTTTAGCATGCATTTTTCTGAAAGTTATGAAGTCTGAAACTCAGTGTGTCATTGTTTAGTGACTTAATTCCTAAATGATTTGCCAGAAAACCACAAATTTTATGAGGAACAAACCAAAAATAAGAAGCAAAAATCTATTCATTCTTTGAAAATCTGGACAGTTGGGAGGTATAGTTCAGCTGGGGCTGTCTAAGTTTGCCACCCTTCCCCCTCACAAAATCATTACCATAAACACTAATCTGCATACTGATTTACTTCTATGATGATTTGGACTTCATTTGAAAGTTTTATTTTACATTTTACAGCACAAACCCCAAGACATCTGCTAAACAAACTTAGCATTAAAATTTCTCTGCCCTTGAAACTCACATTCATTGAAACAGCATTGAAACCCATTCAAAGAAAATACATTTTACCAGTGGCAGATAAAGATTAATTATGGGCTGTTTTCAAATCATAGGCCCCTTGCATATGAAACATACATGTGCTCTTTGATACACCTTCCTATTGTTTTGAACATTTTCCAGTAAACAATGGAACAAAACGCATGCACCAATAATGACAAAGCTGCCCAATTCAGAACATTTCCATCATGGAAGTCTACTCAAACTTCTACAGTCCACCTTTATCACCTTTATCAGTAAATATGCACAATCTCTGAAGTAAAAAATTCATCTAAATTCCACATTAAATAAATCTGTAACTAATGATGAGGTTGCTGCTAGCAAACACCTTTATATTTCATGGTTTCATCGAAAAATAAAGTGTCTGATGCCCCCGAGCAATACATTGCCTATATTACATTAAAAATAAGCTAGCAATATTTCAATAGGAAATGGATGGCAAATTGATAAGATACTAACTATGAGCCTGTTAAGTTTTTCAGTATGGCAGCATTCACTCCTTGTGGGAGTAGAACCAACAAACTCCGCATCAAAAGCAAGTACACAATCTGTTGTGCTATTAACAATGCAAGCTGACTTAGCATAAGCAGCACTAAACTTTTCTTCCCCTGCAGCTCTCAGCTGCTTGTAAAATCTACTCAATACTCAACTGCATCTCAACTTTGCAGCACGAGAAATCTGGAAAAAGCCAAATTTATTGGGGGGGGGGGGTTAAACAGCCAAAAACCAGGGACACATTAAACATTGCTTGTATAATCTTGGAAAAGTTATGAGAATAAAATTCTGGGTTACCACCATACATTTTACTGCCAAGGTCCCTGTGCAAAAGAGTCAGAGCAACATATCACTATGCCAAATCACCGGCTTTGTGAAAGACAAATGCTGTGTTACCACCATACACTTTACTGAAAAGGTCCCTGTGGAAAACAGTCAGAGCATCATACCACTACACCAAATCAGCTGCTTTGTGAAAGAGAGGAAGACTGAAACTTAAATGGCTATCATTTAATGAATTCAGTTCTCACCATAGCTGTCAAACTCTTAGCACAAAACACCTGGACAACCCCAGTAATGAGGGAATACAGTCTCGACTCCTCAGACATATTCAATGAAATCAGTTCTTGCCATAGTTGTCAACCTTAACACAAAACACCTGGACAAAGCCAAATAATGGGGTAATACAGTCCCAAAAGTGTTACTATGTATGAAGTCTGAAATTCAAATGCCTGTCAATTTTACTTCTGGTGGAACAAAAACAATTTTCAGCAGAGGCCAAGTGAGAAATACTGCAGACACATGTCTTTGTAAAATGGCAGGACACCAGAGCAAATCCACACAAACACAGGGATGAGATGCAGACTCTACACAGAAGGCACTCCAGCCAAAAATCAAACCAGAAAACCTATAGCTGTGAGGCAACAATGCTACCACTGCACCATCAAATATGTAAGGAATTAAACATTCATAAACCTGAAGTCTGAAATTCAAATGCCTGTCAATTTTATTTAACATTTGTTAATCAGGACAATCTGACTTGGAACAAAAAAACAATTTTCAGCAGAGGCCCAGGAAGAAATAATGCAGACATGTCTTTATAACATGGGAGGACACAAAAGCAAACCCACACAAACACAGGGAGAAGATGCAGACCCCACACAGAAGGTACCCCAGCCAAGAATCAAACCCAAGAACCTGCAGCTATAAAGCAACAATGCTACCAGTGTACCATCAAATATCAAGCATTGCAATATTTAGAAACCACAGATATTATGAGGAACAGATCAGATAAAATAGGAGGCAAAAATCTGCAATTTTTTTACAAATGGTGGTGGGTAGGGAATTCAGGTCCTTAACACCACCATACAAAGTACAGGGTTCAAGCCCGAGTATCTCTACCCAACATTTGTTAACTGGGGCATGTTACACACACACACACACACACACACACACACACACACACACACACACACACACACACACACACACACACACACACCTGAGAGATAGCTCTCAGCTCACTCCTCGTTGGCCCTGACTGCAAGCGAAGCAGTCTGTAGTCCCTCTGTTTAACAAGCACCTAACTCAGTATCTATCTTTGACCTAGACAACCATTCCATAACAACCACCATCTTCAAATACCTAAGGCTATAGCTTGATCAGTCACTAAACTTCCATTTCCATGCAGGCAAAGCTAGAGCCAAAATAAACTCCCTCCTCTTCTGCACCAAAAAGATATCCCCTTTTCTATCTCAACCAATCAGAGCAGCCCCTGGAAAATGAGTTCTGTTTTCTGAAAATGTATATAGGCTCCCAAATTTTGCTTCTGCCTCCAAGAAAATCATTACCATACTCCAGACTATCTCTAACAGCAACTGCCAATTCATTACAAATTCCCCTCTCTGGGAGATTCACTGCATCACCATAGAAAAAAAAAGCCAAATGGCTACCCATAAAGCAAATATCTACCCTAATTTTAGGATACCAAGTCAACATTAGACAATGGTTAGCAAAGCAAACTGTGTAATAGATTAAATAAGAAAGCCTAACCATCCATTAAGGAAACAAAGTAACATAACTACAGAATAGCCCACACCACACTAATACTCAATTAAATATTGGAGCTAGATCCAGATGTTTGTGTAGCATTATGCAGGGAGAATGTCAAAGAGACAGTCTGACAGAAAGCATGGAAAGGCCTGGAATACATAAGGAAGTAGCAGGCAGCCAACTAAAGGCATGTTATGAGGCAGCTAAATAAGAAAAATGTTAACAAATCCAGTGCTCAGTGGACTACATAAAATAGGGATCATGCCATGCATGCATCGACAAGGACTATGTGAATAAAGTAAAATTAATTACATAATGAAAATGTCACAAAACTAATGAGAAACAAAGCAAGCCTACAGTTCTTGTCCCTGCAAACCATATCTAAATGACTATAGCACGTCGATATACAGATTGTCCGTAAGTGGTGAACTTGCCACATGTGAAATGTTTTCCCTAAAGAATAATATTTCTACCCTGATATTAGCAGTGGAGAACAACAAGGAATCTTCAAGATGATGCTGAAGGCAGACATCAGAAAAGCTTAGTATATCAAAATGATCAGGAAGTGCACAGATAATGTCCTGCTAATGATGGCTGCCGTTGCTAAAAGCAACAGCATCAAAGTCCACCGTGAAGCACTTTCATTCATAACTCAACAAGAACAACAATTACATCTATGAATAGCAGAGAAACAATCCAAAGACGTATTGCTCAGTTTTGCATCAAACATGGATACTTGCCTTTATCTAACACCCTGCTTTTGCTAGCTGTTGTCTTCTAAATAACAAATCGGAGACAGGCAGGCAGTAGAGGTGTATACAATTTTGAATTTACTTTCCTATGATTTGATGTTTGCAGTCTGCTAGGCTTTTGCGTTGCTGAGATTTATCTTCAAACACAGATGACGATTTAGTGAAGTTTTTTACTCTATCTCTAAGTAAATATCAGGCACCCGGAAGAACATGCGCCAGTCATTTATTTATATTTTTTCTACTGTTGGCATTATATACTTGTGACCAAGATTATAAGCAGAGCAGATAATTTAACATTTTGTCAAGCACGCATTGCATTTTAAAATAGGTCATATCCTGGAACAGAATGTGCTTCACAGAAATACTAAGAACTGATTCAATAGAAGCTTAGTTACTATTCTTACATTGTTTTTTGGTTCTGCTCTATTCTGTCCCAAGTCTCTACCCCCCCTTTCTGCTTTAATGCTAATGAAAATATTTCTACTTGGTATCCACGCGTATTTTACTATTATTTTTTTGCAAAGCCAGATGAACACGCAGATAATGGTTTTGCGTTATTTTATTTCAGTGCAGACTAATGTTTTGTGGGTTGGTTTCCTTTAGTGGCTTAAAATCAGACTCTGTTATCTATAATTGAAATTCACCGCCCTCTTTCAAGGCGCGCAACTTATAATATCAGTGAGATGCTTTCCCTAATCTGAAGTTGTTGGGAACATTAGTTTGTCTACATTAGCGAGGCCCATCTGATGAAATTATTCAAGTGCTTGGGGATTTTTTAATGCCCTAGTGGAAATGAACCGCTTTCCCAATTTAAAGCACAGTTGGAGTTAATGAAATCATTGCATTCTGTTGTGAGTTTTCCCAAGAGTGCCCTTTTCAGCACCTGCTGGAAATGATCCGCTGTCCTTATCCATATGGCTGGTGTGCGTCATGGACGGCTAATGAAACATATGAAATTTTTTCATTCCCTTCAAAAAAAAAAAAAAAACCCACAAACACACACACACACACACAAACTGCAGCAGCACCTACCTGTAAAAGCCAGCGACCGACCTGCAAACACATTTCCAAAGCCAGCGCAACCAACCTGCAAGGAAGCCATATAATCCAGCCGAACTAACTGATTTACACAACGCCCGCACAGAGAAATCCCTGCGAGAGCTGAGAGCTGAGAGATAGCTCTCAGCTCACTCCTCATTGGTGCGAGAGCTGAGACATAGCTCTCAGCTCACTCCTCATTGGCCCTGACTGCAAGGGAAGCAGTCCGGAGCCCCTCTGTTCGACCGCATGACCGCACAGATTTCTGGGTATCCTGCAGGTTTCTCTGGGTACCTATATCTCTGCATTCGGACTGCTGATAAAGGCAGTCTGAGTCTGAATGGATTTTGTGTTTCACAGATTTTTTTTTTGTTTTTTGTCTAGGTGGGAGGGCTGCAGACCGGCAGTCCGGTAGCACGAGCCGCCCCTGTATATACTCTGAACCAACCACAAAACTATTAGGTGTCACCATTGACAATAATCTGAACTTTGACATCCATATTAACAATACTATAAAAACAGTCAACAAAAAGCTAGGTTCACTCTATAGGATAAAATCCTTTCTCCTACCTTCAGCTCGAACCACTATAGCACACGCTCATCTAATATCCTCTCTTCTTTATGCCTCTCCTATTTTTACTAACCTATCTAAAAATAATCTTAGCAAATTGGAAATGTCCTACAATAACATTGCTAGATTTGCTACAGGCAACCCTTTTAGAACCCATCACTGCCTTAATTTAAAGCAACTAGGATGGCTCGAACTTCAAAATCTAATTAAATTCCATCAACTAACTATAGCCCATAACACTCTTTACAAACCTTCCAAAACGCCTATTCTTTCCACACTAATCACTCCCTATAAAAACCTGGAATCCTTAAGGTCTTTTCAGAAACTTCTAATACATACTGCTAAAACAAACAATAAGGCTGGTGACTCCCTTTTCTCTAACATAGTTGGAAAAGCCTGGAATCTCCTCCCAAATGAACTCTCCACACTTCCCTCACTATCCTGCTTCAAAAATAATTTGAAATTGTTCCTCAAAACTCACTGGTTATGCCCCTGCTCCAAACCTGACTAGTCTATATGTGTCTCAAAATTTTTTTTTCTCTTATTACCCTGTCTACTCACACACAGCAACTCCTCCTTATCCAGCTAATTTACTAAACTATCTCTAACATACCTTGATTGTATTACCATTCCTTTGTTATGCCTGTATTTCTGCACTGTAAATATTACTGTGTTAACCTGTAATAGACGCTGTTAATAATTTTTATTTTGTCTAAAGTTTTATTAGTTTTGATTGTGTTCATTTCATTGTCCTACCTAGGAGCTTATCTCTCCGGGCCTCTACTGAAAATGGACATGTATCCAGTTAGACTAGCCTGGTAAACAAATGTAAACTAAAATAATA
Source organism: Protopterus annectens (assembly GCF_019279795.1). NCBI lineage: Eukaryota > Metazoa > Chordata > Ceratodontiformes > Protopteridae > Protopterus > Protopterus annectens. Next base: position 1,075,134,765 of record NC_056735.1, read on the forward strand.
AAATAATTATGTAGGTCCCTCCAGGATAACACCAAGGCAGCAGCCTGTAGCTGGTGTGCATGGTTTATGTAGGTGCTTACCAACACACTGGCCAAGTAATGGTGATGGTATATTCCTTGCACACATCTAAAGCACCTACCCTGAATGCATGCTGTGTGTGTGGCACCAGCACACGTATCAATACACACAGATATATACAGCTGGAAGTGCGTCCAACATGGACAGGTATTTCACATGGTAGTCCCTTGTTGGGACCCCATTGTCCCCATCTGTAAAGTATGCAATGGGAATATGGGGAAGTATGGCAGGTATAGCTGTGGAGGTGGTCAGGGTTGGTAGATATAGAGGACAGACTACAGGGATGGTATGTGACACATGTGGTGGGTAACCACCCTGGATGGTGTGTGCGGTCTGTGATGTGGATGCCCCATGGGCCCCATTATGGGCACAATGGGATCAAGCCTCCCACACACTGCTACTCACAACAGCAGTCCACGTCCTGAAGGTGCCTGACCTGGAGGCTGAGCAGGAGGAGCATGTCGGTCCTGTGAATGTGTACTGGGTGCCTCAGAGTGATGTAGCACATCCCACATGTGTCTGTGGAGCCCAGTATGGAACAGACCCTAGCCCTGACCTCAGGGGACAGGAACATGTCTCTGTGTGCCCCTGGTGGGGGACAACATCCCCTGGGTTGGTTCCACCTGATGGTATTGCTGGACCAGTGCAAGAGGAGGCCCCAGGTTGGGGCATACATGTGATGTGGCCAGATATCATGGGCAGATGGGTTTGGAGAGGTGGTACTGCTGGCCAATAGAACATATACATGTTATTGAGTCACTGTTATAGAACATATGTTGGTAGTAATAGTCTACACAATCCCGGAACATGTCCAACAGCATGCATAGATATCCTCAATAAGACAGAATGTCAGATGTGCAGCAAACCCAAAGCAGCCATACCACAGGCATATATGGAACCATAGTGGCCTTGACAATGGCATGCAGGTAAATAGTCTATAACAGGCCAGTAATGATAGTGTCCACAAAGGGAACATGGCTACAATCACATAGCAGAAAGTGTAGTACAATACAATATCTGTCCCACTGGTAGGTAAGCTGTATCCATACCTAATGAGTTATGTGTATAGTTTGTTGAAGCTGATATGGTGGGGGGGGGGGTGACTGAGATGTGTACTACAAACTGTGGAAACCTTGCTGTATGAGTTGCTCAGACCTGTTTCCGTCTTTATGTCTTTCAGCCAAGATGTCACATGCATGCTTGCCCACCTATTCAACAGCAGAGAATGATGTGCTTATATCACACTTGATCCAGCACTACTCAGTGATGTTTGGCAGGGCTGCCCATGAACAGCAGGAGTGGACCACCCTGTGGAATGACCTAGTCCACAGGGTCAATGATGTTGGACTGCACAACCGCAGTTATGAGCAGGTCTGGCATCATTGTACTGACCTGCTTCACAATGCCCGTTGGCGTGCTGCTGCAGTCTGGGGGGATCACCTCACCACAGGGGGGCCATGTCATCCATCCCCCCTTAACACGTGTGGAGGAGATCCTGGCCAGCCTTGTGGCACCTGCCTGTCTGGCAAGCCACCAACCAACTGACACATTTGTGGAGGTGGTTGTCACCCACACACTGGCTGAGGAGCATGCAGGTAAGGACACAGGGCACATCAGTAGACCACTGTTGTGTATACATCTGCATTGGTACAGGTAGATCATTCATATCTGACATGTCATAGATATATTGTGTTGCTGCATTATAGTGATAAACAGATGTCCAGATGTGCTAGTATTGTGGAAATGTACCATTGCTGTATTGTAATACTGCACCCACTCCTTAGCACTGCCACAGGTGTGTCCACTGACATTGCATCTCTCATCCTCTTATGTAGGTCCCTCCGGGATAACACCAAGGCAGCAGCCTGTAGCTGGTGAGTATGGTTTATATAGGTGCTTACCAACACACCGGGCATGTAATGGTGATGGTATATTCCTTGCACACATCTAACGCACCTACCCTGAATGCATGCTGTACATGTGCATGTATTGCTGCTGCGAAATGTACGGCATCACAGGAGTGACCATGATGGGGTATTAGAAGGGTATGTCAGACACTTGCATGATAACTAACATCCTGTCATTGTGGAATGTGTCCAGAGGGAGTAACATAATGGTGGGAGACATGGCCTACAGTAGGGACATGTTCGTAACACCACCCATATACAGTGCAACACCAGTGTATATACCTGTAAGACAATGGCAACTGCTGTAGAGATACACTATGACATAAGGCATTACAGTAGTCCATATTATCAGCTGAGTCTAGGTTGTAACATGTGGTGTTCAGTGTATGGGACACTGCAAAGTGACACACATCTGTAGGGCTTACTTGTCATGCATCTGCATAAAGGCTGAAGGAGGGGGGGGTGTCAGCATGACACACCAGTGCACTGCAGCAGGGATCCTAAGGATGCTAAGAATGCCAAAAAACCAATGTAGAACACCAAACTGGTAACTGAAAATAAAGTCCATGAACTGCGAACCTAGTGTTGATTGTAATTTTAATTCAAAAGTGAACTGATAGTGACACAAGTCAAAAAATCCAATAAAATCAAGCGCTTTCATCCAGGCTCTCCCAGGCTTTATCAAGACAAATTACTAAACATTTGAATGGGTCTTTTTATACAAAACCTTACCAAATAGCAATATGATCAATCATTCAATCAATTAATTAAAAACATTATTAACTCTTTCATTACAGGTTTTACCCTTCTTAAATAAATATTAAACACATTTAATAAAAAACATTTAATAAAAAAATGTTATTTAAAACAGACTTTGCCAGCTGTGTTAGTATACTTATTCTTACTACAAGTTAATGTCAACCTGTAATATTAAATAATGCATAAAATATTTGTACATATTATAATTTCTTATTACTATTTTGGTACATTCAGTGCTAAGAATGCCTCTATCTGCACATAGTCAGGTTCAGGACCTGTGGCAGCCATAACCCTACCCCCACAGCAATAGTGATGGCAGTGTTTGAACACCATGTGATGTGAACAAGTAGACTTTGCAGAATAGAGGCACATGTGTAGGGCAGACTGAACATACACTGGCAAATGCAGATGGCCCATGCTGGTTTACCCCTGCCAGGAGTAGGGACTGGTGTAGTACACACAAGAGGTGCGATGAAACATCATGATAAGGGTGTGCACACATATGCCCACATGGTGTGTATGCATCATGGTCAGCAGCCACACACCTAACACAATCTGTAGACACTTCATGTGAAAGTACAGGACATATGTCACATATCGGACTCATATACTGCTAAGATATGCGGTGATGTGGTCCCATGGCAGATCAAGGATCATTGCGTCAAATCATTAAAGGTGTGTACACCCCCCCCCCATAGCCACGGTATGCTCAGATGGCTGTCAGTGTAAGAATATTGGAATGGTCATACATGGTCCGCTAATGTTGAGAGCTGTAAATCAGGCATCAGGCATTCACCAATAGCAACTGTCCACATATCATCCCAGGTATGTGTTGTTGAAAAACATAGGGGCTGTGAGCATTAAAGCTGACATAACTGAGACAGTACTACACATTCCACAATGGGTTGTACACCTGTGAGGTGTGGTGCACAGTACATGGCAGGGTGCAGAACAGGTGCACAGCAATACTGTGTACATGGGTGCAGTGGTATCCAGGGGAAAGGGCATCACCTAGTGACACAGCACATGCATCACACACATGCATACTGTTGCTAGCATGGATTGACTATAGCTAAACTGCATATTGTTCTGTACCATATGTTCTGTATGTTGACAGATGGGTAAAAGGAGGACTGTGTGTGTACTATCATTGTGTAACCTCATTTGTATGTGTGTGTGCGTCCTGTTGGTTAGTTAGTTTGTCTGTACGGTCACTCTGGTGAAGTGGAGGGAGGCTGATGCATGTAGGATGTGTGTGTGCATGTGTGTGTTTGTGTGAGTGGCCATGTATGCACATGCAAGATTGTGGGGTGTTCATACAGTTGTACCTCCCTTTGGAATCATGCAGTACATGGACATGGACTGCCACATTACACCCCAGTCTTGTGTGTAACCACAGGACAGCTGATAGTATAATGTGGTCTGTAGCATGGAACAGACATTGAGAGGGAAGGTAGACACCAGGTACACCCTTAATATTGCATTCAACAGGGAGGTCACCTACAACCCACATATGCAGCACTACAGATGCATTGAAGAAGTACTAGTCAACACCAGGGAGTGTCTCCATATATTACAGTTTTCACATGATAGGCTGAATGAGCAGCATATATGGCATGTACTGAGCATTACATACACATGCCACACCACTGCATGATATTATGGATAGAACATAGTAGCTCACACATATAGGGGCCATACTCATGATGTCTGGACATACAGAGGGAGCATACCGAAAGACAGCAGTGACGTCATGCAAAACCACTAAACACAGGTCAGATAGATAATGTAGTAACAGGTCTTGTGGTGTGACCGCTTGTGTAGGCATTTAGAGGACTGATATGTTAATGAGTGGTATCAATGTGTGTATGTTAACAAGTGAGATGCAAGATGGGGTATCACATGGACATATATGTGGGACTGTCTGTAAAGCCATGGACAGGTAGGTATTACAAATGTGCGTGTGTGTGTGTGTGTGTGTGTGTGTGTGTGTGTGTGTGTGTGTGTGTACTGTTAGGCAATGCTGTACAGGTTTTAAAGTGCATTTATTGTTCTCCCCCACAGGTGGCGAGGTGGGTCAGGGTCCCTCCTGCATGCAATCTGATGTAGGTGTCCGTACAGACACCGAAGATGATGATAGAACTGTTGAGGCACAGGTGGGCTTGCAGGGGCTGATACTGTGCCAGCATTTGACATTCCCCTTTTAGCCACTCCAACCCCACACACAGTTTCATTGCCTATACATATCCCATCACTAGTGGCCGTAGTGGAGGGACAGCTGGCTTTTGATGGCAGTGCACAGGAAAGTGTGGTAACCATGTCTTCTGTGTCCAGTTGCAGAAGGCAAAGCCGGATGTCCGGCAGGGCACCACATAGGTGGATGTCCCAGGGTGCTCATGGTAGGGCCACTGGACATAGTGCCCCTGGCAGAGGTGACATAGTTGTTACTAGACTAGCAGGTGCATGTTTCAGGTTGTCATGGTGGTGCAGGCATGTACGGAATGTTACACCAGACAGGGTCTGAGACTGCAGAGGGCTGCTCTTGCATCTGTAAGCGACAACATCCATGAACTGTGGTGCCATCCGTGCTTATACCGAGTTCATGGATAGATGGCATGGTGAGATGATGGCCCTCATCGGCCGTGGTGTGCCCATGCTTCAACGTGTGGTGGGGATGCATCGATTGCTGCGTGGATGTGGGCCAGCAACACCAACAGCTGGCAGTCAATGTGGACATGATAGAACACCAAGGGGTTCCCGTAGTGGCAGTAGCAGCCCTGGCAGTGTAGGGGGTGTGCTGTCCACACCACACCACAGCAGGCCACATGCATGTGGTCCTGGCCAATCCCAGGAAGGATCTGGTACCAGTGGGCATTTGTCATCAGCAGGTGAGAGCAGCGCATCGAGAGCTGTACCTGGACATGCCCATGGAACCCCTGGCAGGCACAGTCCATGTGTCCATGGCTGGAGGCAGTGAACTGCACACCCTGCCAGGTAGGGTCTGCAGCTGTCCATAAACACCTGTATAGGGCAGCCACATGGCAGAACTGTGTGCATGCATACCCACACACTATGCAAACACCCCTCACCCACACACATGGTGTCAAATGTATGGACCACCCTCGGCCTCTGGCAAACCAGCATCACACCCTGCGCATATGATGATACCTGTGCCACATCCCTGTCATCCATACCATCAATGCAGGGACAGGCTGATATGGTTCTGATGCGCACAGTGACTGTACTACAGTGTATCACAGTACTACACTGTAACATGTTGTATGGTGTAAAGTGTAATGCATATATGGCAGGTAGTGTAGCCATCCAGCAATGATGCCTCATAGCTGTTAGTAACACTGGTTGGTTGTGGTCTCTATATTGTTATCCATTTGTGTTGTAGGTGTACATGTGTCAGCACAAGCATACCCAGTGTATATGATACCTGTGCCACATCCATGTCATCCATACCATCAATGCAAGGACAGGCTGATATGGCTCTGATGCACATGGTGATTGTACTACAGTGTACCACAGTACTGCAGTGTAACATGTTGTAAGGACTAAAGTGTAATGCATAAATGGCAGGTAGTGTAGCCATCCAGCAATGATGCATTATAGCTGTTAGTAACACTGGTTGATTGTAGTCCCTATAATGTTATCCATTTGTGTTGTAGGTGTACATGTGTCAGCATGAGGATGGTCTGCAGTCATATTCCACAATGGGGTATGTCACTGTGGTGACACCATGGCTATGACATATCTGGGGTACAGTTGAACACATGTCACAGGTTACTAAACCGGTTATTGCCTGTGCCACATGGACAGGTGACCCACCGAGGAGTGTATACCCTGAAACCTGATGTAGACCCATCCACATAAACACACACTGCTACTTGGCAACACTGGGACTAGACCCCTACCTAGCTAAGTAATGATACTTAAGTGTGGTACTTACATTGCAAACACCACACAGCATTTAGGGTGAGGTGTGCCCCAGGTTACATGTTACATGCAGAACATCCCCAGACATGTACAGTATGCTAATAGGGGATGTAATGGGTATATATGGACAATACGTAGTGTGACATACTGTCATGTACACATTAACAGACACATAACAGCCAGACACACATCCAAGATAACAGAGCCTATCGCTGCTAACTAACTTGACCGTGTGTCCAATGTGTTAGAGGTAGGCTGCACACAGCACATGCATAACTGGTTTGGATTGTGGTATCAGTTACCTGTATGGTTGATGATGACAGTGGTAACCATAACGTGGTACATGGGACATATACCGGGTGTACCTTGGTGTAATGACAGTGTACACAGCATTCACATCTCCCAGTGGATATTGTACTCCCTGAAACCCATGATGACACTCTGCCATACCCACCATCACAGATTAGCTGCGACTGAGATACAACCCATAGTGTACCCCAACAGTGATACTACAGGTATATGCATCTAATGCACATGCCACATACGTAGTAGGGTGATAGACAAAACTTAGACTCACCACGACTGTTGTTAATAGTAAATAAAAGACTTTATTTTTACAAGGGTAAGCGCTTTCGCGTATCTCCTGATACGCTTCTTCAGACCATGTATATAATAGTGAACTTCCAGAGAATATATAGTAAAAACACCTTCAAATTATTCAATTAATTTCATCAATAAAACAATCAACTCATTAAAAAAGCACTTCAAGCATCAAAAGCAATTGATGACAACACGTATTTAAAGTTTTGTCAAGCAGAGCTCATGAACTTTTTCAACTTTCAAAAACATTTAAAATCGCATATAAAGCTATTAATTATTGAACATAAATAAAATATAAAATCTCTCACTACCTCAGATTGAGCATATATAAATAAAGTATGTTAAATATGTCTATAAAATCTTAAAGCATCTATGGAATTCATGGGTTAAAATCCCTGGATAAAAAGCGTAGGTATATATACAAGATGTTCAAGTTATTCAATAAATATTCATATTTTTCACCTTTAAAACATGTTGCTATCCATAAAAAACAAAATATATGTATATAAAGTTGATTATAACATTTCATAAAACTTGTCTACACAAAAAAATATATATATATAACATGGTTAAAAACTATGTTGAGATAAATCAGTTAAAACCAGCTTCAATATATTAATGTATATGTGTGTATGAGAATACATACAAACTTGATGGATAAATAGGTGAATAAATAAATGAATAAATAAATAAATAAATAAATGAATAAATAAACAGTAATTCATCTACGTGTATTCAAAAAAGATTGAAGTGAAATATAAGCATTCAGTCCAGGGGGATGATGACCTTTTAGCCTGAGAATCCATTTTAACTCCTTCAACTCTAATAAGTTCATGTAATCACCTCCTCTAATGTTCGGTTCTACTATTTGTAATACTCTAAATATGAAGGAATGACCAGGGAAAAGTTGAACATGCTTTGCTAGAGCATTAAGCTCATTTTTGTTTTTAATATCGTATTGATGGTTATAGATACGTTTTTTTTCAATTTCCTCTTGGTCAGACCTACGTAGAACACTGGGCATTGTTCACAGGTGGCTAGATATATTAGACCTGTGGTATCACAGGTAGCTTGAAATCTGGGTACAAATATGTAAGAAAGCTCTGGGTGTATAAATTCTTGTTTCTTAGTCAAATACTTGCAGTAATTGCAATGATTACAGGGATAAGTACCTAAACTATTCCTTATCTGTATTGTATCAGGCTTTCTACTACCTGCCTTGTCACATAAAAGTCTTTTTAAATTCCTGTTGTTTCTATAGGTAAAATGAGGATTCTTACCTACTAAATTCAAAGTACGGTCATCTGTTAATAAAACATTCCAATTATTGGCAATGATTCTTTTAATATTAGCATTATCATTGGTGTAAGAGGTCACAAAACTAACTCTCATATCTGAGTTATTCTTATCTTCATTGGTATGGAAAATAAGAAGCAAATGTTTATACCTAGCTGCCATTCTGGGTGTTTCCTCTTCACCTAAAATGTGCCTTCTAATGTTTTTTACTAACTCATGGTCATACCCTCTATCTGAGAATATTTTTTCCATTTTTTCAGCCTCTTTTAATAGGTCTACACTGTCTTTACAAATTTTAGAGAGTCTAATGAACTGACTTTTTATTATCCCACTAAACACGTGACGTGGGTGCATGCTGTCATAGCGTAAAATTGTGTTTCTCCAGCATGATTTTCTATGCAATGTTGAAGTCAATACACCATCTCTTATGTCTAAGCAAACATCTAAAAAGCATACTGAATCAAAAGATGTTGCTGCTGTAAATCTAAGGAAATTTGTCGTGGTCTCAAGGTAGTTTTTAAAAAGGTAAAATTCTTCTACCGAGCCATCCCAAACGATTAAAATGTCATCTACAAAACGTTTGTAAACTAAAACCTTACTAAACGTAGTAGGGTGTTGCATTGTCATGCCTCACCTAGGGGCAGCAACAACACTATCTGGACTACTGTGTGGCAATGGGCAATGTAATAGGAGTATGTGGCCTCAGAATGCTGTAGCCTACAGATATACAGACATGCACAACTACACACACATGCAAGAACACAATGGGTATACCATGCCTATCAATCCATTTGTAAAACACTGTTGTGCTGGTACTGCAATGCTCGTGTAGCCAGTAAGGGTGGAGCTTAACAGGGTACATGTAATGTCCCATACAGCAGCATCCACAACTGACTATGGCAATGGGTGTTGCATTGGTTGTGAAGGCCCTCATGGAATTTCCAAGTACAGGTGTGCTAACACACAGACACTGCTATACTCAGTCATGCACATGTACACATGTGTCTGTACAGGGGTGCATCGCTGCAGGTGGTCATAGTTGTGTACCTAGCTATTGTCCAAGGGGAGATGGGTTGTGTGTACACTTGTATCCTGCCACCTGCTACATGGCAGCGGGCAAGCTATCGACAGACACTTCTGTGGTGACCCTCAGGGTGAGAATGACATGCATCAGCCAATCCTCCAGGTGCCTCCTGCACATGGCCACTGAGGTGATCAGGTTGACATGTATGCAACACGCATTACAACACATGGTTAGTGTCTGTGATGGAGACCTATACCCAAGCATGTTCTGCTGACTGTGGTAGCGTAGTGGAGGTACCTGTGGCATGTGGTGCATACAGGGTGACATCTCCTATATGTGCCAGTTCTTACACAGCTGGGCAGACAGGGTTGGGAGGGTGGCCTAATGGTTAAGGTGTTTGCCTCACAAACACAAGGTGCAGGGTTTGAATCTCAGAAGGGATAATTGGCTAGGCTTAAAATGGCTCGTAAGGGCAGTTAGCTTAGTACTAATCTATGAACCTATGAACCTATAAGACATGTCAGTGTCAATCAAGCTTAGTTTGCCTGTACATATCCCAGCTGGATACATGGCATCTGCACATGTGTACAGGGACTGACACTCATCAGCTTGGCAAGTAGCTATGCAGTAGCATGAGTGTGTTGACAGACAGACGACTGACAACAATATGTATGCCATAACTACATGTCGGAAGCACTCACTAGCACGTGCTGTACAGATGGTAGTCTACAGTTACATTCCACATGATGGATCATTACCCATTAAGGGGTATATACTGTGACACATCTCACACCAGGGATACAACAGGGAGGTCTCAGTGCCCAGCTATGCCCGCAGGTGTGCATGTTGTCAGTACTACATTTAGCATTCTGCTCTTGCCTGGGTTTGCACTGTCAACAGTAGTACTGCCATGATACACCACATGCCAGTGTGACAGCACATACCCTGGGCTACTACACCTGTATGTAACACATTCACAGGAATAACAGTGCTGTACAGGCCTCATATATGTCTGTCTCCCACACATGACACTCACACCCCTTGCTACAGTAATGACAGCACATAGGTGCCTGTATTGTACATGGCATTACATACACTTATTGCAGATTATCAGAGTGGGTGATGTGTCCTGGTTAACAGGGCTAAGCCATGCTTAGCAGGTGTCAACATTGCTGCAATATAACAGCTAAGCTGATTTGTGCACTGGTAAGTGGAGCCTACACTGTGTAAGTGCCCGTACATTTACCCGTAGTTTAGCACTGCTTAGCTTCATGCAAACCCACACAAACGGGCTTAAAGCTGCTCAAAAGTGCCTTAACCACTCTGTATCTGACAGCCCTTGCTCTGCCCAGCAACAAAATGAACAGCCCTTGCAGGTCTTCAACCCAGGACCCTGCACACCGAATTGACTACACTTAACCACTACACCATGACTACTGTGAACACAGCTGTTGTTTTACCAATATAACTGTCAATACACATACTGAGTAGTATTGAAACATTGCCTTTAGTTCCTGAATTATGTAGTCCTTGTTATTAATATAACTGTTGCATCACATATGTTGTTGTATCATAATGTGCACATAGCAGATACATACGGTGAGACACATCTGGGAGGGTCTACACAACCATGAGTTTACTCATGACAGGAATATGGTTGTATACATATAATAGGTCTATATATGTCTACATGTACATACACATGTATACACATACATACGTCTGTATGCACATCTGTACAGTGCTACATATAGGGTCTATATTATATCAGCGAAAATCCTTTTAAGTGAATGTGAAAACACTGACACATATTGCACAAACCATGAATATGCCAAATGCACTAAACCACGAAATTCAAAAAGTTGAATCCCCATAGTCAGCCAACACCACCTCCCACTACATACTGCCTACCCAAATAAAATAAATAAACCACATACATACACTAACCAAAACCCTACTTCTAACCCTAAAGTAAAGCACCAAAACCCTACTTCTAACCCTACACTAAACCTTACATAAATTACTATCTATGCACTTACCTTAACCCGCACCCTAACCCTAAGGTCCATAACTATCACACACTTACCCTACAGAGATATACCAAAACAAAATAAATAATCCACGCACATACATTTAACAAAACCCTAATTCTAACCCTACACTAAACCTTACATACATTACATATCTATGCACTTACCTTAACCCGCACCCTAACCCTAAGGTCTGTAACTATCACACACTTACCTTACAGAGCTATACCTCAGATGGGCCAACCATGACACTTTGACATTTCGAATTTCGCGGTTTTGGACATTCGGCATTTCCGTGGTTTGCACAATACGTGTTGCTCTTTTCATATTTGCGTAAAAGGACTTTCGAGCATCTAAATTGAACCCCTACTTCGTATGTATGTATATATATATATATATATATATATATATATATATATATATACACATGTGTGTATATATATATATATATATATATATATATATATATATATATATATAGCTATACGTATATGTATATATAAATATATGTCTATATAGCTATATATGTATGCACATTCTATGTGTACAGATATGCCTAGTTATGTTAGTATATATGTAGATATCTATAACTATATGTGCATACATATCTATTCTGATATACCTACTGCTGTCAATATATATGTAGATATCCATACGTATATGTGCATATGTATCCCTATCTGTATATGTGTAGACATATATTGCTCTGTATATGTATATATTTCGGTGTTGATATGCATATACATATATGTACATATACATATCCATCTATATATGTCAATATGTATATGTGTATATATCTATATAGATATCTGGATAAGTATATATACATATATTTTCACCATATATCCTGAACATGGATTGTAGCCCTACCTCAGCCCCTATAGTCCCAACTTCGTAGTGCAAGGGGATGTCAGGTGTGTATAGCAGGTATATTTGTAGAGTATTGCTACTGTAATAGGGATTGTCTTCACAGACATGGTGTGTGTGGAAGGTCACATCTGCTTTTAACATGTGCACCATTGGCTACTGACAGACATCCTAAGGACATCATAGTACAGTACAGCTGCTAGCATGTAATGGTCCTGTGGACGACAGCAGACATATTGGCCAATATATGTGGACATACTGACACACTTTGGACAGTCCAGAGGTATACACACAACCCCTTAATGCAAGACGCGCACCAATCCTGAGAATGTGGATGTTAAGGTATATAGATGGGTATAACACGTAAGGACTGGTGTACATTTGCCCCCATAGGTTATGCATTCACACACCCCTGTCTGTCCTGACACATAATAACTGCTGGTACAGAGGTGCCATGGCCACATGCTACCCACTAGACATTGACATTGCATCTGTGCAGCATCCCACTGCTCTGTATACATACATGACTGTTAAGGGAGGCCTAGCAGCAGTACATCTGGCAAATATCTGGATATGACATCCCACTGGGTATGTACACTAAGCTGCTAGGCATGTAACAAAGCACTGTGCAGGCTACAGGCAGACTGGCTCAACACTGACCTACATTTCCTGTGGGGGAATGCACATGTACCTGCATATATAGCAGGCTCTACAAGCATGTTACAGCACAGAGTACGATACATCAGTGTGAAAGTGCATAACCACAGCCAATGTAAAACACAGCCACAGCCACGTATGGTAGGCTAGTGTAATATTACAGTATATGGACTATCTGTTCGACACCATCCACGTATGTGCCACTCACACACTAACTCTACATACACTGGGCCGCTACACAGTGTGGTCCGATGCCTGTCTGTGTTATGGAACATGTGTGTGTGTGTGGCCCTACAAACATGTAAGCCGATAGGGTAACATACAGTGGAGCAGCATGTAACATCAGAACGGGACCAGGAAAAATGACATCTACCACAGTCTGTACACAGGCCACAGTACATATTAACAATACACACACTGTCGACATTCATCTTACATACACAGGCCTCAGTACTGTACACACAACCACAGAATGCCCAGGTTATGTCATCAAATATAACCCCTACTATACATAACATGTCTAGTAGTCTGATATCTCACTGGCTTGTTATCAGTTATGATGTCACTAATTATGGTGTACAGGAGATTTGCACCTCTTACTGCATGACATATGTAGAAAAGTTGACAGAGTTGTGGCTGGAGGCACATACACAGGCCTATATTCACATGTTGCTAGGATAACCTCATACATTTACTGTTGTAACATGGTTTGTTGCAAAATATGCCCTATGAGGGATATGAAGTCAGTAACTCTCATGGCTGTCACCATCTACAGACTGCAATCCTCACACTACCTTCTGCAGTTCACAGATAGGTGCTCTGTGGGTAACACATGAAAGAAAAGGCACCACACATTGCCTAATCTGCAGATGACCCTACAGATGGGGTTTCCTCATAAACATAGCACTGACATGGCAGTTATTAAAACATGTAGGACAGCCATATCCACACACAACCTGTTGAACCATCATTACTCCAAATGCAGTATAACAGCACTTACAGTTTGTAGTTAGGTCAGGCACATCCCCCTCCTGTGTGTTGCCCTGTTTCCACAGTGTATGTTGTTAGAGGTAATTCCCCAATCCATCTGAGATGCTGCATGCCAAACAGCAGAACACGTTCCTGCTCACAGTGAATGAAAAAGCCCAACACCAGCATGATGTTCCTAGATACTGGAGTGTGTTTCCATGCAATTGGCAATGGGAATGTTGCCACAGCTGTTCCACATGCAATCAGCTACAGGAGGGCTGCAATTCATGCAGAGGCCATCAGCTGATCATGAGCATCACTTAATATACACATGTTGCTGCCTAAGCAAAACAGGTGTAGGTTTCCACATCCACCAGAGAGGCAGTGAGAGAGGCAGACAGAGGCAAAGTAATGTCAGGGAGGGGTGGGAGAGTAAAACACAAGCATATTTGTGTCACACACCTACCAGCACAGAGTATCAAACCCCTGACATCTATGTAGTGCTATCTAATTTCTATGCAGTTATTGGATCTGCCACATAGGTTGCATGTTGAGGATCCCTCAAAACATATATGTGATAGTGAGTGACATCTGCAACAGGGATATGGAGATATACAGTGGGTGTAGTACACGTACCTGTCTGCATGAACAGGTGCCAGTATTAACACAGCCACACTCTCACAGGGACATACACACGTTAACACACTTGGCAGGGCCAGGAATACAACTCATCACTAGTGAGATTGCCACAGCACATTACTGTGCAGGTGTCACATGCATCACAGGGGTCATACAGAGGTTATATGGGCAAAGGGTATGTGGAGGTGTCTGACATTGGACAGCATGCTTTGGTATGCCAGTGGGAGTTGAAGTGAGTGTGAATGTGATCATATGCATCATCCAACACACACACACACACACACACACACACACACACACACACACACACACACACACACACACACACACACTCACACACACACACACACACACACACACACACACACACACACACACACACACACACACACACACACACATGGTGCCAGTACAGATATGCATGGGTGCATTGCTTCACAGGTGTGTAGTGGTCGACTGTGCCAGACAGGTATACAAGGCTAGTTAATGGGTATACCTTGGCATCAGCCCACATGACAATGGTCTGCATTGTGGCTCATGGGTGTAGTTTCTGGATTTGCCCACACAGGTGGGTACTGTATTCACCATCCAGTCACCTGGGTGACTATTGCATGTGGCCAATGCTGTGCATTGCATGCCATGTATGTGTTCCTTAGTCCATGACATGGACAGTGTCTGGGATGTGCACACCTCCCACATGCATGTACAGTGACGTGGAACCACCTGGGGTGTCTGGCCCATGTCGTGTACACAGATTGTTATCATCAGATGTGCCAGTCCTGGCCTCATGTGGCGGGAACTGTTACTGGAGTGCAGGTTTACCCTGCACCTACATTGATAGCATGATACTGGCATTCCCTGCTGTCAGTGGCATCTGTCCAGACAGGGCATGTTTTTTTAGGCATGGTATGTCCTTTGCGGGTCACATTTGATGACACCACAGGTGTTGCAGGTTTCCAGTCGGGAACATGGGGAAGGTGCACTGTTGACATGTAAGTGCCTATTGGACAGATGGACAGGGTGCCATACCATCTGCAGCCCACTGCAATCACACCATGCTTACTATTAGTGGGCAATATGCAGGGTACTACCAACATAATGGCTATTGCTTAGGCAAGTATATGTGTGTATGAGACATGGGTTGAGAGTGTTCTCTGGGTGATACTAGGGTTATTAACTTTGTTTGACTGGCCTTGATGTCACATGTAGGGGCATGGATTTGCACCCCAGCCTCTTGCCTATTTCACATCTGTTATCCCTGTATGGTGGACATTGTGATATATACTAGGGCCACCATATAAGAAATATTCAAAACCTGCTCCACATTGAATCCAGTTGATACACACTCACAACCACCTCCACACAGGATATGAATTACAAATGCAGACACAGATAATCCTGTCATGTCTGGGATTAGAACTCCTATCTAACTTGTTTATTACACTTCAGCACTACGCAGTTATAGGATGTGCCATGGAGATTACTGGGATATTCCTTCCCCAGAGGTGTATTTCACAATGAATGACATCAGCAGGATTGCCAAAGTACGGCATTAGTATTGTAATGTGTGCGGCTAGCCTAAAATGCATTGCTCCCTACACAGACATAGAAACACACACAAAACATCCACAACTGCCATGTGTGGAAATAGAACCCCTACCAGAGTTCTATATCACACTACAGCATGAAGCTGTTATAGGATGCACCACAGGGATTACTGGAATACTTCTTCCCCAAAAGTGTATTTCACAATGAATGACATCAGCAGGGTTGCCAAAGTAGGGCATTTAAATTTTAGTGAGTGTGGCTAGGCTAAAATGCATTGCTCCCTACACAGACATAGAAACACACACAACTGCCATGTGTGGGTGTAGAACCCCTACCAGAGATCTATATCAAACTACAGCATGAAGCTGTTATAGGATGCACCACGGGGATTACTGGAGTACTTCTTCCTCAAAAGTGTATTGCACAATGAATTACATCAGCAGGATTGCCAAAGTAGGGCATTTGAATTGGAGTAAGTGTGACTAGCCTAAAAAGCATTGCTGTCTCCACAGACAGGGACACACACACACACACACACACACACACACACACACACACACACACACACACACACACACACACACACACACACACACACACACACACAGACACACACACACACACAGTTGCCATGTCTGGGATTAGAACTCCTACCTAACTAGTTTATCATTCTACACCAGTATGCAATTATAGGACATGCCACGGAGATTAGTGGGCTACAACTTTCTAAGAGGTGTATTTCACAGTGTATGACATCAGCAGCCTTGCCAAAGTAAGGGATATGAATTGTAGTGAGTGTGACTAGCCTAAAAAGCATTGCTCTCTATACAGACAGAGACACACACACACACACACACACACACACACAAACACACACATACAGTTGTCATGCCTGGGATTAGAACTCCTACCTAACTAGTTTATCACACTACAGCAGTACATAGTTATAAAACGTGCCATGGAGATTACTGGGCAACAACTTTCCAAGAGGTGTATTTCATAGTGTATGACATCAGCAGCCTTGCCAAAGTAGGACATTTGAATTGTAGTGAGTGTGACAAGCCTAAAAACATCGCTCTCTACACACACACACACACACACACACACACACACACACACACACACACACACACACACACACACAGTTGTCATGTCTGGGATTAGAACTCCAATCTCACTAGTTTATCACACTACAGCAGTATGCAGTTAAAGGAAGCACCATGAAGATTATTGGGCTACAGCTTTCCAAGAGGTGTATTTCACAGTATATGACATCAGCAGCCTTGCAAAAGTAGGGCATTTGAATTGTAGTGAGTGTGACTAGCCTAAAAGCATCACTCTCTACACAGACAGAGATACATACACACACACACACACACACACACACACACACACACACACACACACAGACCCAGTTGCCATGTCTGGGATTAGAAATCTTACCTAACTAGCTTATCACACTACAGCAGTATGGGGTTATAGGACACATCATAGTGATTACTGGGTTACAATTTTCCAAGGGTTGTTTTTCACAGTGTATGACATCAGCAGCCTTGCCAAAGTAGGTCATTTGAATTGTAATGAGTGTGACTAGCCTAAAAAGCATTGCTCTCTACACACACACACACACACACACACACACACACACACACACACACACACACACACTCACACACACACTTGCCATGCCTGGGATTAGAACTCCTACCTAACTAGTTTATCACACTACAGCAGTACACGGTTATAGGGAGTGCCATGAAGATTACTGGCCTACACTTTTCACAAGGGTGTATTTCAAAGTGGATGACCTCAGCAGGCTTGTCATAGTAGGGCTATGGAGAGGGCAGTGTGTGTGCATGGGCCATAACCCATTCATCTAAAGGTTGACACACCACATGCGGGCACATGTAGGGTTATATTCCACAGGTACATGTATACAGCTGCTAGATGACTACTTCCTTGTACAGTCATGTTGCACAGCTGGCACTTGCACCACATAGTCCGTAATGCTGACAGATACCAGTGGTTAAGGTCTACAGTGAGTGACATCTGAATCTCATGTGGTTGTAGCCATTTTGCTGTGTGCTGCATGGGACAGGCTTCATAATGGATGGCCCCTTGTGACAGTCACTCTCTTCCACACATCTCTGTATGTCTACCTTTGGCTTATTATAGTGTGTTGTCCTTTGATATATGCCTGTATTCCTATCCAGTGTGCGTGCAAAGCATGAGTGGTACATACTGAGGAGTGTCTGCACTAACATCTGCAACTGCCAGATATGTCTGGTCCACTGTTATTTGCAGACATGACCTTCATTTGTTTAAGTGTGTGAGCATGCTCAGTATGACCTTTCGTATGTTGTTGACTGACATTGCCTTCATTTCTCTAAGTGTGTGAGCATGCCCAGTATGCCCTTCTGTACTGAATGTGTGGATCAATTCCAGGTAGTTTGTACCGCAGTGCAGACCTATGTGTTGTACACCTAAAGGTAGCATGCTGTTTCTGCAGGGTATCTGGCGATCATTTGGTAATATGGGGACAAACTGTGCAGGGGAAAGTGTGTACTGTAGGTGATTGTGTCTGTGCTGCTTTAGTTGCATGGTACTGCTGTTAGCAGAGATATTCAGTCATGTGTACTGTTATACACAGTGATATTTTCTGTCCTCATGTACTGTCAGGTGAACATTCTTGCACACAGTCATGACTTGGGGGACAAGGGTGACTGCAGCTGTGTCTGGTATTGTGGGCAGACACCTACGTGTTCATGGTAAGTTATGCCATTCTGGGGGGGGGGCTGCAGACACTTGGTGCTGGGTTTGTGTATCCGGTTCAGCACCTTGGTACAGTGCTGGCAAAAGATCCCATACTTGTCCAGCCTTCAAGATGACAGTATGGCCTTATCTTGCTGTGGCAATGCCTCACAGCTGTACAGATTTGCACAGGTTAGCCAGAGGCAGGGGCCATGGGTCAGGACATTTACCCTATTGTGGTATACGGGCAGGTGTGTAGCCACCCATTTGTGTGTTTGCAGTCAGGGACAGTGTGTGCACACAGCTTGGTGTCGGACCCTGCACATTCCATGCTGCCCATGCTCCCACACCCCCCTCTGTTTTTCTAACCTCTTCCGTACATTATGTATACATTCTCTGATACTTTCCCTAAAGGTATCACCCTATCACAGGTGTGTATTAGTGTTGGTCCACAGTTCATGCAGTGGGACATGGTGGACATGCTACTGTGGTTTGTCCACATGGTCTTGCATATGCGTTATGTGGAGTGTGTTATGTTGTTATTTGGGTGTCCATGACATAACATGCATTGGCAGTATGTGTGAGACACAGGCCTTTGGCAGATGCCTGTGGGGCATTAGGTGTTACTGCAAGCCAGATGTGGCAGGCCGTTGCATTCTGTCAGTCCTACAGTCCCAGACCACCATATAGTATATTCCCCTGGGGTGACAGGGTAGGTGTGATAGGTGTTCATGCCAATACCTTCTATCAGTCTTGATCAGGTGGCGTGGATGCTGGCAAGGTGCTACCTACAGCTAGGGACACACCTGCATGAGACACCTGCACTACATGCTGCAGTCTTCTGCTATTGCCATTTACAGGTGGGGTTTATTGTACCCATTCCCCACAGCAGAGATATTACCAGAGAGGTGCCTGTGGGTGGTGTTTGTGTGGCTGGAAGCATGTGTGCTATGGACACTACTTGCATCTGACACACAGATACGCATGGGGCATTCCAGTTATGCTGACATGTTTAGGTACATTACCTGATTCCCAATACATCAGTCCTACCTCCTTTGTGATCTGTAGGTGTTCAGTAAGTCATCACCGGTATCCCCTACTACAGGTCTAGTTACTGTGATGCATACCTATATGTACGAATCCAAGGGTGTCTCTATTTCACAGTGACACAATATATATTGTATGTCTGGGGTACTTTCCCCTGTGTACTGCTTGTATATCTAGCCCAACAGCCATGGCATGTCAGTCTTTCAGATGGGGATGCATATTACCACCATACATTTACAAGGGCTTACTGCTAGCATGTGTTATACTGGTGGGGATTGTCTTTGGCCCTGCAGTCATGAGGGCTTATCCCTGTCATCAGCAGTAGTGAGCAATGGCCACCAGGTCTTATCTCAACATGCATACATACTGACCACTCTCACACATTATGAAAGCACACCATCCTAACACACACAGACCTGCATATTGTGCAAATGCTACAACCTATCCTGCTACCTTGGCCACCTCTGGGCATCTGTGCTCCACTCGTTTTATACCTACTCATACATGTTACTACATTCCTACACAGGATTGGGCGGCACACCTGAGTGTCACTACATTTCTACACTGGATTGGGGGAAGGGGCAGACCTGTCTGTTTCCACATGTCTACATAGGAGTGGGGGGGCACAGCTGACTGTTACTACATTTCTACATAGGATTGTGGGGGGACACACCTGACTGTTTCTACATTTCTACAATGGATAGGAGGCACACCTGATTGTTACTACATTTCTACATATGATTGTGGGGGGACACACCTGACTGTTTCTACATTTCTACCTTGGATTGGGGGCACACCTGACTGTTACTACATTTCTATACTGGATTGGGGGTAGGGGCACACCTGACTGTTTCTACATGTCTACATAGGAGTGGGGGTCACACCTGACTGTTACTATATTTCTACATAGGGTTGTGGGGGGACACACCTTACTGTTTTTAAATTTCTATACAGGATTGGGGTGGCACACCTGACTGTTATTATATTTCTACACAGGCTGGGGGGCACACCTGACTTTTTCAGCATTTCTACACATGATTGGGGGGAGCACACCTTACTGTTTCTACATGTCTACGTAGGATGGGGGGGCACACCTGGCACTTGTACACATTTGCTATGACTGTACTGGTATGTCAGGTACTCCATTTCATTCTGTATTCTATCCTATCATACTAACTAGAGGCATATCAGTGTACTACAGGTCTTAGCTTTGGTTGCCCTACATATTAGTGTCTGACTTCCTACCCTTCAGAACTAACATTCCACTGCCTGACCTGCTGTAGTCTGTCTGTGTAGGCCTAGGGGGGAGGTTACCCACAGGAATCATTCAGAGGCCATAGCACAGACTCTGTTTGAGTTTGTCTACACCTGTCCTGTTGGCTGAGACTGTTGTTGGGTATGTGAACCTCCCTGACTGGCATGTGTGAGTCATATGGACACACATGCTGCCCAGCACATTTCCTGCAGTGGGTTTTGTCACCATATGTAGTGCTGGCTACTATGGTGACTCCAGTATGTGTTACAGATGTCATGGTGCCACTATGGGTGTCTACTATCTGCTGCCATAACATTCAGCCACCCAGTTCCCTTGCATGCTCCCATCCATACCACAGATACAGGTAACGATGCATTATAATCCATTTGGCCATTGATAGGTTGACTGACTTACCTTCTGGGTGTGCAAGGATTGAGGATGGTGCTGGAGGGCTGCTTACGTTGGATGCACATAGTACACTCCCTATACATGGTTGAGCACAGGTAGTGTCATGTTTGGCATCCCTTTTACTCAATGTGTGAGTCAGAGAGAGGTGTCATTCCCTAGGTCCCTACTGTGTCAGTGTATGTGCTATGCATTGCCTCTTTGCCAAGGCCAGGGCATACCGAACATGCCTCCATCTGCCTACTGGGGCAGGCTCGGGCTGTTCCTCCTATGAGTCACTCTGTGCCTGTGCAGGCCTTGGCATTTGTGGGGGGCTATGTGGTCCAGCCCCGTGCTGTTCCTGCTGCAGCTGTTTCTGCAGGATCATATTGTGTAGCATGGCACATACCATAACAATTTGAGTGCATGTAGCTGGTGAGTACTGCTAGTCTCCACCAGATGTGCCCAGGCACCGGAACCATGATTTGAGCATCCCAAACAAATGCTCTATTATGTCTGGTCTGTGCGTGTGCCTCATTATGGCATTCTTGTTCGGGTGTGTGTGCATTTCTGATGGGTATCATCAGCCATGGCTCCAGTGTGTAACCAGCATCCTCCACTAGGTGACCATAGGGGATGTCCCCAATGGCAAATCTCTCATACAGCTGTGTCAGATGCCAGATGTGGGAATCATGATAGCTTCCAGGGCAGCCAGCACACACATTCATTATAATGCCCTGGGCATCACACACAACCTGGCAGTTGATGCAGGAGAGGCCCTTGTGGT
Organism: Protopterus annectens; assembly: GCF_019279795.1. Classification (NCBI taxonomy): domain Eukaryota; kingdom Metazoa; phylum Chordata; order Ceratodontiformes; family Protopteridae; genus Protopterus; species Protopterus annectens. The sequence continues at coordinate 1,075,157,308 of NC_056735.1, forward strand.
TGATGTAGGCCCTACCTTGATCACCGGGTTGTGCTTTGATGCGTATGTGCGTGCAGTCTATAGCACCCACTATCTCAGGGTATTCTGCTATTTGGTGGAAGAGATGCATATTGCTCGCCAACATCTCACGGGTGTTGAGGAAACATACGTGCTCGCTGGCATGTGCTGACATGGCATCCATGAACTAGTGGAATACTCTAGATGCTGATACCTGTGAGATCCCCATGATATCCCCAGTTGAGTTTTAGGGGGTAACTGTGGCTAGTAATCCTAGGCCTACACATACCTTGCTATCTACTAGGATGGGTTCCTCTCGGTCAGTTTGGTGTGTCAGGCGTGGCCGGCACAGCTCAACAATTTGCTGTAGGAGGTCCATGTCCACCCTATAGTGCTCCACAATCTCCAGCTCATGTAGCCCCTGGTAGGTTACCCTGGGTCTGTACACTCTTCTCCGTCTCCTTACTGTAGGTTGATCAGCAGCCTTCACATCCTCACCACCCTCAGCCTCTTGCACATGTTGTTGTATGTTGCCTGCTGCAGCCCCTATCATTTTGAAGTTATGTTGCCTGCTGCAGCCCCTATCATTTTGAAGTTATATTTGTTAAAAGTTCCCCATTTGTATACACCGGTAGTGTAGAGTATGGGAAAAAACTGAGGGGAAGGTGTTTGCATAGTTTATAGTAGTGTTCTGGGCTGGGATGGTCTGCTGCCTGTGTAATTGGCTGATTCTAATACACTTCACCTGACAGCTATGCTACTTCTCCTTGATTAACTTCCTACTACTGTTTTCCCTTCCCATTGCCTTCCTGTTTAAGCCCAGGTGCGTGCCGCACAAACAGAGTGCTCAAATGTGCACATAGCTGCTATTTCCTGGTTTACCTTTTTTTTTCTTTAAAACCCAGTGTGCGGCATGCACACTCACTTAGGCAATGTAAAGAGTGCTAGGCATACTCAGACACACCCCCTTGCTTAGCTGTGCTAAGCTAGGAGCAAACCTGAGCCGCAGGGCTCCAATCTGCTTACAGTATGCCTGACACCCCCCCCCATGATGTCAGCTAACTTCTAGGCTTGCACAAAGCTGTTCCTGCTCTTACACTATTTGGACCTGACTAGCATGCTGGGGAAAACTGGGATTCACTATCATTCCCCTCATTTGCATAGGATTGCCTGCCAATGCATAGTTACATGTCTCACACTGAGCCTCCCCCCTTAGCAATCACTACTCACTGGCCATGTTGTCTTCTGTCTGCCATTGACTTTAATGGCAGAATAGTGATTTTAGTTAGAATGCTTATTTTAGGTTTATTTTCTTATTTTCCCCCGATCCCGTTTGGGTGCCGCTGCCCTATGCTTAAACAGTCGGGATCGGCTAAAAAAAAATAAAAGTTGATTTTTTTTATTTTTTAAGCTATTTTCAATGCCAGTGGCCTTGTACTTGGCCATTGGCTTGCTTCTCGGCTGATATGCAGCCTTTATTTGGACCTGTCACGGCTCCGTTTTGGACTTTGCAGAAATGTACTCGGTTACTAACTGAGTACATTTCTGTAGATTACACTACTCCTGCACAGCCACTTTCCAGCTTCCTGAATCACAAATCCACCTCATTTGCATGGATTTGTCCTGCAAATGGGGTGATTTGCATGCAGGGGATTAATCTGTGCAGGACTAGTGCAGGAGTGCGCGTGCATGCCCTTGCAGGCTATTCCTAGATCACAAGGCAGACATATTGCCTGCTGGAGCTCCTGCATGCCATGCAAGGCTTGCAGAATCTGGGGGTATGTTTTTTCAGAGGGTATACATGTCTGTGTTTTAGATCTGCAGTATGTAACATTTTACTATATCGCATTGTGGGTTTAGAGGAATTATACAATGAATTAAATTTGCAAACTTATTTATCAGGAATGTCAGACTTAAGATGAAGCTAAATTTCAACAGAGGCCTAGTGAGAAACACTCTAGAGACATGTCTTTGTAACATTGGAGGAAACCTACCCAAATGCAGGAAGGACATGTAGACTCCACACAGAAGGTGCTCTGGTTGGGGATCAAACCAACAAACCTCTTGCTACAAGGCAACTACACTACCACTACACCACTGTACTATCTAGATTTTAATGATGTACCAAGAAGATACATAATCTTTTGATGTTGTCCGAAGATAGCTTTATTGCATCTTTTATCTGTGGTATATATTGATAAATATTTTTGCTGTGTTTTGTTTTACACGTATATACATAGATTCACCTACATGTACAGAGAGCATGAGAGAAAGAAATGTTTATCATGTGATGAGACAAAGAAGGCATGTTTAATGTGGGGAAATCTGCAGACTCTTGCTACTAGAAGTGTAATTTGTAACCTGGATGTTTGTGTGCTAGTAGCTCTCAGTTCAGAGTCCTAGAAGAACCTAAACCAGTTCCCAACCTGACTCGTTGGTCCATTAACTTAAGCCTCCAGCCCCCTCCCTAAAATTGAAATTCCTGATTGCTCCCTAAACCAATAATTCCCTTCTTACTACCTAAGCCTAAAACTCTAATGCCCCCTCCTTGAACCTAAATTCCCTGACCCCTCTCTAAACCCAAAACTGTCTTCCTGCTCTTTAAATCTTGAAAATCACACCCAAACCTAAATTCTGAAGTCACTCTTTAAACCTAAAACTGCCTTCTCACTGTCTAACCATAAGATGCCTTTCTTCCTCCTTAACCCTAAGATCTCCTTCCTACTCCTTAACCCTAATCCTCCCCTCCCACAGCTGGTTGCCCATCTCATATTCAGGTCTGATAATGAACAGGGGCTTAGCTAAGCTACAAGGTGTTCTGGTCCTTGACTTCGATAAAGTGCGTTTCAATCAGCTGGGACTTGACTGTCATCATTTATTGACTGTAACCCTCAATAATTTGCCAGAAATCTAAAATTTTTATGAGGGCGGGACCAAAAATATTAGACAAAAATCTAGACATGCTGTGAAATTCTGGACAATTGAGAGGTACGCCTGCTTCAACATAGTTTCAGCATTTTTCCTGTTAACCTTTCTTGGGGAATGGTCTGTGGCACTCTTTGCATGTATTTTTTTTTTTTAGTTTTCTCAGTACTTATTAGTTATCAGCTTGTACAAATGCTGGTCAGATTCTCCTACATAAATATTTATTATGACTAATCATTTTCTCTATATACGTTTTTGTCTTTGTTGACATGGCAAGATCAGAATTCATGAGAATAATTAATGTACACATTTGTTTTACACCAAATAGTATAATTTAATGCACACTCATTTTAGACATACAGTGAAAGACAAAAATTCTTAGTTAGTAATCCAAATTTTACTTTACCTTTCTTTAGAATGACTGTTCCTTTTTTAAAGTTATATATTGTGGGCAAAATACAGGTGTAATTATGGAGCAAATCCTCTTCAACAACATATTCAATTTTAAGTATTTCAAATGCAATATTGCTTTCTGGCTTCCTAAAATGTAAAATGCATTTGCTGTTATAACATTGTTTTATCTATATCATGTTAAAATGTACACAGTTAAAATGTTCACAGTAAAAACAGTAACCTGCTTAAAATAATCCATCAACAATCTGCTTTCAAGGTCACAATTAAATTATACAACTAATTCTTGATGTTTAATTATGCATTTTCATGAGTAAACTTCAAAGAAAGGAGCATTATCAAAGAAGCATATCAATACAGCTAAACAATCCCCTGGACTCAATAAACTCCGTGCAGGAATAGTGCAATTCCTGCACGGAGTGCTTCGTGTCCGTGTAGCCATAGCAACGCACCTTCCGTATTCATGAAGCAGTACTGCTGTTAAGACTAAATGGACACAAACTGTGAACGAGTGCAGGGGGTGTGTTTAAATAGTGCATAGACTGCGAACATGCCCCCTGCACTCAAAAAGTGCCATACAGCACTTTCTAAAACAAATGTGGCATAATATTAGAGAATGTCTCTAATATTATGCCAGTATTTCAGTGTCCGCGGACACTGAAATTAAATAAATATGTCAGTGTCCGCGGTCACTGAAATACATAGGGGAGCAGGAAAGCAAAGCAGGGGGTGTATGACAGGTTCTGTGACACAACCCCTGCATTGTAAAAGTGGTGCCATATGACACCTTGCAAACTGTTAAAGCTGGATTGAAAAAGTGCTGTACAGCACCTTGCAACCTGCTAAAGCAGTCCATGTGGACAAAGGCACAAATAATGGGGGGACAAAGCCCTAAAAATAGGGACACTTCTTAAATATTGCCCTCACAAACTTAGAAAGTTGATAGAAAACAGGTCATGCATTAGCATGAATTACCAAAGGATAGAAGTCTGAAAGTCAAATTTATGCCATTATTTCCTGACTGCAGTCCTCGATTACTTGTCAGAAAACCACTGTACTCACTATATAGCATAATAATATAATAATAATATAATAAATCTTTTTTTTTACATGCTAAGGAATGTTTAACTGTAGCTAAGCGGGTATGTGTGTTATGGCCCTCCACTTAGCATTGCTTAAACATCCCATAGGAGATAAATAAAAATATACAACTAAAATTCCTAAGTCGAGATAGTGTAGTGGTTAGAGTCACGGCTTCAAATGCCGGTGTTCGTGGTTCAAGTATCAAGACAAACAAGTTGTTTTATATGGGAAAGCAGTGTTAAAATTATTTTTTTAAACTTAAATTATGTAGTAACTGTTTTTTGTCAACCAGAGTAGTATAGCTGGTGTAAAATGGAAGTGTGAGTGCTGGGACTTGAGCATATGTGAGATTACCCATGTATACACAAGTGTCCCATACAGTATAGTCACACTCCTTACTAATGTAATGAAAGCACATAGAGGCATGTCATGTAAAGTAAATTACATACACCAGCTAAATGAAGTCATTATTCTGATAGTTTTTTTTTTTTCTTTTATGAAAACTGAGCTATGGTAAGCAATGCTCAGCTATGCTTGGCAGGTTTAAGCATCACTTAGACATGACTGCTAAGCAGTAGGTAGCTCAACTAAGTGGATTTCTGCACTGTTAAGCAGTATTCAGCAATTACCCCTTTAAGCACTGTTCAACTCAGCTTAGCAGATTTGTGAGCTGCTAAGCTGTGCTCAGCATTTTTGAAATGGTCCAATGATGGAAAAGGGTGAGAATATGGCCTTATTTAAACCATGCAGGCGGGAATACAGCCATAACCTGTTTAGTTTGATCTCTGCAGGAACATGTCTGGTGTTGGAGAAGGAGTGCGCTTTTGGGCACAGCGCTGGAGCATTCAGGAGTCCAGGGTCATAGCTGGACTCCTTGTAGAAAACCATGATGAGAAAATGCTGCAGGCCAGTGCCAGGGCTCACAGTGCAAAGTGGAGGCCTGGGACCATCTCGCACATCATCTTACCAGTGCTACTGCCATCCCCTGGACTGGTGAGCAGGTACAGTACCACTATGCTGACCTAAAGAGGAGGAAGGGGTGTGCTTGGCACAGTGCGTCTAAGATGCATGGGTACAGAATGCTCCAGTAGTGAGTAAGTATCACTATCAAGTAGTTTGTAGCAAATACTAGCTTGGAGAATGTGATAGACAGGTATGCATGTTTGTTTTCTCCCCTACAGCTGCAGCAGAGAGGGCTATGAATGTAGAAGCCCATGCTGACAGACTGCTGAGGCTACGCTGACAGGCTGGTGAGTATAAATCTATTTTGCATTATATTGTTCAAATAGCTAAGAAGAAATACATTGCTTACTGTTAGTAGGTATACTGTTACTGTGTAAACTGAAAAAATAAAAAAGTTTGACTGACTAATACTGATGTGCAATAAACATACCTACAAAAAACTGTTGTGTTTATTCTGGTATGTTGTTATAGACATATAGAATGTATACAGGTTCTTCGCAGCAAATGTGGCTGACAGCATACATTAACTGAGTTCTTCTGTGAACCAGCTAAGAAAAACTGTAGATGGTGAAGCTGTAAAACAAAATATAATTGAGATGTGAAATAAATACTGCAATAAGTTCTGAACCCTGAATAGTAATGTGTAAACTTTCAAAGTGTGTTCCATCCAGCATTGCCTTGTGTTAACCTTTGCTTTCCAGATTGTAGCAATCCAAAGGATTAATGAATAGTAGAATAACAATCTGTCATGCGTGCATCACAGGATTACAAGTTCAGACTCTCTAACCAAGAGACTATTAGGCAGAAACCAGTGAAACAAGAAACAGCAGTTCCCCAGTAGCTCAGTGTGTTGAGAAATAGCTTAGTTGTTAATTTTGCACACACAGACATGGTTAGAATCCACGGAGTGGTACTAAGATGTGCGCATATCTATACACAAGGAAATCAGAAATAAATGTAAAAAACAGTCAGGTAGTATTAACAGATATTTTTCTCCACAGAATGTACAGGTAAGGAAATGTATGAGTCCCCTCTAGTCATGTACCCAGAGTTGTCACAGTTTGCCCCATACCATTCCAGGCTGACAGTTTAATAGGTATGTTTGTGCTACAGAAGCTATGGGCATAGGTAGATGTAAAGTGAAGGCAGACCCATAAAGTACTGAGCAGTACTGTTGTTGAAAATAGAAGCATAAACAGTTGTTAATGGAATTTTTGTCTCCCTCCCCCCTCATCTGGGCCAATACAATAATTCATATACTATGGGTATGTTTTACTCCAACTAATCCACAAAATAGTACCAGAACCAATGAAGGCAAAAAGGCAGCTCAAATGGAGAATATCATCACCAAGTTTTATTCCAAGTAAAATATCCAAATAAATATTCAGCAAATGCCTAGCAATAAAATCTACAAAAAGAAAACAGCAGGTAGATAAGCACTTTTGTCCTGTTAAATTTATCCAAAACTTCATCAGATAACATGACTTAATGAACTAGGCATATTAAAATACATCATAAACCAATCATATTGCAAAATTCAGATACACCTAAAAAGAGAGACCAATGACAGCATCCAAACACAGTCCTCCCCTAAAAACATCATAAACTCAAAATCAACTTAAAAAACATTAAAATAAAACATATTACTTAATAATACATTTTTATCAAAAATATTGTATGACATTGTTTTTATCTGGAATTAGCTTTTACCTTAAGTAAACATCTTAAAGATTCTGCTACGTTCAACCCTGGCCAAAATTGAGCCCCAAGCCACAGTTGCCAGAGTAGCTCCACTTTCTCCACCAAAAGCGGCCATGATCCACCCCTTCCAGATATTTTCAGTGTTTTTAAAACAATAAATTCAACTCATGATCTCTATTAAAGATAATATGCCTTGTTAAAGCATTAGTTTTCTTGTGTGTATGGATATCACATAAATGTTGCCAGTCCTACTCTTAAGCTTATGTTCAGTTTTGCCCACATAAAAACATGGACAAAACTGACAAATAGCACAATAAACAAGTTTCATTGAATTACAGCTTATTTTACCTGAAATTTTAATGCTGTAACCATTAATGCAGACCTGGCTTACATCTAAAATATGTTTGCAATAAACACATGCACCACATTTCATCATTTGACCAGTCTTATTACTGCCCCTAGTGTTTTCAGAAATATTCTTAAAGTTTGTCCCTTTCTTGTATACAAAAGTGGGTCTGTTCCCTACACAACCCCTTACCTCTTTTTCCATCTCCAAAACTTTCCAATTTTTAGACAAAATATTCCTAATGGAATAACAGTCAATATTAAACGTAGTGATCAAGACATTCGAAAAAGAATTCTGATTAATACTAGTGCTCTGACTTAAATAAGATTGATTATTAATAATGGGATTATATACATCACTAGAAGCACTACATGTTAAATCAACTTGATTGGGAGAGTTGCATGGTATAATCTTATCTCCCAATAAAGGCTTAAAATGCCGTGTAGCTCTTTTTTCTTTTACTTCCAAAATAAATTCCTCAAGTAATGCAATTGTGTACCCTCTTTTGAGAAACAAATTTTTTAGGACATTACATTCTTCCAAAAACCTATCCCATTTTGTAACCATCCGGGCTACTCTGACAAATTGTCCTTTGACAATAGCCCATTTCTGGGAAAAAGGATCGTTACTTTGAAAATATAAAAAGGCATTAGAATAAATAGGTTTGTGAAAAATTTCAGTTGTAAACCTTCATTCTGTGCAATTCTTCCTAACACATCTAAATATGAAATTGTATTATGGTCAAAAACTTGAGTGAATTTTAAAAAAGCTGTAGTATTGTTTATATAATTCAACAATTGGTGAATCATTTCAACAGGACCGGACCATAGAATAAAAATGTCATCCTGGTATTGAATATAGATATCACAAAAAGAAAAAAAACAGAGAGGAAAAAAAAAACTTCCATTCCCAAACCAACATAACAATGTTGGCATATAGACCCCCACATGATGAGCTCATTGCAATTCCCTCTTTTCAAAGGTACAGCTCTTTTTCAAACCAAATAAAGTTAGATGTTAAAACTAGGTCAAGTAGTTGTTCATACGTGTTAATTATGTCCAGTTCGATACCCTTACTAGCAAGATATTCACAGAACGACTCTTCACCGAATTGATGGGGAATGACTGTATATAAGTCTTTAACATCTATAGTAATAAAGACTTCATACGTAGTATGGCCTAATCTCTTTAAAAAATCCCAAGTCTATACATATAAGAGACTCACCTAAAACAAACTTTTTTTAGTTCAAAATCCAAAAATTTGGTTAGAGGATGTGTAACCAAGCCCCTTGCGTCCACAATGGGATGCATCAGGGGTTGACACACATCCTTATGAAGTTTTGGAACCTCAAAAATAGTAGGTGTAATGGGGTAGTTCACAGTAAGATAATTAGACTGATGAATATCGATGGAACCGTCAATAAATAAGTCTTGCATAAAACTTCTTATCCTAATATAAGCAATGTTAAATTCATTAATTGAGCATTTTTGGTAAGTTTATGAATCCAAAAGATTTTTCATTTTCTTAATATAATCAGTTTGGTTCAAAACAACTAAACCTCCTCCTTTATCTGGTTTAATAAATCTTACTCCTGATGCATTTTTCAAAAATTCTAAATCTAACTTCTCTTCTTCTGTTAAATTACCGTGTGTGATATAACCTCTAGAGTGTTTACTATGCAAGGTCCTAATAACTAATTCACACATACACTTGAACAATTCGAGAGAAGGGTGTAAAGGTGGGCTATATGTACTAGAAATTCTTAAAAGATTGTTTACATAGGTATCATTCGGAAACAGTAGTTGCAAATTGAGTTTATGCACATATAACCTTAGGTCAATAAGTGTATGTTCTAGATTTATTTTTTAGAGGGTACAGAAGTCATTCCTTTAGAAAAAAGATTGCACAAACCAGTAGTAATGTCCAGAGAGGAAAGGTTATAAACTTTAAAGTCACCAGCTTGATTCTGTGCAATATGCAAGGGCAGTAACAAACAAGTAGGAGAGTTAGTCAGAGTTTCAAGAGCAGAAATTAATGGTGTTGTCTCCTTCCCTTCCAAGAGCCGCATCTGTTCCCCCGAAAATTCCCCTGAGCACCTCTGGCTTGATGTTGCACAGATACATGTTGTGGTGCTCCCCAATTCTGATTCATCTGTTGGTTCCACAGGCATTCAGATCACCTGGGTAGGGGAACTTTTGTTGTATCTAAAAAATCAATCTCATCTCCATAATTATTACACATAGACTCAACTATATCTTCAGTCTCAGTATTATTTACAGGAGGTTTATAAGTCCACTCCTGGGAACTGGGGGGTGGTGGGGAGTAAGCAGTGTTGGAATTGTACACATTAATGTCTCTACTCAGCTTCTTTAACTTTCTTGCCTTAATAGTTTCCATTTCTTCATCAATGGAACGCAAGATACGAGTATACTCAAACTTGTCAGAAAAGGCAAGATCTTGAGTAATGTTTCTGTCCAAAACCAAAATGTCCCTTGTTAGTGCATCAATAGTATCATTGTTATCTTTGATAACTAATTCCATGTATTCAAAGCCGTGTTTGTCAAAAAGCTGCAAAAGTTATTTATGGAAACCCAAATTGGCAACAAGACCAGTGGGAAAGTGCCATAAATGCAATCCCTTAAGCACAATCCATCTTTTTACACATTCTTTAAAATATTCAGTGTCCACTTGAAGTTTTTTAATTTTTAAGAAACAATGGTCAAATTTGGATAATTTATCACAAAGTCTATTATCTGAAGCAGATACACTAGTATTAAGCACATTATTAAATTTCAGCCAGTCATTTAAACAAGGGTTACCATTAACATTTGGCAAATTTACATGATTAAGGTGAGTCTGAAGTGTTACATTATACAAAGTTCCACTACCCAGGCAATTCAAATGCCCAAGGAAGCAACAGATTAATTGGAATTGGGGAGCACCACAACATGTATCTGTGCAACATCAAGCCAGAGGTGCTCAGGGGAATTTTCTGGTGAACAGATGTGGCTCTTTGAAGGGGAGGAGACAACACCATTAATTTCTGCTCCTGAATCTCTGACTAACTCTACTACTTGTTTGTTACCGCCCTTCCATATTGCACAGAATCAAGCTGGTGACTTTAAAGTTTATAACTTTTCCTCTCTGGACATTAAACACTAGGCCAGAATAAGACCTGCTGGATTCACATGCTGCTCTCCAGCACCTATGGCCATTACTACTTGCCTGATCTGCATTGACATGGAGCACATCTCTGGCCTGTGAGTCTCCCCAGTAAAGGTCAGCTCATATATGACTACTAATGGAGTCTCTGTTGTCCAATACTGAGTGTGGCATTGGTAGGCCAGCTACCTGGGATGTTGTAATTATTCATATGTCACCTGTGAATGCTACTCTGATACATATGCTTGTCTTACAAATGTAAGAGATGTATATAGGGTATGTGCATACACGACAGGTGCAGATGTGTGTGTTGAATTGTATGTGATATACTGAGTCTATACCTGACAACTGTGCAGAGTTTTGCAGACTGACCACGTTTGCCTCATATTTGTAGTCAATGCCTCAGACAGTTGTGTATTGTGTGGCACATCACTGTCAACCCATTAAAGACTGAAATCATAACAATTTAGCATAGATTTCATTGTCAGATGACATATCCTGCAGAGTACATCTGTGAATGTGACACCATCTTTCCTGGCAAATAAGTGTGTTTCAGCTAGATTCATAAAGTGACACTATTTACTGGCCTTTGCCCACCACTGGTGTGTGCCGTTGTGCAGATGACTTGCTCTAACAGGAGGTAGGTGTCTTACCATGACACCCATGTCAATGGAAGCGTACCTTATCCTGTAGGATACTGACATTTGTGCAGTCACTGACACCTGCTTTCTAACTGCGGAGAGCACATCGACCTTGGCAGGTCACTTATCCTATCATATGTTTAGATCTCAAATGGAGGCCCACAAAGCCACAGGAGGTGGAGTGTTGAACATTAGCATACACATACACACCCATCCTGAATGCAGTTAATAGCTGACCAAACACTTACTCATATCATAGCTAGCTACAGGCCTCCAACCATAATTATGGGGGTTCATGTCAAACCAACGACATATTAAAATAACGAAAGTCACTACAGCGAAACGAAACCATCGACAGTTGAAAACATCGACAGTACATGTATACGAAAGTACAGTGCTAACATGGGTCCTGCAAGGGGGAAGTAGTATGGGTACAGTATCATATCATATCCTTTACTTCCCCCTTGCAGGACCCATGTTAGCGCTGTACTTTTGTATACATGTACTGTAGATGTTTTCAACTGTCAATGGTTTCGTTTCACTGTAGTGACTTTCGTTATTTTAATATGTCGTTGGTTTGACATGAACCCAATTATGGACACCAACCACACCTATTGGGACCTGCTAGAATCTATCAGTATTCAATCATCTAGCCTGCGCCTGGGTGACTTCAAATACCCAACCACAGTGTGCCTGACCTACGCCACCTGAATGCATATGGATTCCTCAGCTTTGTCAATGGCAATGCAGTGGATAAGCTGTTTAGCACTCCTACAGCAGGTGGGAATCTCATGTACCTGGTCCTAACCAAAATGAGTAGTCACTGTAGCACTCCTATAGTGCCATCCCTCTTGGTAATATCTGACTGCATAGCCATCACTGTTCAGGTCACCATCTCCCCTGCTCCCCACCCCCCTTTACAGTGTCAAACAGAATGAACTGTACACAAATTACTATAAATCTTCTCAGAGTAGGTAGAAGTTGCTGTACAGCCAATGTCCCATTTGTTGGAACTAGCAGCAATGTCCAGGCCCACACCATAATACTATGTGGGCACCCACATAGCTGTATGGACTCAGCAGTACCTGACAGGACAACATCATCTCCCCCAAGGTAGGGTAAATGCCTGTGGTGGACAGCAGCAATACACAAATACCATAACAGGTGGAAACAATTGCTGGACAGGCAAAAAAGGAACAGGTGCCTCATTGGAAGCAATGTCACCTTGGTCTGTACAAGCAAATAAGGGCACAGGTGATGTACCCTAAGACTGTCTTTGAGTGCAAATCGGACACATCCACCAAGGCAGATCACTAGGCCTTCCACACATGTGTCTGCAATTCCAGAGGCAACACACAAATCTGCTCTGTAGTGGTGGTCAATAACACTGCATGCACATATGGCATAGATATAGGCAACTGACTGCAAATAGGTGAAGTGTAAACACCATGCCCCCTGTCCTCCCAGTGGTACATATGTTCATAGGTTCATAGGTAGGTACTAGGCTATCTGCCTGAAGGCATTTATAAGCCTAGTCAGAATGTGTTGGCTTTCACCACCCCCTTAAATTAGTTCCCTGTGCCTCTGTCCAGCAGAGCCACTGAAGTGATCCCTGAGGTAAACTTTCTGTTTCCCATCCACTCGTCAAGGTTTCTTTTGAAGAGTGTTAGTGAGGAGCTCTGCCTAATGTAGATTGGGATCTTGTTCCAAAGCATGGGAAGTCTCTGGGACAGGAATCTATCCCTCCAGCATGTTCTATTTATTGTTGTGGTGAGGTTTAGAGCCCTAGAGTGTGTGACTCCAGGGGATAAGGTTTTCTTTAGGTGGAGCATGTCCATCAATTCTGGGTTGGACATGATCCTGTATGTCAGGCAGAGATCACCTCTGAGTAGGCGGTATGCAACCGAGTACAGCTGTAGTTTCTTCAGTCGAGCTGCATAGGGCATCTGTTTGAGGCCAGTGATCATCTTGGTGAGGTACTTCTGTGGTCTTTCCAGCTGTTGCAGGTGTCTTGTAAGGTACATTCCAAATGGGGCATTGTACTCTATGATGGGTCTGATGAGTGAGGAATAGAGGGGCACAATGACCTCTTTAGATTTGGATGCGAACCCTTTTGTGATTAGGAGGGTCACGTAGAAGGATTTTCTAACCACTTTGGCACTGTGATTATCAAAGGTGAGATTACTATCTACTTGGGTCCCCAGATCCCTTATTACATCTTCCTTATTTAGGGGGCTACCACCTATGTGGTAGTTTGTGGGTACTTTGTTTTTTCCAAAGGGGATGACTATGCACTTTTTGGCATTCAGCTTGAGGCATGATTTTGACACCAGGTATCTGTCTCAGTGAGACCCTTTTGGAGGATGTCTGTGTCAGCCGGAGAGTCAATTATAGCCCCTAGTTTGCAGTCGTCTGCAAACCTGGTCAGCCATAGTCCTCCTGTGCTTGCCTGTACCTCTGAGAAGTATATGCCGAACAGGAGGGGTCCTAGGACTGAGCCCTGGGGAATGCCACTTGTAACCAGTTTAGAGTCTGACCTAGCTCCCGCAACTCTCACCATGTGGGTTCTGTCCGTGAGCCAGTTGGCAACCCATCTTGTGATGTAGGGGTTTATGTTCAGGCTGGTGAGCTTGTCTATAATACCAGAATGGGGAATGGTGTTGAAGGCCTTAGCGAGGTCTAGGTAGGCTGTGTGTACCACCTTTCCCTCATCTATTGCCTTGGTAACTGTCTCAAAGAAGTCCACCAGGTTTAGGAGGCATGATCTGCCCTTAACAAAGCTGAACTGGGTAGGGTCCAGTGTTTGGAGGTTCCCAATGTCTCTGTTAATGAGTTCCATTATGATGCACTCCATAGCCTTTCAAAAAAGCTAGTCAGGCTTACAGGGCGATAGTTCCCGGGGTCTGTTGGGCTCCACCTTTGTGGAGTGGAATAACCATTGCTGTGCACCACTCTATGGGTACATAGTGTGTGGAGAGGCTGAGTTTGAACAGTGTGTTTAGGTGAGGGGTTAGTTCATCTTTGAGCTCATATAGGACACAGCCTGGGACACCGTCCGGTCCCATTGATGCTGTGTGCATGTGCAGCACCTGCCCCCCTCCCCTCATCATCAGGAAGCAAGTCCATAATGCCCTCTCACAGGCAGCACACAGAGGTCTCCATGGTCATGATACCATCCCTGGCTGCATCCCACATGAACACAGGCATGGGATCTCAGTTCCATTCCACACTGTAGTCAACCACAGCCTGAGCACCGATGTCAACCCATTTACACAGAGGACAGCCACTGTCATCCCTATACACAAAGGTGTAGCAATCCACCAACCCAGCCAATATGCCGCATATCAGCCTAACTAGCCTGCTCTGCAAAAGCATGGGAGGCAATATCAAGGACATTTTGAATAGGGACATCAGCAACATCAAAATGCCTGGGCGCAGACACCATGGTATTGCCAAAGGGAGATCAGGCCTCTGAAACCTGATTGACCTCTCTGCAGTGGTCAACAAACACAGGGACAAGGGGAAGATGGTGAACAATGCCTACCTTCACCTAGCCCAGTCCTCTGACACTAATCCCCAGGTGGACAGGATACATAAGCGTACACAGCTAGGCACCAACCTGTAGGTTACAAGATGGGTAGTTAACTGGCCCAATGATAGTAGCCACTCAGTCAAAGTAGTAGAACCCATCTCTAAAAGTATATTCATCCACAATGGGGTACCCCAAGGATTGGTCTGGGGGCCTCTACTGTTTGAGATATATGTATCTGAGGTACAGGACAATAGCAGTAATCTGTGGCTGACCAGGTGTATGCATGCTTGCAAGCTGCCCACTGTCTTACATCCCACTACTGATGTGGCCATCCCCCAAGAGGCACTCACCCAATTACTGACCGGTACAAGAAGCATCACTGCAAATGAAATGCCAGAAGAGCCATCACTCCTGCTGTGGCAGATGTCATTCACACTATGTTTGACAGTAATAATGTACTGAGCATGCAGTCAGGTCTGAGACGACTTGTTCACTGAGGTTGTTAGCAACTTGACAGTTTGCCACCAAGTGGGGACCATTGTACAGAAGGCCGTCTACATGGCCCACCTCACAAATATGGGTATGTCATAGGTAGGCCATAGGTAGTTGTAAAGTGAGGGCAGACCTCTAAAGTATTGAGCAGTACTGTTGTTAAAATAGAGGCCTATGCAGTTGTTAATGGACTTTTCTTCTCTCCCCCCACCCCTCATCTGCATCACTAATTATTATTCATATACTACAGGTATATTGTTATCAAACCTAATGTTGGGACAGGTGTTACATTATTGTTCATATAATTAATTGGTAGCATGTTAACATACCTTGTTCAAATACCATTGCTGGTGACCTGTTGTCATAATTGTTACTGGCATGTTGTTACAATGCTTACTGTTGTTCCAGTTATGCTTGTGTTCTGTTTGCTATGATTGAACACCCATGCATGCCTTTAAATCTAATATTGAAATGTTTTGTTCATGACTAACCAATATATCTTGGCAAACCTCAACACCATAGCACATTTGGGAAGGCCGATCCCAGTGGATCCACCCATTCTGCCCCATTTGGCTGTGGCACCAGCTCCAGCATGTCTGGGATCCCCCATGGAACTTCATCTCCTGCAGGCCCTGCATCACCTGGGGGTGAGCACAGAGATAAGCCTGTCATCTGCCATCAGTTCCAGGGTATGGTTTGCAGTGCCATCCGCTGTGAGCTGGGTGGCTATCTGCACCAGATGGAGGGCCACCTGTCACACCTTGAGTAGCAGGCTGTCCCTCCTGCCCAGCCCCCAGCACAGCCACTGTTGGGGCTGTGAAGGTGCAGTCATGACTGCCTGCAGGTGGGGATGTCAGTCACACTGTATCCATAAGGGGGCTCATGGGTCTCTGATTCCCAAACACCTTACCCATCAAAGGTGTTTACCCTCAAGAT
Source organism: Protopterus annectens (assembly GCF_019279795.1). Classification (NCBI taxonomy): domain Eukaryota; kingdom Metazoa; phylum Chordata; order Ceratodontiformes; family Protopteridae; genus Protopterus; species Protopterus annectens. Next base: position 1,075,173,497 of record NC_056735.1, read on the forward strand.
GTGCCATACACTACACCTCTCTGCTGTCCAGTCTGACTTTTCTGTCTCCCTACCAAACCTACCTCCCCAGACATACCTACCAACCTTCCCCAACATCTCACTCTCACCTAACAAAGAAAAAAATGGCATCTGTCCCCAAAACAATCATCGCTCCATACATAGCTATCCATTTTGCACAGGTGTTCAATGGACACATGTGATCTGGTCCAATTGGCTTGACAACACATTTCTGTTGTCCTCACCCCTCTCTCTGGAGATTGACTGACCACATTCATCTCCAAATTCTATACAACTGCACAGCTGTTGCTGTAATACAAATGGACAGCTATGGACCTTTTCTACACCCATCCTGCACATCCCTAGTTGCTTTTAATAATGCTTTACCCACTGCTTGCCCCCATTTCATCACTTTCTTATAACCACTTTTTCTTTTCTTTTAAAGGAATTAGCCTGAGTGTAAGCAGGAGTTAGAGGGAGTAAGTGAGTTTGTATGATGCTAAGTGAAGCCAAAATGGATTATGCATCTGCATGATTAACCATATGTTGGCATTGCTTAGTATCATGCAAACCCACGCAAGCCCGCTTAAAGCTGCTTAAAACTGCTTTAATCACTCTGTCTCCATCAGCCACTATTCTGTCTAGCAACAAAAGAACCAGCCCTGCCAAGTCGCAAACTCAGGACCCTGTATACTTGAATCACAAGCAATGTACCAACACACCATTTGAGCTGTAGGAATTTCTGATGCTTTTTCAAACATATGCAGTAGAGTCATTCAACAATAGGGAAAAAGCTCTGTGGAATCACTCAGGTTTTGTATATATACATATACAGATATATATGTATGGAGATACATATATATGAAACACACACACACACACACACACACACACACACATATATATATATATATATATATATAGAGAGAGAGAGAGAGAGAGAGAGTCCACTCATATCTCAGAACCATACCTCTCAACCTGTTAGTGCAAGAAATCTGGTCAAATGCTGTACATATGGGGGGGAGACAATGGGCCACAATTAGTTATGTATTTCAAATATTGCTCTTAGTAACAGGGTTTGTTTCAGCATACATGTTCTGAAGGCTATGAGGTCTGGAACTGAAAGTATGTCATCATTTATTGATAGAAATCCTCAGATCATCACAGTGATTTATGACAGAAATTAGAATAATTTGTGGAAAAGAGACAAAATATGAGTAATAAACCTGGATGTTCTGCAAGAATCTGGCCAGTTGAGAGGTATGCTCATAACTCCTTAGTGCAATGAATCTGGACCAGGCCTGACAAAGTGGGGGGAAAAGCCATGAAAATAGGGACATATCTGAAATACTTGACTAGATAGCTGAGACAGTTGCTACATTAACACCATCTGTTCTAACATATATTGACTGAAATAGCACAACCCCAGGACTCATTTGCTTTTCATTAGTTAATACCTGAAATCCTCACATCATCCCACTGATTTGTCCGACATACACAACACTTATGGGGACCAGACCAAAGATATGAGCCAGACAACTGGACATCCTATGAATATCTGGACATAACATGACATTAGGGAAAGTACAATGAGCTGCTTAGCATGTCATCAAACACCATCCAAACTACAGTCAGACTGACACAACACTACCCCAAGTCAGTTATGGAAATTACACATGTATTTGCAAATATATCAGGCACTACAGAGATATAACAGTAGTAAAAAACAGTCACTAGTCTTAGTCTGCATACTCACAACCAATTTCACCACAGTCACAGTGACATGCTGGTAAGCCAAATAAACAGTAGAGTATAATGACTGTGTGAATTTAAATATCATGTTTGACACTCACATACTACCCTACATATACTTCCTCAAGTCTCAGTGTAGTCTGACTCCTGCAGTGGTACAGAACATGTCTCAGTCTGCCCCTACAAACATATACAGCTGATAGACCACCAGAAACTGGAGCAGCATACACAGTCAGATAGAAAAGGAGCCATGAAACTTAAATGTACCCCCCTCCCTACACAGCACAACAAACCTTTACACACTACACTACTACAGAATCCTGACAGTCTGTTAACAATTGCTACACATACACAGACCCTCAACTGTACAGATTCCCACCGAATGTCCAGGCTCTGTCCTCATATATGTGGTTTCTTCCTCATAACATGTCTGGCATTCTGCTACATTACTGGGATGATATCAGGAAGGAAGGCACTAACTAATGATATACCATACCTATCAACCACTTACTGCATGACATCTGGACAAAGCCTGACATAATTGGGGGCCAGATGCCCAAAAACAGGGGCATAATTGAAATATTGCTGTCATAAACTGAGAAAGTTGCTGGTGTTACAGGGTTTGTTGTAACATATCTTAACTGAGGGATATGAAGTCAGAAACACAAATGGACATTAGCATTTACTGACTGCAATACCCAGGGTATGCTAGTGATTTGCAAGAACAACAACTGTCAGAGAAACAGACCAAACATAAGAGTCAAACCTCTGGCCATTCTGCAGATAGCTCTACAATTGCGAGTTCTGTCAACTACATAACAGTACTCGATAAATGTAAAAGTCCACCAAACCATGAAATGAAACTCCGTATGACCAGACCACAATGTTCTTTAATGACAAAAGTTAAAATTCAATGGATTCAGCGCTATCGTCTGCCGCAAGCAGACTTCTTCAGAATAATGAATACACAGTACCTCTTGTTTTTATATTGTTATTTTAAATTAATTTACGACATAATTGATAAATTAGTAAATTAATTAATTAATTGAACCTGGAATTGAAACGGTTGTTGACCAAATAAACCATTAATGGGTTTCTTCTTTATATGGTCATACAATGAAGAACAGGAAATGCAAACGAATGTTTATAAAGTACATACTTTTTAAAGTACTATACATTCTGTTGTTATGTTTATTCTTCTTCACACCAAATAAATTAATAAATTCATACACAGAAATTAATCTTGTTATACGTTCTCTTTGTTTCTATATATAATATATAAATACATAAATAAATAACTAAATTTACAAAATGTATAGGAACTTGTTTTGAAAAAAACTTACAATTGGGTCTTACTTATCTTTTATATATGTTATAAAAAAATATAATAATTGAATCATGCTCTCACTTAAAAATATAATTATTAAAATCCATCCATCTTATTACTACCTATAATATAATAACATTCTCATAATATTTAATCAATTTCATTTCTGTTTATATTATGGTTTAAGAAAGATATATTATTATAGTATGTTAAAAATTATTTGCTTACACATAAAAAAATTGGTAAAAAATTCCAGAGTACAATATACAATATCATTATTTGAAACAGGTGTAAATGTTGCCTAAAAAATACACTATTATAAGTAACAGAATATACTATAACAAGGGCTAAAGTACACAAATTGTATGTCACTTGTGGTGAACAATTGATTTATATATTATTTAACCACAAACATTAAAGCTAGGCAATGTGAAGTGGAATCAACTATTATACATCAGACTCATGTTGAACCAACTTTTTAAACCCATGAAGCCATATCTATTATACATCAATAAATAAAAAAATATATATTATATATACCTATTTTTGATGTTATATGCTTACTTGTGCATATGTATATATATGTATGTAAATATAACTTTAAACCTTTGAGGCTTTATCTATTAATATGGGTTTAATACTTATATATTCATTAAGCCCTGGGGGGGTATTTGATCTTAGCAATAATTGCCATCTAATTTCCTTCTGTAACAGAATGTTTTTGATATTGCCCCCCCTAGAGTCCATTTTGATAATTTCCAAAATTCCAAACTTAAAGTCTGTAAAACTTTCACATTCTAACGAATGTTTAAACAAGGCACTTGTCTCCTTTCTCCTTTTAATGTCGTGGGTATGTTCGTAAATTCTTTCTCTGAGAGTCCTCTCAGTCTTACCCACGTAAAAGGAGAAACATTTGGAACAGGTAGCCAAGTACACCAACATCCTACTTCTGCAGTTGCCTTTGCAGAATACTATCTTACTTTTTAAACCATTCTTTAGTATAATTTCCACTGATAAATTAATATATGCACACTGCCTACATCTACCACATTCTGTGGTGCCTTTCTTTTGATCAATATTAATTTTCCCGGCTTCAAAGATTCTTTTAAAATTTTTTGCTGTTTTGTATGTAAAAGTTGTTTTTTTTCCCACCACTTCATAAATATCTTTATTGGTTTTAAAAATACTCCAGTTATTTTTTATAATATCAGTAAAGTGATCTGAGAAGCCATTGTATTCAACCATGCAAGCACCATTGTAATCAATAATTTCATCTAACTTGTTGTCCTTTGGTGTAAACTTTTCACCTAATAATGGTTTAAATTGTGTACCCCAACCGTGATATACTTCTGTCAAAATGTCACCTACAAATTGCATTGGGTACCCCCTTTCTATAAATTTTTCCCATAAAAAGGAAAATTCTTTCTCTAGGTCTTGATGTTGTGAAGTCATTCTTGCAATCCTTACAGCCTGACCCTTAACAATGCATTTCTTTTGATGTAGGGGGTGTTGGCTGTTGAATTGCAAGTAGCTGTTACACCATGTTTCCTTACGAAAAATATTGGATTTAAAACCACTGGTTGTTTTACTTAAGGTGATATCCAAGTAGTTTATATTTTCTTGCTTGATCTCATAAGTGAAAGACAAGAAGGTGGTGGTTTGGTTTATATAAGACATAAAGTCTTTTAAGTCATCTGGAGTGTCTTCTTCCCATAATAAAAAAATATCATCAAGGAATCTGAGATATATTTTTATATTTTTCATATGTGGGCTTTGAAAAATAAATTCCTCCTCCCATCCAAGTAGAACCATGTTTGCATATATGGGGGCACATGCTGCCCCCATGGCCACTCCAGTAATCTGTTTATAATATTCCCCTTGAAAGATGATAAAATTATTATCGAGGACTATTTCTGTCAATTCTATTATCAATTTTTTGTTGTCCACGGTTGTATTGTAATATTTATACACACATTTCTCAAAGTATTCAAACCCTTCATTTCTAGGGATGCAGGTAAACAAATCTTTAACATCTATTGTCACTAGTTTTACTGTTTCCGACCATAGATTATTGGTAATTTTACCTAAAAAATCCCATGAATCCTGCACCAAATGTGTCTGGTTCTTCACAATTTCTTTCAATTGATGGTCAATATAGACTGCCAATGGTTGAGTTTTTGATCTTTTCGCTGACACTATGGGACGAAAGGGTGGTTTAAAAATATTCTTATGTATCTTGGGTATTGCAAAGATTTGGGGTATGTAAGGATATGTCTGTTTTAAGAAATTGTATGTTTCCTTCCCAATTCTAGTGTCTATAAGATATTCTTCTAACCAACTATCAATTCTGCCATAAGCAATTTGAATCTCATTATACGATACTGTGGTATAGGTCTTTTCATCCATCAATAATTCTGTTAAGATGTTAATGTAAGCTTCTTGGCTAAAAATAACCATTCCACCACCTTTGTCGGGTTGCATAAACCTCAGATTAATATCCTTTCTTAAATTTTCCATTAGTATAATTTCCTTTTCATTTAAATTCAAATTTTTGTGCAACCTTTTTGATTTTTCAAAAGTATCGTAAATATCATTGGTTGCTATAGCCTCAAAGGTCCCTATCACTGGATGTAGTGGGGGATTGTAGATACTACTTCTACTAGGAACTTGGCCACAAACTGAAAGTTCATTTGTTGGTATATTCCCAGTTTGTTTCTGTTTACAAGTTATTTTCAAATTTAATTTTCGTAGGAATATTTTTAACTCTAATAATATATTGGCCAAGTCTCCATATGTTGTTTTAACAAATTTAAACCCCTTTGAAAATAAATCAAAATGTTGTTTTTCCACTTTCAAATTCGTATAATTATGTATTTTAAATCCTTTGTATATCTGTGTAATACCATTTTCTTCTATATATATTTCTTCTATCTCCCTCTCCTCCCTCTGGTTCTCCATACAAAATCTCCCCCCTCTGTGTATTCCTGCGGTCCAGGATCCGAGGGGTTTCGTTGCTTGTTTGCTAGTCTTTCTGACCTGCGTGGTCCTAAAAAAGCTTCAATGTCCTCGTGAAATGTATCCAATTCATCCAGATGGCTGTTTCTTGTTTCAAACCTTTCCTGAAATTCTACCCTCTTGTTTCTTCCTAAATCTTTGTAATGACCATTTGTAACCTTGTATCTATTGTTTTCCTGATTTTTCTTGTATTTCTGAAATGGAAGTGGGTAACTAGTACCTTTTTTGTATTGTTCTCTATCTCTGGTAAGTTTACCCTGTTTCCTTAAATATACTTTCTCTATCTTAGCTTCAACTCTCTTTAAAATTTTCATATATAAACCTTCATAATCTTCAAACAACAAGTCCCTAACAATTCCATTCTGACATTCATTCACTTCATCAAATAACTTTTTTAGCTGTACTTCATTATATTTAATCAATTTCGACATCAGTGTGAACCCACAATCGTCAAAAAAAGTTTGCAAGTCATTTATCACGTTCTCAGTGTAATGAATACCAAAGGGATATTTATAAAATCTGAGTCCCTGCGGGACTATTTTATATGTCAAACATTTATGTAGATAGTTATTGTCAATTTGTAAACACTTATATTTATATAGAATTTTTTCAAAATGAAACAATTTGTCCCTTAAAGTCATTTCCCGTTCATTCACTTTGTTGTCCGGACATTCCATAAAGTCACCACTGTGGGAATTGATGTTTGTTGTTCCGTCAAAGGAAAATGCTTTATCTAAAATGTTCTTGTAATTGTCTTTACTATGTCCGCCGTTAAGCATCCGGCGTGTTTTGACAGTATTTACTGCCACGTTAGAGGAAATATGCGAACTACCAAAAACAGTACCTTTTTGTAGTTGTTTAGACTTGTCGCCACCATCGGCTTTATTTTCTTCACCCTGGTTGTCTTCCACGATGTTAACATGGGTATGTGAACCGGTTGCCTCCCCTTCAAACGACTGCCCGTGGTTTCGCGCTTCTAATCCTGCCAAGGTCTTCTTACCACCATAACTCCGGACTTCAGAGCGTGGAGATGACGTCAACGGCTGCGCTAAATGATGACCAACGGTGCGTGTATTCTTACTCCTCACGGATGCCGGTTCCTCTTGTGAAAATAATTCTATAAGTTTGGTAAGATCTCCACGCAATGTTGAGATCTCTTCTCTCAAACGGGAAACTTCCCTTTGGGTATCAAGTAAATTTCCACTTTGGTTGAACGGAATGTCCAGACCTACCATAGTGGAATCGTTGAGAGTTTGTTCCATTTTCCAGGCACCAATATGGTTAAAATTATAATATCAGGAACTGTGTAATCTCCACAATAAAAATTTGGTCACGACTCACACGGAAAGTATAAGCAGCACTCGATAAATGTAAAAGTCCACCAAACCATGAAATGAAACTCCGTATGACCAGACCACAATGTTCTTTAATGACAAAAGTTAAAATTCAATGGATTCAGCGCTATCGTCTGCCGCAAGCAGACTTCTTCAGAATAATGAATACACAGTACCTCTTGTTTTTATATTGTTATTTTAAATTAATTTACGACATAATTGATAAATTAGTAAATTAATTAATTAATTGAACCTGGAATTGGAACGGTTGTTGACCAAATAAACCATTAATGGGTTTCTTCTTTATATGGTCATACAATGAAGAACAGGAAATGCAAACGAATGTTTATAAAGTACATACTTTTTAAAGTACTATACATTCTGTTGTTATGTTTATTCTTCTTCACACCAAATAAATTAATAAATTCATACACAGAAATTAATCTTGTTATACGTTCTCTTTGTTTCTATATATAATATATAAATACATAAATAAATAACTAAATTTACAAAATGTATAGGAACTTGTAAAGGCACCACAAAATGTGGTAGATGTAGGCAGTGTGCATATATTAATTTATCAGTGGAAATTATACTAAAGAATGGTTTAAAAAGTAAGATAGTATTCTGCAAAGGCAACTGCAGAAGTAGGATGTTGGTGTACTTGGCTACCTGTTCCAAATGTTTCTCCTTTTACGTGGGTAAGACTGAGAGGACTCTCAGAGAAAGAATTTACGAACATACCCACGACATTAAAAGGAGAAAGGAGACAAGTGCCTTGTTTAAACATTCGTTAGAATGTGAAAGTTTTACAGACTTTAAGTTTGGAATTTTGGAAATTATCAAAATGGACTCTAGGGGGGGCAATATCAAAAACATTCTGTTACAGAAGGAAATTAGATGGCAATTATTGCTAAGATCAAATACCCCCCCAGGGCTTAATGAATATATAAGTATTAAACCCATATTAATAGATAAAGCCTCAAAGGTTTAAAGTTATATTTACATACATATATATACATATGCACAAGTAAGCATATAACATCAAAAATAGGTAAATATAATATATATATTTTTTATTTATTGATGTATAATAGATATGGCTTCATGGGTTTAAAAAATTGGTTCAACATGAGTCTGATGTATAATAGTTGATTCCACTTCACATTGCCTAGCTTTAATGTTTGTGGTTAAATAATATATAAATCAATTGTTCACCACAAGTGACATACAATTTGTGTACTTTAGCCCTTGTTATAGTATATTCTGTTACTTATAATAGTGTATTTTTTAGGCAACATTTACACCTGTTTCAAATAATGATATTGTATATTGTACTCTGGAATTTTTTACCAATTTTTTTATGTGTAAGCAAATAATTTTTAACATACTATAATAATATATCTTTCTTAAACCATAATATAAACAGAAATGAAATTGATTAAATATTATAAGAATGTTATTATATTATAGGTAGTAATAAGATGGATGGATTTTAATAATTATATTTTTAAGTGAGAGCATGATTCAATTATTATATTTTTTTATAACATATATAAAAGATAAGTAAGACCCAATTGTAAGTTTTTTTCAAAACAAGTTCCTATACATTTTGTAAATTTAGTTATTTATTTATGTATTTATATATTATATATAGAAACAAAGAGAGCATTATAACAAGATTAATTTCTGTGTATGAATTTATTAATTTATTTGGTGTGAAGAAGAATAAACATAACAACAGAATGTATAGTACTTTAAAAAGTATGTACTTTATAAACATTCGTTTGCATTTCCTGTTCTTCATTGTATGACCATATAAAGAAGAAACCCATTAATGGTTTATTTGGTCAACAACCGTTTCAATTCCAGGTTCAATTAATTAATTAATTTACTAATTTATCAATTATGTCGTAAATTAATTTAAAATAACAATATAAAAACAAGAGGTACTGTGTATTCATTATTCTGAAGAAGTCTGCTTGCGGCAGACGATAGCGCTGAATCCATTGAATTTTAACTTTTGTCATTAAAGAACATTGTGGTCTGGTCATACGGAGTTTCAACTACATAACAGTGTCAGACTGAGACCCATGCAGAATATCCATGTCCACACAAACCCTGTTAAACTAGCATGAATCCAAATGTATAATAGCAATACTCATATTTTGTCCCTAAGTCTGGGACCTTCTCCACCATTTTGTTGGGCTGTCTCCATATGTTTTGTTGTAAGAGGTATTTCCAACTACCCTCTGTGATGCCCTTGTTCACACACCTCCATGATGTTCTCCTCACAGGCAAGGAAAAGGGGCAATGCCCACATGAAGTATTCAATTATAGGAGTGTGCTACCATGCTATTGGCTACCAGAAGAACAACACAGCTGTTCTGCATGCAGTTAGCAAGTGGGAGACACCAACTGGTGCATAGGCCATCACCTGCTCATGAGCATTACCTACAAAAGGCAAGCTGCTGCCTATGCAAAACAGGTCTATACTTCTACATGTGTAGACAGAGAGATAAAGAGAGAGGGAGTGACATAGACAGTAACAGAAACAGGAAATGGAATTCAAGCCAACAATACTTGGAGAAAATCTCACCCAGATTCTGCTACAGTTTGCAGTGAGGGAAAGGTTATTTTGCTTTTTATTTGTTGTGTTTTGTATTACTTTATTGCTTTTTCTATTTTGTATACTGTGATTTGTTTTATTTACACTGTGTTTTACTTGTATTCTGCTTTTTGCTGCATACTAAAACTTGAAAAGAAACCACAGCTCTGTCTCTTGTGAGTCAGACAGAAATTAGAAGAGGTCAATTACAGAGTCACACATGAAGTACAACAGGTCAGCTAAGGATAATCATCTGTGAACTGAAGGGGTGGAGCTAGGAACTAAACCTTCTATTTAAGGGGTAAAATAAAACATTTCAGAGCTTTACTGGAAAGGCTCACCCAGATTCTGTTACAGTTTGCTGTGAGGAAAAGGTTAGTTTGCTTTTTATTTGTTGTGTTTTGTATTACTTTATTGCCTTTTTCTATTTTGCATGCTGTGATTTTTTACACTGTGCTTTACTTGTATTCTACTTTTAACTACATACTAAAACTTGAAAAGAGATGACAGCTCTGTCTCATGTGAGTCAGTCAGAAATGTTTCCTCCCTCCCATATGGCTACTGTTGTGTTCTTAAACACCACTGTATTTCTAGTTGCCTGCTTCATATGTTAATTTGACCACATATATAATTTCCTCTCTGCTTTTACTGGCTGGTGTGAATAAGCACAAAATTATCATTTTGTGAAATCACTCCCATTCAACTATTTAAATGTATTGGCCATCCTACTGTATTCCATAGTACTAGAATACAAAAGTGGCCACCCCCTTTCAATCTATCTTGCTGTTTTAAAAATAGTGACTCTCCACTAAAACTTAACTTTTGGACAGGTAAAAACTTAAGTTATCTACTTTCACATTTAACTCATCTATTGCACACTGCAGTGCTTAGGATAAACCATTTTTTCATCTTACCTTTAAGCATGTATTGTAAGACCACCAGTTACTGGAAAGCCCACATTCTGCCTCTCAGTAGCCATCTTGGGATTAGTGCTTCTGTTTTCTTCTGGTGAGAGAAGGAGTGCAGTTACATTATTTACTGGAAACTGCTGATCACCAGAAAGCTTAATAACTGCTTTATAGGTGACAGCTTGGAATCTATGCTTATATTCTGATCCTGGTGAGAGTAGGAGCAGAGTGCATTGATTCCTGACTCTTTCTGGTTGGACAGTGAGTGTCTGTGCTTAATGTACCTGATTGGTCTGGTCGCTATTCTTGGCATCTACCAGAAAAAGGCTACAAACCTGCAGACCCTTGCATCATCTGGGACAAGACTGTGGATCACCAAACAGGCCGTGGCCTGCTTCTCTTCTTGGGAGTGGTGCTAACATTTTGCTTCTTGTGAGAGTAGAAACAAAGGACTATTGTATCCCAACAGAGTGAAGCTGTGCTGAGACCAGCATTAGTAGTAGCCAGACAGTAGCCATTCATGCAATTCTCCTCTTTTCATCATTTTTGACAAGCTAATTCTTTATTTTTCAGTAAGTACTGCTTGATTTCTTTCTAACTTCAGAATATCTGCCTAAATACTTTAGCCTTAAATTTTCAGGGTCTACATATTAGTTTCCCTTCAAGTGCTTGGCAGTGCGCTCTACAGACTCAGACACCTTGAGTGACATTTTTCCTGTAAAAGGACTAAATAAGGAAACAGCTCTAGTTATTAACCTGGTGAACTTGGGCATTCTGAGGCAGTGTAGCAACTGCCTCATGTACACAGACAACCCTCTCCTCTTACCTCCCAACACTCAAACTTATGAGAGATGCACTTATATATCCAAACTGGAAGCCATCCACTCTCAAGCCAAGACCGGAATAGCTGGTCAAGAGGAAAAGGCCAACACCTCCACCATACCACATGCAACACATAGCCGTCCAGAACACCCACCATCACAGCTCTCACATAAAAAGACAAACCACACACCCACCTTCGCCGAGGCTCTCAATAGAAATCTACCCAAACAGCACAGACCTCCAAAGCAGAAATGCACTCAACCACCACAACACATCACAAACCACAAGACACATATTTCACATACACAGTGTGCCCCTCAACCTAAACCCCTAAGGCAAAACAGCTTGTCTAGTTCACTAATCATAGGTGACACAATAGTGAGGCACACTGATGTCCCACTCACTAGGTTGAATAAGGAGAAGGTAACATTCAGCTGTTTATCAGGTGCCAGAATCCAACACATAACACATGCACTCAGGTCACTCCACAACAAGTACAAGTATGACTCTGTCACTGTCCATGTGGGTGTAAATGACCTGAGATGCACCTCCCTGGACGACATGAAAAGAGACATGGAGGAGCTGTCGGATTATGTAGCCCAAGCAGGTATGATCCTAGCCCTGAGCAGCAGCCTACCATCTCTCAGAATGATACTGTAGTACAAGAAGAAAATAATTGACTTCAAAAATTGGATACATTTCTGGTGTCATTCTAAGGGGATCCAGTATTTGTCTGCTTGGGATGACATGATTGATAGACCTCTATGCTTTGCTAGAATTGCCCTACATCTGTCACTCCTTGGTTTCTAGATACTGGGTAAGGCTCTTGCACCCCTATAGTGCGTTTTTTAGGTGATGATCCAAAGACCAAATTACCACCGTAACAGCTATAAATAAATGCAATCTGAAAGTCATGCTGCTCAACACTAGAAGTCTAAATCTCAAGATGCACTTGCTCGAAGCACTCCTCAAAATGGAGAACATCGACATTTGTGCTGTAACAGAAACCTGGTTTAAAGCAGCAGAAAGCACCCCTGCACTACCAGGCTATAACACACTCCACACCTTTCAGCCCCACAACATGAAGTGAAACTCTAAAGGTGGTGGCATCTCCATATTCATAAAGGATATGCACACCTCCAGACTAGTAGCCCAGCATAATGTATCTGAGATACTCAGGTACAACTAGCATTGGGTAAGATGGCAAATCAGGTTGTAGTCTTCTATAGGTCCCCAACCATGTCCCAGAACTCTCACTCCATGTTCCTAAGCACCCTGGACACTATTAGGGTCCAACCCAACATGCTCATACTAGGCAACTTCAAATACCCCTCCATCAACTGGGAAAACTACTCATGCACCAATACACTGGCCCAACGCTTCCTGGAATTCATCAATTCCAATGCCTTGGACCAGCTTATTCTTACTAGAGGAAGCAATATTCTTGACCTGGTTATTACTAACATGGAAAACTGTTGCTCTACACCAATATTCAATTCCTCCACATAAATCAGACCACAAACTAATCACCATGGAAATCCACATCTCACCCACACCCCCAGCAAAGGTAACCATCATGAAAAAACTTCTCCAAAGCTGACTTTGGGCTCCTAAAAGCAGAGGTGGCTAACTTCATGGCATCCATGTCAATGGAAAATAGATGCATGACTGCCAAATCATACAACAATGCACTGTACGAACACATACATAAATGCATGGAACTAGCCATACACAACAGAACCAAGATGCTCTCCTCCAAAAGAAGGAAGCCAATCTGTTGGTCCCCTGTCATTAATAAACTATACAATAGAAGGAAGAAACTATTGCAGAAAAAAGTGAAGTCCCAAGACTGGAAAAACTCTCTTATTAATCTCAACAAAAAGTTGACATCCCCTATCAAAACCTCTAAAGCCAGCTATGAAGGCAGAATTGCAGCAAACACTAAAGACAACCACAAAGCCTTCTATAGTTATATCAAGAATCTCCATGACAATACCCAAGTTTGCTCTGAGTTACTGCACAATGGTACCTCCTATACTGAGCAAACAGATATTGCCAACATACTGGCCAACAGATTCAGTGCCAACTTTACCCCTTTCCCCCCCAAAGGACCAATCACAATACTGGAGGAATGCCAGGCACCCAGCATTACTACAGCACATGGTAAAGCTCCATTGTCCAAGGCCAAGAATACAGCTTTCTTGAAACCTGACAATATCCCTGGGTATGTTCTTCATGAACTACAAAGTGAACTGGCACCGCATCTGTGTACCCTGATCAATCACAGCTTCACCTCAGGCTTTGTCCCTACCGAATGGCACACTCCTACAGTCACCCCCTCCATAAAGGGGGAGCAACTACAGACCCTGGGAATTATCACCTCATTAGCCTGAAGAGTCTGATATGTAATGCTATGGAGCATGTCATCAAGGACCTAATTAACAATTGGTTCACAGATAGAACACAAAGTGTAAAAGTAGCGGATTCCAAGTCAGACTGCCAACCAGTCACAAGTGGAGTCCTTGTAGTGCAGGTATTAACTTACATATGTTGTCTTCCCCTTACAGGTGGACATGGTGGTCATGGTCCCTCCCACTCAGAATCTGATGTCAAGTGTCTCTGAAGACTCAAACAATGATGGTGGTCATAGTGGTGCACAGGCGGGGTTGTCAGGGGTTGAATCTGTGCCATCGGTTGTCATCCCACAGTCATCCAAAATATCCCCGCACACACTCACAATGCCCACACATTGCTCATCCCCAGCAGCCACAGATAATGGACAGTTGGCAAGTGGTGGCATGGAACATGCTAGTGTGGTAACTATGGCAAGTGTGAGTGTAGCCACTAGCCATAAACAGAGTGCAGGTGAGGTCCCATGCAGGTGGATGGACAGGGGTGCTCAAAGGAGGACTGATGCCCATCAAGCCACTGTCACAAGTGCCACAGCAGGTGGGCTGTCATGGATGCACAGGCATGTAGTGAATGCAACACAAGACAAATATGCATGGTCATGGATGCAACTCTTCCTGGCCTATATGGTAGCATACATGACCTTGTTGAGGCCACATGTCAAAATACTGAGGTCATAAATAGACAGTGGGGTGAGACCTTGGCAACCCTTGACTATGGCATGTCTGTGCTATAGCGTGTGGTGGGAGATGGGCATTGGCCACGTAGACGTAGGTCAGCACCAACATCATCTGAGAGTTTATGGGGCCATGCACCTTCACACTCCCATAGTGGCAGTATCAGCACTACTGAAGGGGGGATGCTGTCCACACCACAATGGAGCAGGCCATGGGCATGTGGTCTTGGCCGGTCCTATCAGGAACAAAAATCCAGCAGACAGCAGTCACCATTGGGAAGCAGCACTGCATCTGGTCTTGGGCCTGGTGGTGCTAGTGAGACCCCTGGCAGGTCCAGTTCCCATGTCTGTTGCCGAAGATGGTGAATTGTACACCCTGCCATGTATGGTCCACAGCTGTCCAACATACCCCTGTGTAGGGCATCCACATGGCAGGACTGTGTGCATACATACACACACACACATCTGTATCACAGGCAGGTCACCTCCAGACACACACAGCACCTCTGCACAGCCCATTTATAGAATACCCCTCCAAACACACACACATGATGTGGACCATATGTCCCAGTCTAGACCTCTGGCAAACCAACACCACACCCTGTGCGTATGATGATACCTGTGCTACATCCCTGTCATCAATACTAACTACTCAGGGACATGCTGCTATAGGTCTGATGCACACGGTGAATATAGTACAGTGCATCTATGTAGTGTAAGGTGGTGTCTGCCTGCACTTGTTATGGGTACACATACAAGTGTATATATCTTATTAGCTATGATGCATTATTCCTGTTAGTACCACTGACTGAATGCAGTCTGACATGCTATATTCTGTTTGTGTGCCACGTGTCTGTGTGTCTGAAGGCTGCAGCCCTGCAGGCATTACCAGCACAGAGTATGGCAGAGTGGAAACACATAGACTGTATCAGCATCTATGTTTACATTTACCAGGTCTGTGTAACAATTATTGCATGTGACACAGAGCTCATAGGGCTGAAGGGTGTACACAGGTAAGTCTATGGTGGTTGACGTCAGCAGCCCTGGTAAAGTGGACAATGGTAAGTGTAGTGGATGGAACACACCTCAGATTGGTAAAACACACACACCCAAAGGATATTGTGCTGATGAAGCACACAGAGAATACTTTTCCCAAACACACACACACACACACACACACACACACACACACACACACACACACACACGCACACACACACACATGCACAGGATCACAGTTGCCAGTGCTGGGTTTGGAACCCCTACCCATCTAGTTAATGGTACTCCAGTGTTATGTGGTTATCACAGGTGACACGGAACTAATAGTTTGATGACAGTTCCAAGGTACCTGTAAAGTGAATAACATCACATGCCCTTGTGAGGTATGGCAATGGGGGGTGTACTGTGTGTAGAAGGACTCATTAGACTGTCATCTATGAGTCTACACACTCACAAGCACTGCTATACACACCAATGCACACACAATTGCCAGTACTGACATTAGCAGCCCTGCCTATCATGTTATTCATTCCATACTGTTACATAGATGTTGCATATGCCACGGGGCTTATAAGGCTGAAGAGTATCCACAAATACCTCTACAGTGGATGTGAACAGTAGCCTTTGTAAAGTGGACCTTGGAATGAGTACTGGGAATGCCATGGCCTAAAGCTGTAAACCATGGCCATTCAATGGTTATAGTTCTTACTGAAACACACACACACACACACACACACACACACACACACACACACACACACACACACACACACACACACTGCTGGGTCAGACATGGCTTGGTAAGTCAGGCAGAGATCGCCTCTAAGTAGCCAATATGAGAAAGAGAATAGTTAAAGTTATTGGAGTCTGTCCATACAGGTCAAGTGTTTAAGGCCTAGGATCCTCTTTGTGAGGTACTTTTGCAGCCTCTCCAGCTGTTGCAGGTGTCCAGTGAGGTACATGCCAAATGGGCCATTGTACTCGTTGATTGGCCTAATGAGGGGAGAGTACAGAGACAATGACCTCTTACTTCCTGGATGCAACGCCCTTAGTAATGAGATGTGCCACTTAGAAGGACTTTCTGAACACAGTGGCACTGTGGTGGTCAACAGAGAGCTTGCTGTCAACCTGTGTTACCAGTTGTCTTATAATGACTTCAGTGTTCAGTGGGCTACCATCAATGTGGTAATTCGTGGAACCATGTTGTTCCCAAAGGGGATGTCGGCACATTTACTGGCATTGAGCTAGAATCCAGGGTTCTGACACCACTCATAGATCTCAGTGAGGCCTTTGTGCAGGATGTCAACATTAAGTGGGCAGGTGATAATAGCACCCACCTTGCAGTTCTCTGCAAACATTGTCAGCCAAAGTCCCTATGTGTTGGGCTGTACTTCAGAGGTGTAGATCCTGAACATGAGGGGATCCAGGATCAACCCCCTGTGGGACTCCACTCATGACTGGTCAGCAGTCTGACATGGAGTCCGCTTCTTTCACACCATGGGTTCCGTGAGCCAGTTTGCAAGCCACCTAGTGATATAGGGTTGATGCCTAGCTGAGTATGTTTGCCTATGATTCCTAAGTGGGGAATGGTATCCAAGGATTGGTAGGCCCACCTATCTTGTTATTTATTCCATACTGTTACATAGTTATTGCATGTGGCACAGAGCTTATAGGGCTGCAGAGTGTCTACAGCTACCGCTTCAGTGTGACAATAGTGAGCCTTGTAAAGTGGACATTGGAATGTGTAGTGGGTGAGCAACAGCAAAAAATTGCAAAACCCACCCCCAATGGATATGGTTCTCAACCCATCCACACAGAATACCATTTTTGCCCACACACACACACACACACACACACACACACACACACACACACACACACACACACACACACTTGCCAAGACTGAGATTAGATTCCCTACCTATCTAGTTACTGCTACCACAGTGTATTACATTACATTTATTATTACATTATTATATTTATCACATGTGCCATAGAGCGTATAGGTTGAAGCATGTCCCAAGGTACTTCTAAGGTGAGGAACATCACTGTTCCTTGTAAAGTATGGCAATGTGTGATGTACTGGGTGAAAGAGGCCACAAAATGCTTTAACCTACACATACTTACACAAATACACTCACACACACACATTTGCCAGAACTGAGATTAGAACCGGTGCCTACCTAGTTATTTGTACTATAGTGTTACACAATTATTGCACATGCCACAGAGCTTGTAAGGCTGTGGGTTGCTCAAAGGTACTTTTAAGGTGACTGACATCAGCAGGACTGCTAAAGTAGGGCAATGGCAAGTGTACTGGATGTAAATGGGCTCAAAACCTTTAACCTATAGACACACACACTTTTACTTTTACCAGGACTGAGATTAGAACCTCTACCTAGCTAGTTATTTGTACTTTAGTACTATGCAGTTATCACACGCGCTATAGAGCTTACAGGAGTGAGGCTTGTCCAAAGATACTTCTAAGGTGGAGGACATTAGCAGATCTTTTAAAGTAGGGCAATGGGAAGTGTACTGGGTGTGAACAGGTTCAACATCTTTAACCTACAGGCACACACACTTTTACATTTGCCAGGACTGAGATTAGAATCCCTACCTAAATAGTTATTTGTACTTTAGTACTATGCAGTTACCACATGTACTATAGAGCTTACGGGGCTGAGGCTTGTCCAAAGGTACTTCTAAGGTGGATGACATTAGCACATCTTGTAAAGTAGGGCAATAGAAAGTGTACTGGGTATGAACAGGCTCAAAATCTTTAACCTAAAGACACGCACACTTTTACACTTGCCAAAACTGGGATTAGAACTCCTACCTAACTAGTTGTTTGCACTATGGTGTTACGCAATTATCATATGTGCCACAGAGCTTATAGTGCTTTAAGCTGCTCAAAGGTACTTCTAAGGTGACTGGCGTCATTAGGACTGCTAAAGTAGGCAATGGCAAGCATACTGGGTGCAAACAGGCTTAAAATCTTTAGCCTACAGATACACACACACACAAACACACACACACACACACACACACACACACACACACACACATACACACACACACACACACACACACACACACACACACACACACACACACACACACACACACACACACACACACACACACACACACACACACACGAACACACACACACTTTTACATTTTCCAGAATGGAGATTACAACCACTACCTAAATAATTATTTGCACTATAGTGTTATGGAGTTATCACACACAGAACTTATAAGGCAAAGGCCAGTTCAAGAGTACTTATGCAGTGAATGAGATCAGCAGATCTTGTGAAATAGGGTGATGGGAGGTGTACACACACACACACACACACACACACACACACACACACACACACACACACATATGCACCGACATGCAACCACTGTTACATATGCCAGGATTGTGATTACAACCCCTACCTATCTAGTTATTTGTATGATACCATTATGTAGTTATCACATGCGCTATAGAGCTCACAGGACTAAAGCCACTCCAAAGGTACTTCTAAGGTGAATGACATTAGCAGATGTTGTAAAGTAGGGCAATGGAAAGTGTACTGGGTGGGTAAGGCATCATAATACTTAGACCTACAGACACACATGCACACAAAAGTTGATGATGTGATATTCCAACCTCCACCTCAGTACCATCAGACAATGAATCTCATCTTCATGCTGGCACATGCCAATGTTTACAACTGGTATGCAACTGTCTGCAGCAGGACATCACTCTATGCCATTCCGGGCATTCCTGTGTATGACTCACTCTCTGTGCATGTCTCCCAGTGTGTCTCACCCTATCACTGTCTGTCCCTCTCTTCCCCATGTCTATGTGTGTATGCTTGACATATTGTAATATGTTGCCAATATATATGTGTGTGTGTGTATCACAACAGATGCAGATATACCACATATGTGCCACCTACAGCTGCCTGTGGGTGATCCTGTCTGATGGGGATGGTGGAGACAATTAGGTTTACATAGCTGTGTGTATGCAAATACATTTGCACAATACAGAGATATATAATCCAATGTGGTTTCAGACATGGGCTTCACTACTCTATGTGTAGGAGCATGCTCAGTATGACCTTCTATAGTAAATGTGAGAACTCATTCAGGGATAGCTGTGCTCTGTTCGGGGTGTTCTGTACTACAGCCATACCTTGAAACCTGCAAGATGTCTGGAGATAGGCTGCCAATATAGGGAAACAATGGGCCAATCATAGGGGGTACTGTAACTATTCCTCTTATCAATGTATGAGTTGCTTGAGTTATAGGGTTTGTTTTAGCAGACATTTACTAACATATGTAATGTTATGTATTGTGTCATGACCTACTAACAGATATAATCAGATCATCAAAGTTATTTATCAGAGAAATACAAGATGGCTGATGCACAGACCTATATTATGAAGTAAAGGCTAGACATGCTTGCACAATCTGGCCAGTTGGAAGGTGTGTCTATGGCTGATTGACTGATGAAGCTGTGTAAAAGGTCCAGCACCTTTGTGATATGCTAGCTGTGGATCTCCTGATTGTGCAGTATTCTTCTTACCTGAAAGGTCATATCCTGGTGTGGCCATACCTCTCAGCTGTACAGATTCTCACAAATTTTCCAGATTCATGTCTCATATATCTGGTCAGTTTCCCTTAACATTTTTGTTTTCTAGCACATCTGTTGCAAATCACTCAGGGTTGCAGTCAGGGAATACTGACAGAGCATTAGAGTTTCAGACTTCACACCCTTCATGACATCCATGCTACTACACGCCCCCTCTTTTATTCTATCAACTTTCTAACATTATGAGAGCAATATTTCAAATGTGTCCCTATAGTTGGGCCTTTATCCCACCATTATGTGTGGCTTTGTCCAGATTTCTTCCTCTACGAGATTGAGAGGTATGTGACTAGCATTTAGCAGCATGGCTTTACATTTGCATTTTGTTGACTGTGTTATGTTGGTAGTATGGACCCCATGACATTCCCTACAAAGGCACTATGGGTGAGGCATGGGCCTTTGCCAGAGGCCTATAGGCCATTTGAGACTGATGCAGGCCATCTGTAGCAAGACAGTGTGTTCTGTCACTCATATGTTCCCAGGCTGCCAGGCAGTGGACCCCCTGGGGTGACAATGGTAAGTGACAGAATGCATTGCTGTGCTACTAGGCACCATGCCTCTCTATGTATGTGAGCCAGACATCTGGACAAAGCCATGAGTAATTGGGTGACAAAGGCCAAAATATACAGACCATTGTAGCTATTGGACTTACAAACCTGGAAGGGTGATACAATAACAGATTTTGCATTAGAATGCATTTTTCTATAGGGTATGAAGTCTGAGACACTATAATCCTTCAATATTTTCTGACTTTAGACCTTCATGGTTTGCCAGTGATTTGCCAGACAAGCACTATTTCAGACTAAATGTACCACAAATATGATGCAAACCTGTGTACATTCTGTGAAAGGTCTGTACAATTGTGAGGTATGGTAGGCACTATGTAGGTTACTCCAACCTGTGTACTGTTCATATGTATGGCGGCCTGTATATGACCTGTCCAGCTTCCTGGCAGTAATGGATATTGACATCTGGACAGTATGTACAACTCCCACCATAGGTGTAGCTGACATGCAACATAGCTGGCACTGCATTTCATGGAACATGGCATTGTCTACCAGAGTACTGTACCTAGGCCACTAGGACACAGCAGCCATGAGAAGTTGCTGGCCACATCCTGACAGTATTCCCCACACATATGCATAGCTCATTAACCCATGCATATTGCGGACATGCAACAAGTTATTCATGTTGATGGTGACAGCCTTGGCAATATGTGTTCTACTGTTATTACCCTACAAACTTACATGTTACTGCATTTCTATGTGAATACAGGTGTGTGTGTGTGGGGGGGGGCACACCTGTCAACAGTACAGATTTGCACAAACTGTGCTGATATTTGACTTATATTTTGGTTCCATTTAGCATAGTATTGTGCCTTGTCTTGGAGAATAGAGGCATATCATGAAAGACCACAGGTTACATTGTACTGGAATACAACTGAGTTTCAAACTTCTTACCCCTCAGAGTCTTACTGCAAATGCAAGAGCTGTGATATCACTGTGCAAGTCTGTAGGGGGTAATCCATCATTGTCGCCATTTTTGTGCCTTTGCCAGACATTCCTTTATGGTTTTCTATGGCTGACTTGCTGTGTGTGTCTGGGGGTGACTATGGGATCCCCACAATGACATCCATGTATGTGACCTATGACCCCCTTAATTGCTCCCCCACATATACTGCAGTGGTATTTGTCACCTTAAATGATACTGTATAGTGTGGGGAAGCCAGTATTGTGCAGACATTTCCTGGTGCACCACATAGCTGTCAATTGCTTGCTGCCATCCCAGTAGGCCACCCCATTCCCTTGCATGCATGCAGCATTACCATAGATATGCTACCAAAACATAGTAATCTAGTCATTTATTGTTAAGAAGACTGACTTACCTTGTGCCTGCAGCAGTTGTGAGGATGGTGCTTTGGACTATACATGGTAAGTTACAGGCAATGTGATGTGTGTGTCATCCATTGTACTGTGTGTGCAAGTCAGAGAGAGGTATCAGTCCCTGGGTTCCTACAGTGGCAGTATGTGTGCTATGTGTTGCCTCTTTGCCAAGGTATGGGCATACTGGGCACGCCTCCATCTACCTATGGGAGCTCAGGGGCTTCCTCTTCTGAGTCCCTCTGTGCCTGTGGGTACCTTGGCAATGGTGGGGGGCTGTGTGGCCCTTCCCTGTGCTGTACCTGCTGCAGCTGTTTCTGCAGGATCATATTGTATAACATGGCACATACTATGAACATGTGTGTACATGTGGCTGGAGAGTACTGCAGGGCTCCACCAGATATGTCAAGGCAGCGGAACTATGACTTGAGCATCCCAAACACAAGCTCTATAATGATTCTAGTTTGTGCGTGCGCCTCATTATGGCATTCTTGAGTGGGTGTGTGTGTATTTCTGATGGGTGTCATCATACATGGCTCCAGTGCATATCTAGCATCCCCCACCAGATGGCCATATGGGATGTCCCCACTGGCAAATGCCTGGTATAGCTGTGATAAATGCCAGATGTGGGAGTTGTGATAGCTTCCAGGGCTGCCAGCACACACATTAATGATAATGCCCTGGGAATTGTACACAACCTGGCAGTTGATGGAGGGGAATCCCTTGCAGTTTATGTAGACCCCACCCTGTTTTCCATGTGGTGCTTTTTTTCTGTGGATGTACGTGCAGTCTATCGCACCCAGTACCTCCGGGTATTCTTCTACATGGTGGAAGAGATGCATATTGCTGGTTCCTCTCCTCATGAGTGCTGGGGAAGTAAATGTGCTCACCAGGATTTGGTAGGATGGCATCCAGGAACTGGTGGAGTACCCTCAATGTGGATGCCTGTGAGACCCCATGATGCCCTCAGTAGGTCTTTGGAAAGTACCTGTAGCTAGTATTCTTAAGACTACACATATCTTGGTATCCACTGGGATGGGTTCCCCTTTGTTGGCTCTGGGTCTGAGTTGAGGCTGGCACAGCTCAATGATTTGCTGCAGTATGTCTCTGTCCACCCTGTAGCATTCTACTATCTCCAGATCATGTAGCCCTTGGTAAGTTACTCTGGGTCTGAACACTCTTCTCCTCCTCTTTGGTCTGTGGTGGTTGTCAGCATTATCCTCCTCACCACCCTCAGCCTCTAGCACATACCGATGGATCCAAGCGATGGCAGCCCCCCAACATGGTTTCAGTTAACCCCCCTCCGCATGTGTTCACCAATGGTGCAGAGTTTGTGGGAAAAAACAGACTGTAAGGTGTCTGCATAGTTTAGACTGTTGTGCTGCAGATGCTGCCTGTATGATTGGCTAACTATGATGCATTCCACCTGCCAGCTATGTTATTTGTACTTGATTGTTTGTATTCTGATATTTCCCTTTTTATTTCCCTTTTTTCCCCTTCCCATTTCCACCCCTTTTAACCCAGAGGCGTGCCATGCAAACCTGGTGCCCAAATGTAAACAGTTCTGCTATTTCCAAGTTTTTTTTTTTGTTATTTTATACCCGGTGTGCGCTGTGCAAACCCATTTAGCTAAGGTAAACAATGAGAAATGACCCTGCCCTGGACATGAACACACACTTCATTTCATGGAATATGTTGATACAGCCTCAGACACACACCCTTCCTTAGATGTGCTTAGCTAAGCTCATCTGAGCCGTGGAGCTCCAATGTGCTTACACCAAACATGACACACCCCTTTTCATATCTGCTGCTCCTCCTGCTTACACCACTGCCTTATAGCACCTACACAGTTAGGTGTAGTTTGGCACTTTGCTTTTTTTGTGATTCAGTAAATTTCCCTTATTAGCATACCCCACTGCCTTAATCCCTAGTTACAGCACTGCCCCAGAGCCTTTCCCCTTAGCAACCACTGTTCCCTGTTATTGTCTTGATTCTGCATGCCATAGACTATAATGGCAAAATGCAGATTTCACTTAAAATTGCCTTTTCACATTTTATTTTTTTATTTTTGGCACAATCTTGTTTGCGCATCGCTGCCCTATGCTTAAACTTCCGAGATCGGACAAAAAAAAAACTTTTATTTTTATAATTTAGCAACACAATTCCATGCACATGGCCATATATTTGGCCATTGGCATGCCTAAGGATTAGAATACATGCTTTAGTTTGAGCTGTTATGCCTCCAATTTGATTTTTGCAGAAGTTTATTTGGCTAGTAGCTGAATATATTTCTGGATGCTACACTATTCTGCCACAGATGCCTGCCTGCTTACTGTATTGCTGATTGAGGTCATTAGCATAATCTAGTCATGTCCATGGCAGAATAGTGTTGTCAGGCTCGTGCACGTTCCCAGGCATGTTTACTGGATCGCTCAGCGGCCATATTCCATGCATGAACTGATACACTATTCCTGCATGGAGTTTTTTGCTTATTGAATCTTGGGGAATGAGGCAAATAAATAAAAAAAATAAAAATGGATGATTTTTTTAAGATGTAATGAGAAATGCACTGGCAAGAAAGAAGGAAGGAAGAACAGAACAAGAGAAGACAATAGACACAGAATATGATGAACTAAGAAAGGTAAGTAGGTGTCAGCATTTAGAAAGACTCTAGCATTAAAAGATAGGTAACTATCAAAACATAAGAAATGTCATGACAGAGAAAGAGATTATTATAACAACTAAACTAAGTCCAACAAAATAAAATAAATAGCCTTTTCTGAAAGAGCGTCATGCTGTGTAAGGCTTACCTCCCTGAAAGATGCACATTTAAGGTAGTCTAAGATTATAAATTATTGTGCCAGCTACTTGTAACTTATCAATGATGTACAACAGCATGTGCTTTGAAAAGCCAAATGAGGGTGCTTGAAGTACTGCATTTTTTCATCTTAGCTGGGCATCTGCTTAATTGCTTTGATACTGACTCAATATGATACATATGGCATAATCTAACCCAAATAGGAAACTAAGTGTAATGTTTGTAATTCTGTAATTCAAGGGAGAATTCTTGAACCACAAAACTAATAAAAAGTCATATTCATAGTATTTTGAAGATGTACATCTTTTGAGGCATTGTATGGAAAATAATTGATCAATAGAAAGATTATTTTAATTTCATTTTCTATTAGAATAAGAAATTAATATTTTGCAGCAGGAGTAAACATTCAGTTCTAAATGCCCTTGGGATTACATTTTAAACAAGAGCATCCTGTAATAACAACAGTATTTTAAAAACTTATACAAATAAACCTCAAATGAGTACCTTGAAAGGCATTGTTTACAGTCCTAGGTAAAATATGTAAGGCATGCATGGCATGCGTCATATCCTGCACTGTCCTTGGTCTTGCCTTGTGCTTCTACTCTGCTCTGGAGCTGCAGATGGTAGGTAAAGCTGGGTGCAGTGCAACATGATTATACAGGCACAGTTACCCTTGCTGCTAAGTTAATGTAGATTTACTGAAACAATATTTACATGTATAGAGAGTTTTTATTATTCTCAACTTACTGATAAGGGCATAATTATAAATTTGAAGGAACATGACCTAATAACATTGTTTGCAATATGGGTAGGCTTTCAAAAGAGGGAGAAAAATGCACTGGAATAATGTTTTCCCTAGAATACAATCTGAATCAATCTGTGTTAAATATACCAGATCTGGATAGCATGTACAGATAATTCAGTGAAAACTAATGCTTTAGACAGAAAATTGTATGCTGTTCAATTGCATTTTTTTATTTTGTCTCTCACAACTTTTAGTTGTAGTTCAGCAGAAACAGAGAAATGAGAACTGCCTATGGTATCTGAGATAGAACAAATAGGAAATAAATCATGCAGCCCTTCTTTTTATTATAAATATAAGGAGATGGCCAATGAAAATGTGAGGTAGCATGGGATTCACCAGGAAATTAATTTCATTTTTGCATAAGTGATTATAAAGCATTAATTAGGGCATTTGCAAGATTGCTAATGAAAATTCAGTTGGACAGTGTACACTGGAGACCAAGGAAAGGCAGAATGCTATACTGCAGAATCAACACAACAGGATGAAGGAGAAATGACCTGATGAGTGCTTGTTTGACTTGCTGTTCACTGCCTGACTATTGTTGATCTCTGTCTGCATTTGATTTTGGATTGAAGTTATTTGTTTAAAGTTTGTCTATTTTTTATCTTTTTCTTATCTTGCATTTTTTTTGTTATTTTTGGAGTTTTAAGAGGTCTTGGCTAAGGTCAGTTAGAAAAGAATTCTTTAGTACACAGTAAATAACATCTAAATTATTAGCGAAGGAGCTGAGAAATAGCATTCCTCATTTAGCTACAAATATTTACTGTAGTACTTGTTTGATTTGCTGTTCTCTGCCTGACTGTGATACCACTGCACTGGCCCAGTAATCAAGGAGCTTCATTCCTCATCACTGGCAACAGTGAAGGACGTACACACTGGAAGGATTACAAGTACACACACAGTAGAGTGCAATTTCTCTTAAGAGCATGCAAAGATCACAATCAGTCTGGGGCTGGTTTCTCCCCCTCTCTCCAGATCCCCAATAAGACTCCCAATTGGCACAACTATAGGGTTGAGATCTCAGATGAGTGGCCAAGCTAAGACCTCCAGCACCCTCTCTGTCCAACCAGTGCTTTGTGTCCCTGCCCAAGTAGCTGACACACACACATTTTGAGATGTGATTTACATACAAACACACACACACACACACACACATACACACACACACACACACACACACGCACACGCACACGCACACACACACACACACACACACACACACACACACACACATACACACACACACACACACACACACACACACACGCATGGGAAAGGCTGGCACATGTTTACTAGGTATTCTGTCCAGACTATAAGGTAGTTACAGCTGCCACCTGCTAACTCTTTATCAGCTACTTAAGGCCATTACAAAGGATGTCCAATCCTACTGTGTAATGTTACTATATCCAAATGATATTCTGACCAAGCAAGTCTATTGGAGTGGACTATACAGTGTCACCAAATACATATGCAAGTACACTAAGAGCTTAAATATGTCTCACAAATATCAGTCACAAAGATAGGTTTAAATATATTTAATAATAAATAATACTCAGAAAACAAACTCAGTTACTTCAGACTTCAAAAACACAGGAAATATTTTAAAACAACATTGCAGGACAGTCTCAAATAAATACAGAAAACATCTAAACTAATCTTTGCTATATGCCTAGCTATATCTAAAATGAATTACTGTACCCTAGTTACTTAATATTAGCAAGGCAAATGCAGATGGTGATGAGTGTATGTTCTTGTTAGGTCCAAGACAAAATACAAAATGCACAGTCTCTATCTCAGAGAGTTTTTTAAATCAATATCAAATATTACTGCTGGGTTAGCTTGGATGACATCACTCTTTGTCACCTGACTTCAGTTCCCAGGCTAAACAGAAACTTAACATACTTTAACATCTCTGTGTGAGAAATACATATCTCTCAGATGATTGCCCAGAACTGGAGTTATAAAACAATAACACACTTTTTTACATTTT
This sequence comes from Protopterus annectens, assembly GCF_019279795.1. NCBI lineage: Eukaryota > Metazoa > Chordata > Ceratodontiformes > Protopteridae > Protopterus > Protopterus annectens. The sequence goes on from NC_056735.1 coordinate 1,075,201,482, forward strand.
AAACCTAGTAATTATGTCTCCAAGATAATACAAAAACTTCTAGCTCTAGACATTGTGTCTGCTACTGAACTGGAACTGAGAGATAACATATTTTGTTTATGGCCCAGCTATAAAGTAACTTAACCTCAGCTATTCTTAAGTTTTGCAAGTTAACCTTCTATGTTCCAGCAGGATATGTTGTGGTTACATTCTTGAAGCTCAGTACATAACATATAATTCTGTATAAATCATATCAATACTCACAAATGACATAGAATTATTTACAAAATTCCAGATAGCTGGGCTGGCAGTGTCATGCTGACTATTAGTGATCTCTGTCTGCATGTGACTTTTCTCACCCAACTGCCCTGTTGCTGTTGTGCTTTTAAACTTGGTGACTTTTGAGCTACCCACCATTACTCTAAATCTGATTTTGGATACTCCTCCCAGTCTCATCTTGTCAGGTCATTCTGCTAAGTACTGAGAGATCAGTTGGGAAGGCACTGCCATCCCACTTAATAAAACAATTGCACTTCTTCCAGCTGTTTTTACTGTATTTGTGGTCTTAAAGAGTTCAATTGTATTTAATTTGCTGCATTTATTACTGCCTGTTAGTAACCTGATTACATTGTAACTGTTATTCTAAGCCTCTTAGTTCTGATATAAGCACTTGGGCTTCAAACTAGTTATCTTAGATAAGGAAGGTTTGTGGTCTACACTCTTGTGGCAGTGGATGTAGCTTACACCTTACTGAAATGGAATTTCCGGTTGAAGGCTTATTGTGTCTGTTATTATAAAAGTGTCTTAGTTCTGGTGTAAATGTTTGGGCTCCAAACCAGTTATTTTTACATTAAGAAGGTTTCTGTTCTACACTCTTGTGGGAGGAGGGGGTAGCCTCCACCCTTCTGAGCTGGGAATTGCTGGTAAAGGATTATTGTGCCTGTGCTTTTGTTCTGGTTTAAGCACTTGGATCCAAACCAGTTATTTTACATTAGGAAGGTCTGTGGTCAACTCTCTTGTGGCAGAAAAGGATAGCCTATACCCTTTTGAACTGATAGTTGCTGGTTAAAGACTTATTGCATCTGTTACTCTAAAAGTATATTAGTTCTGGTTTAAGTTCTTGGAATCCAAACTGGGTATTTCACATTAAGAAGGTTTGTGGTCTACAATCCTGCAAGAGGAAAGGGCAGCCTCCACCTTTCTGATATGGGAATTGCTGTATTTCTTTGTTGGATATCTGCACTTTTTGACCTTTTTTACAGTATTTAGTTAGAACTGCTGCTATCTGTGCAGTGGCACCTGAGCAGTGACCTGAGTAGTTGCCAATATCTCATACCATAATTCCCCTAGTAATCTGTATAGACACTGATCTCTCACATTGTGAGTTTCCCTTAAAACACCCTCATTGTCTAGACAGATTTTTTAAACTAGTAGGACATCTATTCTGTACACATCTGAGCATTGCTCATCAAATTCATTGTCTTATTGAGCTATTAAATATTTCACTTTCCCTTACTCCTCCCTAGTAGATCGGTAGCCATGGATATGCAATTCCTGACTCACTCTGTGGCCAACCTAGTTGAAATGGTTATTTTGAGGCATTATAGCAATCCCCTCATGTACACTAGCAACCCACTTATGCATAGTAGAACAGATAAAGTAAGCGAGAGGTATAAACACACCTTAATGCTGAAGGCAAGACTCTCTCATACAACCAAAACTAATCATATAGAGGCTGCAGTGACTCTTACACCATGGCTACTGCACAGGGTGAAGACCCTACACATAAAACTGCTTATGCTGAGCACATACAGGTAACCTTCCTTAAAACACCAAGACTCTCTGCAAATCACAATAAAAAAAACGGTCCTCAGCCATCGCGTACACACTCAGTTAAAACACTAGCCAGAGATGCACCTAGTAATACTGTGTACAGTGCCTCCACTGCTAAGCATTTAAGGCAAACCAGTAAACAGCCAAATTTCTTGCTCATTTGTGATTCGGTAATAAGGTACACTGATGTCCTCCTCACCAGACTGAGTGAGGAAAATGTCACAGTTACCTGTCTTTCCAGAGCTAGGATCCTTCAAGTCACTAAGACACTCAGGTCATTGAACCACAGGTACCAGTATGACTCAGTCATATTTCTTGTAGGTGCTAATGACCTGAAATGTATCCACCTTAACTATATGAAGTGAGACATGATCAAGCTCACTGATTATTTGTCTCATGCAGGTATGAGTCTAGCACTAACCAGAATACTACTTTCTCCAAAGATGATGCCATATTACCAGTAGAAAATAACTGATTTTAACCATTGGCTTAGCTTCTGGTGTTAGTGCAAGGGAGTACAATATTTGACAGCCTGGGAAGACATGGTTAACAGACCATGTTGCTTTGCCAGGGTTATTCTACACTTTTCCTTCTTGAGGCTTTTGGATATTGGCAAAGACTGATAGGATCCCAGAGGTCAAAAGATGTGAGGCCACCTCAACCGTGAGGCCAGTCATTAGCGTAGTCCCCCTGGGCTCGGAACTGGGCCTGCTCCTTTTTGTCATCTATTTCTCAGAAGGAAAAGCAAATGCTGAAGGTTTATAGCTGACTAACTTTGCAGATGATTGCAAGCTGAGGGTTATTATCAACTCCCCTGCATACATTAGTACTTTTCAAGAAGGTCTATCTCTGATTAACAAATGGTGCCAAACATCAGGTCTTAAACTGAATGATAGGAAATGCATAATTGTACCCTTTAGAAAGTCAACCATCCCAGCTAATTATAATTTTGATAATACATCACTAAGAGTCAACCCAGTTGTAAGGGATCTGGGTGTGCACATAGTCAGTAATCTTATCTTCTACTACTGCGTGGACACAGTAGTGAGGAAATCCATTTATGTTGTGCAATGTATATGTAAGGGCATGACATCTAGGTCCAAAAATGTTATTATTCTGCTGTACTCCGCCCGTATCAGACCATTTATATAGTACAATGCTCTGTTCAGTATGTACCTGACCAGGCATATGCAGCAACTACAGAGTTGCTAGAGAAAACACTCCTCCTTTATTTTCAGGCTGTAGACTCCTTTTTATCTTGCAACTCTCATTCCTCATATTTCTCTCTTCCTCTCAACAGTTATTCCTTCTTCTAAGTATAGACACTTGGTGTATGCTTTATATCATTATAGTACTATATCATACTGAATGGTTTACTGATGTACAGTTTAAATTATTAGCATAGCTTTATTTGATGTAAAGCTTATAGTGTTATGTTTTGTACATGTGTAATTATACTTTATTAATCTGTGTTATATGTGGAGCTTTTCTCCCTTTTGAGCTACCCACCATTACTCTAAATCTGATTTTGGATACTCCTCCCAGCCACATCTTGTCAGCTCATTCTGCTAAGTACTGGGAGATCAGTTGAGAAGGCACTGCCATCCCACTTAATAAAACAATTGCACTTTTTCCAGCTGTTTTTACTGTATTTGTGGTCTTAAAGAGTCCAATTGTATTTAATTTGCTGCATTTATTACTGCCTGTTAGTAACCTGATTACATTGTAACTGTTATTCTAACCCTCTTAGTTCTGATATAAGCACTTGGGCTTCAAACTAGTTATCTTACATAAGGAAGGTTTGTGGTCTACACTCTTGTGGCAGTGGATATAGCTTCCAACTTACTGAAATGGAATTTCTGGTTGAAGGCTTATTGTGTCTGTTATTATAAAAGTGCCTTAGTTCTGGTGTAAATGCTTGGGCTCCAAACCAGTTATTTTTACATTAAGAAGGTTTCTGTTCTACACTCTTGTGGGAGGAGAGGGTAGCCTCCACCCTTCTGAGCTGGGAATTGCTGGTAAAGGCTTATTGTGCCTGTGCTTTTGTTCTGGTTTAAGCACTTGGACTCCAAACCAGTTATTTTACATTAGGAAGGTTTGTGGTCAATTCTCTTGTGGCAGAAAAGGATAGCCTATACCCTTTTGAACTGATAGTTGCTGGTTAAAGACTTATTGCATCTGTTACTCTAAAAGTATATTAGTTCTGGTTTAAGTTCTTGGAATCCAAACTGGGTATTTCACATTAAGAAGGTTTGTGGTCTACAATCCTGCAAGAGGAAAGGGCAGCCTCCACCCTTCTGAGATGGGAATTGCTGTATTTCTTTGTTGGATATCTGCACTTTTTGACCTTTTTTGCAGTATTTAGTTAGAACTGCTGCTATCTGTGCAGTGGCACATGAGCAGTGATCTGAGTAGTTGCCAATATCTCATACCATAATTCCCCTAGTAATCTGTATAGACACTGATCTCTCACATTGTGAGTTCTAGACAGATTTTTTAAACTAGTAGGACATCTATTCTGTACACATCTGAGCATTGCTCATCAAATTCATTGTCTTATTGAGCTATTAAATATTTCACTTTCCCTTACTCCTCCCTAGTAGATCGGTAGCCATGGATATGCAATTCCTGACTCACTCTGTGGCCATCCTAGTTGAAATGGTTATTTCAAGGCATTATAGCAATTCCCTCATGTACACTAGCAACCCACTTATGCTTAGTAGAACAGATAAAGTAAGCAAGAGGTATAAACACACCTTAATGCTGGAGGCAAGACTCTCTCATACAACCAAAACTAATCATATAGAGGCTGCAGTGACTCTTACACCATGGCTACTGCACAGGGTAAAGACCCTACACATAAAACTGCTTATGCTGAGCACATACAGGTAACCTTCCTTAAAACACCAAGACTCTCTGCAAATCACAATAAAAAAAGGGTCCTCAGCCATCACGTAAACACTCAGTTAAAACACTAGCCAGAGATGCACCTAGTAATACTGTGTGCAGTGCCTCCACTGCTAAGCATTTAAGGCAAACCAGTAAACAGCCACATTTATTGCTTATTTGTGATTCTGTAATGAGGTACACTGATGTCCTCCTCACCAGACTGAGTGAGGAGAATGTCATGGTTACCTGCCTTTCCAGAGCTAGGATCCTTCAAGTCACTAAGGCACTCAGGTCATTGAACCACAGGTACCAGTATGACTCAGTCATATTTCTTGTAGGTGGAGCTTTTCTCCCTGGGCCTTTGCTGAAAAAGGACTTGTGTCCAGACAGACTTTCCTGATAACCAAATGTAAAATAAACAGAGAGACCTCAGACGTTCCTTACAAAAAGAATGCAATGCGTAACAAAGCTGCCTTATGCAGAGAGCTGGATTGCCCTTTCAGTCTAGTCAGTCTTCTTAAGGTTGCTGAAGGGTAATCTATACCTGGCTTACAAGGCATCCTCAATGCCACACTCATGAATCTCCTGAATATTGTAAGTCAAAAAGTACCAGAAATACAAGGTCTAGGGAAATGAATTTTGCCTGTGACTTAGAATATGCTGGAGTAACAGATATGTGTCTCCCTATGGAACAGGTTTCCTATCCATGTGAAGCTGAGTTTGTCTGTTACCCACTTTAAGTACAATCTACACCAGTGGATGGGGAACTCGAATATTATTACAGGCCTAGCATCCATGTTCCTTATGGACAGAGGTAACTTATGCCTGGCCCTCAATGTCCTATATGTATATAGGGCATCATTATTCTTTTGGGAAATATTGGCTAGGCTTATAAAGGTCTCCTGGGTTGTTAACCTAGTAACAATCTATGAATCAATGAGCAATTATCTGGTCACTGTTTAGGCAGTAGCTGAGAGAAACCAAAGTGCCAGGATATGAAAGACCTGTTAAAAGAGGAGTGCAGCACTGAAACTGTTGAAATTAGAGTTGTTAAGATAGTAAAAGTAAAATAAATTATGGGAAGGAGGTCCTTAGTGGTAGAATGAGTAAGGAGACAATGTTTGAGTTTTTTAATAAGTATATTATAAGAAGAGGGGCAAGAAAAGTGAGCTATAGGAACAACATACAATGTAGGAGAGGGCAATCCAAGTTATCTATGCTAAAGTAACTGCATGTCATTTTACCATGTCCCTTCTTGTCAGCATTCCCTCTTCTTGAAGGAAGAGTCATACTGAAGGGTTTCTCTGAGTACTTCTCAGAGTGAGTTGTTAGCTTTGGCTGAGAGATTCTATAACTACAGAAGAGGATGATCCCCTTGTTTGACACAATACTGGCCATTTCCCTTTGTCCGTGTTTAAACAAAATCCATATTGGTTTTTTAAGTAGCTGATGTGCAGAGGTGCTTGAAATGTGCCCTCTTGTGGAAGTTTTTTTTTTGTTTGTTGCTTTTGTGGATACAGATGGCAAATTTTCCTCAACTACATCACTTGACATGTCTATTTATTTATTTATTTATTGGTTTATTGATTGATTAACTGAGTAATTGATTAATTCATTCATTCATTTAAAGCAGTTTTGGTAACTGGATAAGTATATTGTCAAATCAACCTTTTCAAGAAAGACCTGGGTTACATAGGAGGAGCAAGGATAACAAGCAAGTAGCAATCAGTATATTTACAAAGGCATACATAGCTCTAGCAGCATAAACAACAAACTGCCAGTATAATAACAGTATTCACATGGAATTTTAGCATTTCATCTGTATGATTCTTGATACTGAATAGAACAAAGAGATATGCAACATTAGATTTGCTTGCATTATAAATTATTCAATGCCACAAAAGCAAGCACAGGTAGGTTCTAAAAGATGTTCTTTCAGTTTTGCTCTCAAACCATTCATTTTTTATCTTACTTTACCTGGAAGAAGATTCTTTATTGCTGTGCCATTTAGTGGATGTCCTTTCATCTGCAGCTGTGCCGAAGTGTGATAATGCTGTCATCCTGACTACCTATAGGTGAGTATGTTGGATCTTTCATGGATGTAGGTACCTTTAAAAGGGGGTTTTGATTATTACAATTTCAAATCAATGTGTGCAGAGTATCATTTTTAGCCCTGCCACATACTAATAATTATTGAATGCCATTTAGAGGAGCACACTGCTGTGAATGCCAGCTAGTAATACAAACAATCTAATTATTTTCGATTAATTGTAGGTTCATACTAAGCTAACTGCCCTTGTGAGCCATGTTAAGCCTAGCCAGTTATCCCTTGTGAGACTCAAACCCTGCACCTTGTGTTTTGTAAGGCAAACACCTTAACCATTAGGCCACCCTCCCAGCTTTAGTGTATTTGAACTTGAGTAAAGAATAAGAAGTGAAAGGACTTAAATTTAGTGAAAATGTGATTTGTAGCTATAGAGCATTGTGAACTTTGGGAAAAGAGATGCAATATTTTGTAGCAGAGTTTCAGATGAGAGAGCATTTGCTGACTATCTTTTATGTGTGTAATATGAATGACAAGAAAGCATCAATCAAGCTGCCAAAATATCTTTTTTATTATATTACATAATGTATTATTCAAACCATCATTTTGGTATAATGTGGGAAGATCTGCCAGCCATTGGGAAGTAGCAAGTAACATAACAATAGTTTTTTGGTGATTGATCATTAAACTGTTATTGTTTGTCCAGTTGCAGAAAGTTGCATTGGAAAGTAGCAAGTAACATAACAGTAGTTTTTTGGTGATTGATCATTAAACTGTCATTGTTTGTCCAGTTGCAGAAAGTAGTAAACTTTGATTTGAGTGTTTGTTGTAGTTCAGAAATGGTTTTGTTGGAGGTTAAAGTAGTAGTACATCTGAGTAAATACCCATATTGAGATGGAGTATGTCATAGGTTAAGTCATATATGAAAAGGAAGAAAAGTAAGAGGTCAAGAACTGGCTTCTGGCATATACCTGTGCTAAAGGGAACTTCATCTGGAAATGGAGTCATTGGCATTAACTTGGAAAGTTCTGTTTTAAAGATAGCTTTTAAACTACTGCAGACCATTATGTCTGAAATAATTTTGCTAATCTTATTAAGCAGTAGAGCATAACTGATTGTTTCAAAGGCTCTTGTCATATCAGGAAAAGAGTCCATTTGGCTCTGTTACAGAGATGGTAAAGCCCTTACTGTGACTGAGATGACTCATGTTCAGTTAATGGCAGGTGTGCTGGAGGCGCCACAGGAGAAGAATGGGAGTGAATATCTAATGTAAGTATGCCCATCCTGGGGGAGGGAGGCAACCAAGGCTCAAAGTATACACCTAACCAGCTCTGTGCTACAGTAAGCAACCTAGTCAAGAGGTTGTGTATGTGTGGAAATGCCCCTGCACCTCCTAAGGGCACCAACAAAAGAGCTGGCAAGGCTACAGTCAGGGCAAGAGTCAGGGCACACTCCCCAGCAGCAGCGCAATGCTGCACCAACACCCTCAGTCTTATCACTAGCCCCAGATGTAGGCTCAGGTTCAGTCTGAAGGCATTAAGATGGAGCTGGTAGACCCTATAAAAGAGGACAGGAGCTGGTGGCATATGTGTTCAGATGGGGGTGAGATAAAACAAGAGTCCAGCTGTAGGGAAACCATGGTTTTTGTTGCAATAAATTGTGTTGTTTACAATGTTTAATGCAGACATGGCAATGAAGAAATTTTGGAAACTGTTGCTGGTAAAATAGGAGATGATAGCAACTTATATGTTTGAACATAAGTTTATATAAAATTATTTCAACGACCTTGGTTAGATGGCACAGGTTTTAAATTGGACTATAAACTCTGCATTTATTGGGGGTAGAAACTTTGGCTGAGGAAACTATAACTGAATGGTTAAACAGTGTAGGGACTGAGATATTTGTTAGGGTGTACAGGAAATTATAAGTGAGTGCTTAAATAGAGTAAGGACTGCGCTATTTTTGAGGGAAAAGGTGTACAAGAAATTATGACTGCTTAAAAAGCCTAGGGACTGTACTATTTGTTAGGGAAAGGTTGTACAGGAAATTATAAGTGAGTTCTTAAACAGCGGAGGGACTGTGCTATTTTTTAGGGTGTACAGGAAATTATAAGTGAGTGCTTAAACAACGTAGGGGCTGAGCTATTTGTTAGGGTGTCCAGGAAGTTATAAGTGAGTGCTTAAACTGTAGAAGAAGTGATCCAGTGCTTAAACAATGTTGGGACTGAGCTATGGGTATACAGGAAATTAGTGCTTAAACAGTGTAGGAACTGAGATATTTTTTAGGGAAATGGTGTACAGGAAATTAAAAGTGAATGCCTAAACAGCATAGGGACTGTGGTATTTGTTAGAGTGTACAGGAAATTATAACTGAGTGCTTAAACAGCGCAGAGACTGTCCTGTATGTTAGGGAAAAGACTGTACAGGAAATTATAATTGAATGCTTAAATAGTATAGATGTTGTGCTATTTGTTGGGGAAAGGGTATACATGTGAGTAAGAAGATTGTCAATGTAGGATGATGACACTCTATAACCTGTTGAATTTTACCCCAAAGTCATTTCCTTGACTGTTATCTGTTTAAGGTAAAATCTGTGTTGTAGTATGCAAGACAGTTGTGGCTAAAATAGCTTTATTAAATGTTTGCAGGGGAGAGATTTGGGATGGGAACAAGTTCCCTAAGTTTTGAATTGAATCAAACAGGAAGTGTCTATTATTTCCAGTAAAATTTGAATTTTGTATAATTTGCATCTGTGATCGACCTTGTTAGATGTTTCAATGTTTTCCAGAAATATTTTTTCTGTCGCGAGTAGACTTAGTTCAACTAGTAGCTATTCTGATTTCTTTCTTAAGTTCAAGGTATTTTGGTGAGCTTGCTCACTTGATGATTTTTATTTCTATTGTGTCCGTGAAGTGTCTATTTGTTCCATTAGCTTTTTAATGTCATTTTTTTATCCATAGGCAGCTGTGACCCTTTTTCTGCATAAACAAGGAGTGAATCCTGTATCTGGGGCAATGCCTTAAAGAAATAGATTACAGCTATAGTGAGGTGTGTTCAGTTACATATAGGTGACCAGCCTACAGTTTGCAAAAGGACGTCCTTTTTGGAATGTACCTCACAAGACATCTACAACAGCTGGAAAGGCTGAAGAAATACCTCACAAAGAGGATTACTGGCCTCAAACAGAAGCCCTATGCAGACCATCTCAAAAAACTCCAGCTTTACTCCATAGCATATCACCTATTCCAATGTGATCTCTGCCTAACATACAAAGCTATGTCAAACCCAGAGCTGTTGGACATGCTACACCTAAAGAAATCCCAATCCCTCTGAGATACATGCTCTAGGGACCTAAAACTTGTCACCACAATAAACCAAACATGCTATAGAGATAGATTCCTGTCCCAGAGACTTCTCATACTCTGGAACAAGCTACCCATCTATGTCAAGCAGAGTTCCTCATTAGCACTCTTCAAGATAAATTTTGATGAGTGGATGGGAAATAGGAAATTCACCCTGGGGATCACTTCTGCAGCTCTACTCAACAGAGGCACAGGAAAATAACTTTCTTGGGTGGCGAAAGCCAGGGGACCTTGTTGGCTAGGCTTACTTAGGCCCTGGGGCCAATAGCCTAGTACCTGCCTATGAACCTATGAACATCAAGTGTTTTTTTGTTTAACTCAAGAGACTTTCTTCACATAGTGATTTATTGGAATCATATGAGCCATAAAGACTAACAAGAAATTCCAAGGCAGTGATTTTTAAGGCTATTACATAGTACTGAGACCTATAGGCACCTGTGCTCTATAGTGCTTATAGTATGGTCGAGTATGGGCACTTTTCTAGTGCGACGATTGAGTATAGTCAGTACAGCTACTGTTTCTTCCAGTCCTAATTGATGCAGGCTCTTACATTACTAATATGTTTTTGGGGCCTGTCATCTGTGTTGAAATCCTTTAAGATAAGTGCATAGTTTATTAGCCCATTGAGGCACATCTCCTCCAGGACCTGCTGTAGGGTTGGAATCAGAGAAGCTGGTGGTATGTACACTGATGTTATACAAATGAGGAGTGACATTATCCCAGTTTTTAATTTTGTCATCCTTAGCATTTTAATATTGTCAATGGCTATGTTGTTTCTAGTTAGTAAAAACATATCCACAGCTGTTCGAGAGCTTCTTGTTCTATTACTATACATGCTGTAGATAAGCATACATCATATGAAGGGCAAAAGCCTTCTGTTAGCCATTTTACTGCTTAAGATATTATGATCATTCTGTTATTAGCCATCCTTAAAGATTAGTCATTTTGTTGTTCATGCCACAAATACTGAAGCACACAATTTTGAAGTCTTTATTTCTGATGTGTATTTGGCAGTGAGTATTTTGCATTTGGATTTGAGGTCTAGGGAACAGATGGATATCTCCTGATCTGTGTTGGCATAGATTGATGAGATGTGTTTTGGACTGGTTTAGTAGTTATAAACTTTTGATAGTCTATTACTTCGACCACAAATTTTCATTTGATACTATGTGCTAGTGAAATGATAATTCTTTCTTTGAAGTGGATAGGGCAATTAAAACTAGAAGCAACCTGAGAAATTCTAGAATTTGCCCAGCTATTTCAATTCTATATTTGCTAAGAACATGATAGACCATTAGTAATGTGCAAATAATCTAGCAATAGTATCAGCTGAAAGGAGATTAGGCTAGCACTTCAGAAATATGCCATACTATGTAATGTTACTATGAATTCTTGAGGATTTGTTACATATAACATTACTGCAATAACTAAACTGAGGGACAAATGTGTGTCAATTATAGTAGGAGTGCAGCAGCAATTACTCTGAAGGGTGTATAAGTTAATAGGAGTAAAAAATGTTTTAGTAGTACAACAACAGCAGGTGAGCTGAAGGGTGAATGTTATAAGCGTGCACAACAGCAGTAAAAAGAGTCAACACTGACTGGTGTATTAGCTAGCTGCCATCTGAGTTGAAGGGAGTATGAATGGTGATAAAGAAAGCAATGTACAGTATTCAAAGTGTAATACACTGAGAGGGGTAATATTCAGCCTAGCTGTCACCTACCCTTGAGGGAGTAAGATAGGTTAGAAAGACTCCAAGAGAATAAGAAGGGGAATTTAATGCCAGCTAGCCTGGTGCAAGAGAGAAAGGTCAGTAAAGTAAAGAAAATAAGTTTCCTGTATTGGTATAAGACAAGAAGGTTGGTAAGTCTACCTATCAGCAAGGTTAAACGAATGTGGAGAAGAATTGAAAGGAAAGAATATAATGAAGGAGATGCACAGCTGAGAGGTAAAGACAAGCAATGTACAGTCAGAAATCAGATAATGTATAATGGCTTTAGTACTGAGTAGATAATAACATGATCACGATAATATGCCACACAAGGGGGAGGAGGAGAAATACCAGCCTCTGTCCACTTAACACTGATGATGAAGGTATAGGGAGAGAGAGAGAGAAAAAAAATATGTCTGGGGTAAAGAAAAAAAGCTCTTATCTGTCACCAGGGATGATATTCTGAAAAAAAAGAGTGCAAGAGCATTAGCTGCCCCGATGGCTGGTGTAGTAGATGGAACAGTGAGATTCAGACTATCTTTCACTTAGATTGGTAAGTGAGTATATAAGTACATGTATGTGAAATGAGATGACACAAGGCAAAAAAAATATGATGAATACCTGTTTACTAGACTAACTGGTATAGGAAGTGAGTCAGTGAGGCCAAACGCTAAAGATATTGTTGAAAAATATTAAGAGAAGGGTTTAGGGAACATTTCTTGAGTGCTGAAATGTAACAAGGTATCATATTAAAAAAAAGTCCCATGTTCAGATTTAACAAAGTACTGCAAGTGAGTTGTAGAGTATTTGATTTACCAGAAGTATATTTTTGAGGTAAGAGGACTCTTAAAATTTAAGGTGGTTATCTTGAAAATAGGTGAGCTAATAGGAATTTAAGGAGAGTGGAGGATGTTTATATGGCAATCAGATGTGATGTGGAGGGGAATAGGTACTGACTACTTAGAAGAAAAGAACTGTGTGTGTGTGTGTGTGTGTGTGTGTGTGTGTGTGTGTGTGTGTGTGTGTGTGTGTGAGACTTGATTAGCTTTTAATGTAATGATATGGGTAGGTGAGGGCAAAGAGATGTTGAGCTTTTTGCAGCCGAGTAGAACAGGGATTTTCCTCCTGAATTAGTACAACAAAAACAATCAGGGAGCATGTATCAAACCAAGGAACACAAACAAGAAGATGGAAATCTATATACTATGAGGCAGTCTGGAAACTGTGGCCTTGAAAGTATAACAGTATCTACAGATAAGAGTGAAATAAGGGAGCAAAATCAACTCTTGTGCAAGGTGAAGGAAAATGTTGAGTAAACAATTAGCAAGTTGGCAATGTGCTAAATTTTAAAATATAAATGCATAGATAACATGTAATCCCATGTAGTATCCATAAGTAACTGTAGTAAATATTCAGACTAGTGGAGTTATTCAGTACTAGAAACTAGTAAATGATTTGGATGTAATTTAATTTAGTGTCGTCAATTGTTTCACCTCACTTCATCTGGGGAATGATAGTGAGAGGCACTCAGAATACAGTCATGTATCCACTTTACCATTGTACTTCTGGGTCAGTTTTTACATCAGCACCCAGTACTGCTTAAAATGCATCTGCATTTCAAAATGATATATGCATTCATCAAAATGCAGGAGTGGTTTTCTACACTGACTCAGAGCAGTGGCACATATGCTCCCTACAACACCTGGCACAGGGACTGTATCATTTAGCTCTTGACCTTTCCTGATCCACCACTGACTACAAATCACAATAGGTATTGTACATGCAATTTAATACATTTACATACTACATCACTAATTTTGGCATCAGTCATACTAGTATATTACAGCACTACATTCACAGTAATGATGGTTGTCTTAACATTGTTCAAAATTCAGCCCTTTGCATTCCACATATTCCCACATACACACACTAACTATATTCCTGCCCATACATAAAACCTAATCCAACTAATGTTACTTTAACTGTAAGTAAGAAAACTGTGTCACTTTACCCTTTTTTATTATGGAGATATCTGCCCACCCATATTACACTTCTTTATAAATATTGACATTCACATCATTATCCTATACAGTGTTCAGTACACAAAATCAGTAACTCAATCCATGCTAACATTTTGTTTAGATATATTATGCATTTGATGTAAATGCTCCAGTTTTAAGAGTAGCTGACTTTCTATACATTTGACATGCTATATGGTTACTACATTTTATATATATATATATATATATATATATATATATATATATATATATATATATATATGTGTGTGTGTGTGTGTGTGTGTGTGTAGTTATAGTTTTATATTTACATACATACATATATATATATATATATATATATATATATATATGTGTGTAGAAAGAGAGAGAGAGATGTATAGATGTATGTTTAGTTTTAGTTTTATATTTTATATTATATATATGTATATATATATATATATATATATATATATATATATATATATATATGTATATATATATATATTTATATATATATATATAAATATATATATATATATAGGTCTACTTCAGTAGACCAAACTATCACTTACCGGAAATTCAGGTATCCGAGATGAAAAGGCCGATAGCATGAGAACATGGACATCCCAGAACACCAATTCACCACTCCAGGTAAGTAAACACTTTGCCATTCTATTGAACTTTGCCCCTTACCCCCGTAGAAGTTCGATCTCAAAGTTGGTCTATTTAGTTGGGGGGGTGTGGGGAGCTTCGCACCCCACATGGGAGGAGGGTGTTTTCCTTTGGTTTTGTTGTTTTTTCAGGACGGCTATGTGTTTACTTACCTGGAGTGGTGAGTCAGTGTTCCAAGATGTCGGTCTTTTCGTCTCGGTTATCTGACTTTCCGGTAAGTGATATTTTGGTCTACTGAAGTAGACTCATATATATATATAGATAGATAGATATATTAACTCTAGCACTAGTGATCTAAGATAGATCCATATAGGAAATATTGCATAATTTGAATTAAGCATTACTCAGAAAATAATAATAATTTGACAAGAAACAATAAGAACAGGGAAGACAGTATATCAGAAGATCAGTAAGAAGACTTATAAAGTATGCACTTCAAGGAAGGTATTATAAGTAAAAGATACAAGCAATGCAATGGATTACAGTATAAATGTGGTGGCACGCCTCAGAAAAAGATTTAAACACTGATTCCAATAGCATTAAAATAATATAAGATGATCTTAGATACATGGCCTGTGATTGCTATACTTGAGGCACATACTTTAAAAGAGCAGAAAACAGCAACGGTAAACTGAAGCACGACTTGTATCACCATTCAGTAAAATAAAATCACATTTATTTTCAGGTAGGAAAGTACTTTCACCACAAAATGTGGCTTCATCAGACCATTTACAAGTAAAAGTGCATAAACTGCCAAACATTTCCATTTATACATAACAATATATAATGGAACTGCTCATGTTTGTGAATAGATTTTTTAAAGTATATATATATATATATATATATATATATATATATATATATATATATATACATATATACATACATGAGTACTTAGTATTAGATAAATTTGATGTTATATAGTCTTTATGTTATAGGAAATGCACTTTGTAAGTAGCCAAACAGTGAACTATTTAGATGGCTATGTTTTTAAGGAACGGAGGCATAGCATGATGACATCACGATTAGGAGTGCGCTTGCAAAGTAAATAGTAGAGTGACTGCTTAACAGCATTCACGCTAAAAAAGGGGGTTTATTGCAAAAGTAAACCAGATAAGTGCATATTTAACTGCATTTTGGAACCTAGTATGGATATACAGATAAACAGGCATCCATCTATGTTTAAGAAGGTACAGTAAACTATTTATTTGAACGACGCAAAATAGAAATTACTTCTTGAGTGATTTTTGTCAGCATACAAGGGCTGTAAGCTGAACGATTATTATGTATTCACATGTTTGATGGTATTATATCTTTCATTTAAAAGGACCATCTACACTACAGGATAGACTTGGAGGGATATTTAATTGTGTGTAATATGACTCCATCCATGAATGTGTAAGCAATGATGTATTGATTTGAATGATTTGGGTTTTGGAGTCGAGTGAGTGCTTGACTATATAATCAGTTATAACAAGTAGGAAATGTTATGTCACGATGATACAAATTTATTACTGTGTGACGATCTATATATAACAAAGGCAACTAGACAGCTAGTTGATTTATAGATGCACAATATAATTTATGCTGTTAAGGATGAGATATGTATTTTTAAAGTGGAGCGTGCATACAATTTCATTATGCGATGAATTTTGAGTATTATAATGTGGATTTCATTTATGTATGAGCAACAAATAGTTAATTTGTTGCTGTTTTAATTTGTTTATGATGTCAAGCAACTTGGGGGCATTTTGTGCTGAACTGATATGCTACAACAAACATTTGAATTTAATTAGGTGGAGGTGTTATGTATAAATGGAAATGTTTGGCAGTTTATGCACTTTTACTTGTAAATGGTTTGATGAAGCCACATTTTGTGGTGAAAGCGCTTACCTACCTGAAAATAAATGTGATTTTATTTTACTGAATGATGATACAAGTCATGCTTCAGTTTACTGTTGCTGTTTTCTGCTGTTTTGCCTACATTTTACAATCAGGACTGTTTGCCTACTGGGGAACATTCTTTCTTGGATTATTATACATACTCTAAAAGAGCTTTTATGTGAACTCATAAAGCATTTTTTACAATTATGTTTTTTCACTGTGGATTTGAGTTCCCACAAGCCCCATGTACAGGGATCTCTCCTGCAACTTAATTTAAACATGATTACATCTGGAGTTGTTGCATTTCAGGAAAACAAACAGAGCGATTTCTCTGAATTAGTGACTTGTGTAATGAGCCTCATTAAAATATGTGTTGAATGACTGAAGTTCAAGATAGTTTATTATTCATGCATTTTTGTCAGGGTAATATAACATGTCTAAGATGAATTAGGAAATCATGGAGAAGAGAATACTTGTGAAGGTTATAAATAACAAAAAGGCTAATTTTAAGAACTCATGTAGTAAGAAAGTACACATTAGTAAGTGATCTGGGTAAACATTGTACAATGGTCAGTGTGGAGGCTCTGGGATTCTCAATGGTAAATATATACAGCTGGGGTACTGACTTACACAGATTTCAAAAAAGTCTTTTGAACACAATGCTCACACTTGGTAATCCTTTATTGAACAAATAATAGTTAAAAAACTGTAAGCTTGCGGCTTTCAACTCTCAAGGACTTCATCAGAATAATGAACACCAACATTCGTTGTAAGGGAATATTAGTGTAAGTATGTCTTTAAGACAAGCTCTAATTTTAATGAATGTATTATTTTCTCTGGTGAACACTAATTGATTTATATTTAAAAGGGAGGCTGTATGCCTAATTAATTGTGTTGATGAAGTCCTTAGTTTTGAGGAATTAAAGCACTAAACTAACAGTTT
This sequence comes from Protopterus annectens, assembly GCF_019279795.1. Taxonomy (NCBI): domain Eukaryota; kingdom Metazoa; phylum Chordata; order Ceratodontiformes; family Protopteridae; genus Protopterus; species Protopterus annectens. The sequence goes on from NC_056735.1 coordinate 1,075,218,798, forward strand.
TCACAACTATTCTTTGTTCACTAAAGGATTAACAAGTGCATGCACTGTGTAGAAAGCCCTTTTTTAGAAATAAGCATGAGTACCCCAACTGTCTATATATATATATATATATATATATATATATATATATACATATACATATACATATATATATATATATATATATATATATATATATATATATATATATGTATAGCGGATCACCTGTCCGTTCATGATTAGCAGTGGAGTTTTACAGTGTCGAGTTGCCAGCCCGGCACCCAGCCTTCTATACATATATATATATATATATATATATATATATATATATATATATATATATATATATATATATCTATAGTTATAGATATACACAAACACACATACATATATATATGTATATATATATATATATATATATATATATATATATATATATATATATATACTTCTTTGAAATGATGAATTACCAGAAAGCCAAACTTTGATTGAGACAAGAATACCGAATTTGCAAAACATTGAAAGTTCAGATAATCGAGTTGCACCTTTTGAAAAACTCATATTAACACTAAAGGTATCCCTTATCCCTTAAAACATTTGCACTATGTAGTTAAGGAAAACAGTGGACATTACATTCAGTGCTACAGGACCTGCAGAAACCATACATACAACTACACTGTGTCAAATAAGTAAGGAAGTGTTTATTATTGAAATGTATATTTATCCCTTACAAACAAGTATTAAAATATAGAAAGATTTGTGCTGTAACTATAAGTGCATAGGGAAATGTAAAGGTCTAACAATTAGTAAATCATTACCAAATGATTAAGAAATGTGTGCCTCAGTTCCTCAAAACATTGCTGGAGATGTTGCACAAGAAGCTAGATATCTATTGTGTTGTCATTTAAAAGAGAAAGTTAATTTACCTAGAAATTCACCTTGTATGTACTATATTACAAACATCTGATTTGCACAAGTAGGATAACTATGTTTTTCTTTTAAATGTTGAGTATTAAAGTTTGTTGGTAATACTAGAGTAGTGGAGAGGTAGAACATAACTTCTGCAGTACAGTGTTTGATATTTTGAAATTCGGTATACAGTGGTTTCAGTGTTCTGCAAATTCAGTATTCTCGTCTTGATCAAATACAAATTGGCATTCTTGTAATTCAATGTTTCAAAGTAGATCCATATTTTATATATATATATATATATATATATATATATATATATATATATATATATATATATATATATATTTATGTATATATACAATTGTTAACCCAGAGCCTTCATTGCACAAAGTTTTCCCAGATTATTTGTGTTGGGTTGTGCACCCTTGTTTTTCGGGTCTATATTATCACAACGAAAGTGCATATGTGCGACTATGAAAAGGTCAACACATAATGCATGAAAATGCAAAAGAGTGAACGACCACGTAAGCAAATTTTTCCCTAGGGAGAAAACTTACGTGGCCGTTCGCTCTGCCCCCACACCCCCCTAACTAAATATACCAACTCTGGGCTCGCACTATACGGAAGGAAAGGGCAACTCCGGGAACTGGCCAATCATCTCCTTGCCCTATGACAAATTCATCGAATCGCTTAAATATGATCTGATGAATTTGTGTCGCTCAAAATGTATTCACGTAAGTCAGCTTTCGTTGTGCTAATATAGACCTGTTTTTTCTTTTCTTGGTTTGAACATTGTAAGTAAACTAAAATGGCAAACCAAAAGTAAAAAAAAAAATATAGAATAAGATAATTAAAAACACACACACAAAACTCACACAAAACACACACGCACACACACAGACACACACACACACACACACACACACACACACACACACACACACACACACACACACACACACACACACACAAAACACAAATTTATGGTAACCTAACACATGCCTACATGCCTATCTTTAAAACAGAGATTTAAAAAACAATGAATTAAAGCCATTGCCTACCAAAGCATTCAATGTTATTTGCCATTTTTCTTTCTGATGTCATGAAATCATCACCAAAGCAAATATGAGGGGCTTTTTGGAGTTAACAACAAATAAAGCCAAACACAAAAGACCATAATATCATAAGTTCATAGGATAATTTAACTGAGTTCTGTCCCAAAGTCCTTAGAGAAATTCAGACTTGGGGATTTAATAAAATCCATGTAGACATAGTGTAAAGCCTACACGGAAGGTACAGTGGCCATGTATGTAGTACCCCCTGATAGCACGTCATGCATATTAATGAAGGTGCATTACTGAGGGAGAGCCATGTAACACGGTTATTGAATTAGTGTAGGGTGTGTGTTACTGTGTCTGGAGATGAGTAACACACTTCCTGCACTGTCAAAGTGTCGGATATCAATGTATGCATATGTAATAAAAAGTCTTTATTTATTTATTTTTTGTGTGTGTGTTTGCACAGTGTGGTCCGCAGCAATAGACATGTGCCAGACATCTAAAAATAGAAACTGGATACATTTAATTATGAATACAAATGTCAAGTTTAAGCATAACTGAGAGGGTTTGCGCAGCACGCCATGGTGCTCAGCAGTGTTTAACATAGTGGAGAGATACATGTAAAAATACAGCAGCATTCCACTCAGCCACATAGCCAAATGGTTAGAGTGATACCCTTATGTGCAGTAGGTGCAGGGTTATAGGGACAGGTTATTTTGTAAATATACATTATGAGAAGTATGTTTAATCATGATTACATTTTGTATGATTACACAGAGAGGTTGTTACATTTATTTTGCAAATACACATTTATGAGAAGTACTATTACATTTTGATTGTTTTTTGTATGAATACACAGACAGGCTATTAATCATTTTATGTTGCAAATACACAGTATGAGAAGTATGTGTAAACCCTTGACTGAATATTGTATGTATGCACAGACATGCTATTAAGCATTTATGTGGCAAATGAGATGTATTTTTAAATCCTGCTTTGCTGTGCTAAGCTAAACTCTGCTAAGCACAGCTAAGCCTTGCCAAGCACTGCTTAAATAAGGAATGCTTTAACAGTGCTTAGCTGGTTTGCGCTTTCCTAAGTGACATGAAACATTGTTTAGCAATTCCAATTTAAGCATTGCTCAGCTAAGCTGGTTTGCACACCACTAAGCATTGCTGAGCATTGCCAGTTTAAGCACTGCTCAGTTGAGCTCAGCAGGTTTGACCAGTGCTAAGTGAAGCGACGCATTTTTAAAAATTGCCCAATGTCAGTAAAGGATTGGAAAACAGGCTTATTTAAGTGCAACAGGTGGGAATACTTCCAAACCAGTTGGAGTTTGAAGCTGACAGGAGCTATGGCAGGTGTTAATGAGGGTGTGCACTTCTGGGTGCAACTGTGGGGCATTCTGAAGTCCAGAGTCATGGTTGAACTCTTTGTAAAATACCACGATGTCCAGCTGCTGCAGGGCCAGTACCAGGGATTGGAGTACAAGTTGGAGCCTGGGACTGGCTGGCACATGATCTCACCAGTACTATGGGTAAATCCCCTGCACAGGTGAGCAGGTCCATCATCATTTTGATGATCTAAAGCAATGGAAGAGGGGCTTCTGGACACTTGGGTCTAAGATGCTTGAGATGGGAATGCCCCACAAGTTTGTAAGTACTGTTTGCATTGTTTTACCAATACCTAATCTGAAGGTATGATAGACAGGTGCACATAATGATGTGTTTCTCTCCCTTTAGTTGCAGAGGAGAGAGCTTGCAACCTAGAGGCCCATGCAGAGCACCCTGCCAGGTTGCACAGTGAGTGTGGAGAGTACAGATGTATCTTGCAATCTATAGTCATATAAGCAAAAAGGAGTAGTGTATTAACTGCCATTAGGTATATACAGTTTTGATTGCACTGCAATGAATGTGATCATAGAGCTGGACTGCAATAAGTGAGTAATGCCGGGTATAGTTCAATAAAAATTAAAGCATGAAACCTAAAAATGTTCAGGAACTAAAGTTTCTACTACATTAATTGTGGAATTACAATTGTATTGGAAGACCTGAATTATGTAAACTGTTCTGCAATAAAGACTGGAAAAATATACCACTCACTGCATGAAGTCACCACTAATAAACCTGTGTTTTGCAATATGTGTGTATTTTGGGCCGTTGTTCATGAAATTGAGTATTACACCTGCTGTGAAGTAAAAACACAAATAATGCCACTAAGTGACTGAAGGCTAGCTAATAAAGAGTGTTCTGCTAAACTGTAGATTTGGAGCTGCACTAAAAAATATGATACATTATGATATTTGTTTTGCACTAAGATCTGAAGCAATACTAGGAATGCCAAAGGTATATTATGTATATCAGTATTGTCTTGTGTTAACCATTGCATTTCAGCTATATGCATTGCTGTTCTTAGGTACGCTGCTGCAGGCAAGTATGAAACTGTAATATATACAGACTGTAAATATACCATCTGCAACTTTATATGGGTCAGGTAGCCAACCCAGCATTCTGATATGATTTCTACACATCACAGATATTTCCACCCACTAGGGGTATATGGTGTACACCTGCATTCTATGTTTTAATGTACAGTTCACCTAAAATCTTTGCCATGCATGAATCTCATGCATGTGTTCCACTGTTAATGCAGTCTTGTATAACAATCTACTTCTATTACCAGTTCATCCTTCACCACCTCTATCTTCGCCATACACCTCATCTCCTTATACTCCTGTCTACTTTCTTCATCTCTTTGACAATTGCACTTCTTCTTCTCCAGCTTCTTCCTCTGTATACTCTCCTGTACTTCCTCATTCTAATACCAGGACTCCTTGACCTCCTTCCTCTGTCCAGATGTCACAACAAGCATGTTTCTAGCTGTCTTCCTTACCAGCTCTGCTGTAGTTACCCAGCTATTTGGTAACTCTTCACTGCCCTCCAGTGCCTGTCTTAACTCTTCCCTGAACTCCACCTCACAATCACCCCTTTTCAACTTCCACCATTTAATCCTTGGCACTGCTCTCACACTCCTCCTCCTCTTCTTGATCACCAGCATCATCCTACAGACCACCATTCTATGCTACTAACAACACTTTCCCCTGTCACCACTTTACAGTCTCCAATCTCCTTCAGACTGGCCCTCCTGCATAGGATATAATTCACTTGTGTGCATCTTCCTCCACTCTTGTATGTCACCCTATGCTCCTCCCTCTTTTTGAAATACATATTCACCACAGCCATGTCCATCCATTTCGCAAAATCCACTATCATCTGACCTTCTGCATTCCTCTCCTTAACATCATACCTACCCATCACTTCCTCATCCCCTCTGTTCCCTTCACCAACATGCCCATTGAAATCCACTCCAATCACCAGTCTCTAACCCTTGGGTACACTCACCACCACTTCATCCAGCTCACTCCAAAATTATTCTTTCTCATCCATCGCACACCCAACTTGCAGAGCGTATGCACTAACAACATTCATCATTACACCATCAATTCCCAGCTTCATAAACATCACTCTGCCTGACACTCTTTTCACCTCAAAAACACTCTTGGCATATTGTTCCTTCAGGATAACCCCTAACCAATTTCTCCTGCCATCCACACTATGATAGATCAATTTGAACCTGCCTCCTATACACCTGGCCTTACTCCCCTTCCATCTGGTCTCTTGCATGCACAGTATATCAACCTTAGTACCAAACTGACTAAGTAACCACACGACTACTACAAATTCCAAAGATATGGTAGTTCGAATGCGAGAACCAACAAACCAAATCAAGTTTCAATGAATGGAAATTGTTTTGAAGGTAAATATCCACTAAATTCACCACAGGAACCACGTAAATCCAATAATCAAGTATTAAAAAAATATATATAAAAATATATATTTTTAATATATCCACCAGGGACATATATAACATGAATATTATATATATTTAAAGAAAATATTATTATAACATTATATAAATAATTTATTAAAATAATTGGTTTTTAATGTTTAGTGTGTTTTATATTTGTATATACTTATTTTGAGTTATTTTTAGCATTTTATATGTTATTTAAATAATCAAGTGTAATCTGACATTATTAATTGCAGGTTGATTAAGTTTTTCATTGGTAATTAAGCTGGGTATTTATACTAGAAAATTGTTTGTGGTAGTTGTTCTGAAGAAGTCTTCAACACTAAGACGAAACCTAGGTTAACAATACGTGTGTATCGTGTTTTTTGTGATTCTTGTGGAACAATACGTGTGTATCGTGTTTTTTGTGAATCTTGTGGCGAATAAAGTGGACAATTATCGTATCTTTACCTTCATGGGGAACTGTACTTGATTCTTGGATTTACGTGGTTCCTGTGGTGAATTTAGTGGATATTTACCTTCAAAACAATTTCCTTTCATTGAAACTTGGTTTGGTTTGTTAGTTCTCACATTCGAACTACCATATCTTCGGAATTTGTAGTATATCAACCTTCCTTCTCTCCATCATATCAGCTAGCTCTCTCCCTATACTAGTCATACTGCTAACATTCAAAGTTCCTACCTTCACTTCTACACTCCTAACCTTCCTCCTCTCTTCCTGTCTTTGGGCATATCTTCCCCCTCTTCTTCTCCTTTGGCCAATAGTAGCCCAATTTCCAACAGCACCCTGTTGGCTAACAGTGCTGGTGGCAGTCATTGTTAATCTGGGCCTCGACTGATCCGGTAGGGAAATCTTTATTGTTGTCCGCATATGTTATTTTGGCAGAGGTTTTACACTGGTTACTGAAAACTGCGTTAATAATCTTATGTGTTTCTGACCCTGTTAGGCACATCTGCAAAATAAACATCCCCTGTCAATTCTTAAACCCATGCCCCTGTCAACTACAGCATTGTGCATTAGCCCACTAGACCACTCAGCGCTAAAGCAAAGTAGGTGTTTCCATAAACATATCCTGATTGCCAATGACACACTGCATGTACATATAATGGGAAAATTGGCAGTGTACTTGGGACTGTGATGCCGACACCAAATCAGTACACAGCCAAATAAATAATGACCGATGTACGTGAGGCCTGGGATAGCAGGTATAGCTGTCAACTGCACAGGCTGTTGCAGAATATCCACAGTTGTACCACCTACTTTTGGCACAGTTTTCACAAAATCTTTTCTGTGCATTAAAGTACTGATAAGCCAGTGCAGATTGAGGTTAGAAAATCATGGCAGACAGTTCAGTGTCACACATCATACCCATCTGTACACACATGCTAATGCAAATCATGTGTAACATACTGTATGCATGTACATATATCTTTGCAGTATTGATGTAGTAGCTCAGTCTGTTAAATTCCTAGCATGCTGTACATTTTGCCACCCACAGTTCTGGGTTCAAATCCAATATGTTGCACTTCAATGACATGCTTGTGAATACAACAAATAATGACTGAACAGACATAATTAAAAAAGTCATTCGACAATGCCCAAACATAGCATGCAAAACTGTGGACATACCATATAAATCCCAACAGTGGACAGTATTTGCACCTACCGTCTATGATACTGTAATCTCCACCCCTCAGTAATGTTCAACTCAAAGACTAGGAAAGGGGCCAAGGCCTACATGAAGACCTTAAATATTGCACTGCTGTGCCATGTCATTGGCTAATGAAAGTGCAACCCAGCTGTTCTGGATGCAATTAGGAAGTCTGAGTCACAGACTGGTGCACAGGCAATCATCTTGTTATTGAGCATTACCTAAAAAAGGCAAGCAGCTGCCTATGGTAAACAGGTCTGTAACTCACTTTACCAAGACAGACTGTGATTTCAGAAACATATTTTTCAGGACTTTTGTACAAGAGGATTACAACACTCTGCCATGTATGTAATATAACTCCCCATATAATGGGATGCAGACGGGAGGATGGAGTTATGGGGAATAGGGAGTACAACAGTAGGCCTCTACTACATCTCTGGGAATGACATGTTGCTGATAGTCTGCTGTCCAACAGCTACAGGCATGCCTTTCAACTCTTGCTGCTGTGACATAGATCACAGCTGTGGCCCTCTCACTCCCTCCGAAGCCTGAGGTGAGGGTATGATTAAACATGACACTTAGGTGAGGTGCCAGTTCATTTTGTAGTTCATGTAGTACACAGCCCAGGATGTCATCTGATCCCATGGATGCTGTATTCTTAGCTTTGGAGAGTGTGTTTTTTACCTGTGTGGCAGTTATTACCAGAATTTGGCACTCTTCCGGTATTCAGTTGGGCCATTTAGGGGGTGAGAGGGGGGGTGACGTTGGCACTGAATCGATCTGCCAGGATATCGGCAATATTCTTGGGATCAGTGTATTTAATGCCATTCTGTTGTAGCTCAGAGCAAATCTGAGCATTGCCATTTAGATTCTAGTGATAGTTATAGAATGCCTTGTGGTTGTCTTTGGAATCTTTGGCAATTTTATTTTCGTAACTAGCTTTGGAGGATTTTATGAGGGATCTCAGCTTCTTACTGAGGCTGGTAAGGGAGTTTTTTGCATCCTAGGATTTTCCTCTTTTCAGCAACAGTTTCTTCCTTTTGTTGTAAAGTTTGTTTATGGCAGGGGACCACCAGATAGGCTTCCTTTTTTTGGAGGAGAGCATCTTGGTTCTATTTGGGATGGCATGATTCATGCATGAGTGGATGCACTCGCACAGTGCCTTAGTGTAGGACTCAGCAGTTGAACTTTCCGTTCCCATCTGCATGAGTGTCATAAAGTTTGTAACTTCTGACTTAAGTAGCATGAAGTTGGCTCTGGAGAAGTTTTTTATGGAGGTTTCCTTACTGGGGGGTGGGGGTGGGATGTGGATGTTAAGGGTGATTAGCTTATGGTCTGACCTGAGCAACGAGGTGGTGACCATAGGTGTGGAGCATTGATTTCCCATGTTAGTAATTACCAGGTCTATGATATTGGAGCCCCTGGTGGGACTATGGATTAGCTGATCCAGGGCATTGGAATTTATGAATTCCAGGAACTGTTGGACAAAGGTGATGGTACACGAGTAGTTTTCCCAGTTAATGGCAGAGTAGTTGAAATCACCCAGTATTAGGGTGTTTGGTCGTATATTAATATTTTCCAGTATGTTTAGAATGGTGTAGTGAGAATCTTGGGGCATGGCGGGGGATCTGTAGCAAGCTACAATTTGGATTGAAGTCTTACCTAGTGTTAGTTGCACCTGGAGAATTTCAGACGCATTGAGTTGGGCAACTAACCTGGTGGTGTGAATATCCTTGGTGAATATGGGCACTCCTCCACCTTTAGTGTTTCGATCCTGGTTTGGTGACACAGGGACATAACCGGTATTGCTACTATTTTGCTGATAGCCACATACATACTCTTTTGATAGACGCCAGGGTACAACATGGGAGGTAGCAGAGGATAGTGCAGGTCAATTTGGATGTGCAAGATCTGTACAAGGTGGAGAGCAATGTATGTAGTCCTGTGATGTGTTCCTCCTATTCTTGTCTTTCAGAAAGGTTGTACAGATGGAGGCAACTGCCATTTTCAGCTACTGAAAATGATGTTATCCTGGATGGCCTCAGACTGCATCATGACATTCTGCTGTCCAGGACTCACCAGAATCATAAGCAATGTGCAGCACTGTGGGCTGATCTTGTCACAGCAGTCAATCATGTTGGGCTACAGGGCAGAAGCTATGAGCAGGTCCACCACAGGGTGACAGACATGGTAAATGCTGCATGGCAAAGGGCTGCTGCTGAGGCCAGGGACTGTGCTGCCACCAGTGGAAAGCCTGCAGCAGTAGAACCACTCTCAGCCACAGAGGAATTCCTGGTGATCCTGGGATCAACCAAGAGCACCCAAGCATTCTTCAACCCATACATCATGGAGGTGGCGCCACAGCATTCACAGCAGAGGAGCATCCATGTAAGCCCCATGTGTTCATCATTGCAATACTGTATCAGTCATTGTGGCAGCCTGTGCATACCAGTAGATGGATGTCAGGTCAATCTGCATTGAGGGGGTTGTTTATAATGCACAATTGTGCATATTATCCTGTAACAATGCCATATTTGGTATTGCTGACAATACCTCTTCATCACATTTCCATAGGTACGTCAGGTGTGGCCAGAGGCCAACATCCTATACCCGGTAAGTGTGATACTGTTTTGTATGGATCATATAAACCCTAAGAATGTTAAGGGCTGCCATTTTGCTGTATACACTACTGATGTGCCTAGCCAGAGTACACTACTTGTATGTCAGTTTCTGAGGGGTTAACTGAAGTGCATTGAATCAGTAATCACAGTGGTGTATCTGCAGGAGCTGTAACATATTTGCACTTATTTTTGTGAAGGTCTATGCAGTTTGCTATACAGGGGGCAATAGTATGCTCAAGATGGGTGCACTGTGTTTTAGATGTAGGTCTATCACATACACTGACATATCACTTATCTCACAGGTGTATAGCAGTGGCGACATTAACTGGACGTAGCTGCAGTGTATGCAGTTTAATTGGCCTGTCTTGTCTGTATATGTTGTAGTCTGCCTGTGTGTTGTGCATGGGATCAGAAATAAGATATGGTATGTGTAATCCAGTTGTGGTACCTCACCTGTATGTATGTGTGTGGATCACCATACATAATAGTGCAGGTAGTAATGTACTTATTTTGTCTTCCTCCTCACTGGTGACCATGGGGCGTGGAGTCTTTCCCCCTCACAACATGATGATGGTGGCCATAGTGAGGCACATGGGAGGTTGTTGAGGACTGAATCTGTCCCATGGGTTGACATCCAACTTCCTCCCGCTTTGTGCCTGCACAGTCAGTATGCCCACACATACCCAATCCCCTGCAGCCACAGATACCGGACAGTCAGAGTGTGGCGGCATCAAACAGGAGATTGTGGCAACAGTGGCATCAGTGAATGTAGACACTAGCCATAGCCAGAAAGCTGGCAAAATCCCACACAAGCAGATTGACAGAGGTGCTCAAAGGAAGAATGCTGCCCATCCACCACCTGTCACAGGTGTCATATACCGACTCACCTGATGCATGTTTCAGTCCATCATGGATGCACAGGCACTTTCCAACCCCAACACCAGATGGATGCTCAGGATCATGGATGCATCACTGTCTGATATCTGTGACTCCCTTCACCACATTGGTGAAGCCATGCATCATTTCACTGATGTAGTGGACAGACAGTGGGGTGAGACATTGCCAGTCCTTGACCCCACATTGTCTGTGCTAGAACATGTGGTGGGAGTAGGGGGTCAGACACATGGCCATAGGTGAGCAACAATACTTGCTGAGAGTTCATGTGGCCATGCACACTCACGCTCCCATAGTGGCAGTAACTACAGCATTATAGAAAGTAGGGTGCTGTCCACACCATGACATGGCAGGCCATGGGCACATGGCTCTGGGTGGTCCCATGAGGGGCAAGGGCCCAGCAGACACCAGTCACCATCAGTGACTATTACCACATCTGACCTTGGGCATGGTGGTGCCAGTGGTACTCCTGGCAGAGTCAGTTCCTGTGTTCATGGTCAGAGATGGTGAACTGTCCATTCTGCCATATACAGTCCACAGCTGTCCAACATACCCATGTGTAGGGATACCACATGGCTTGACTGTGTATGCACACACACTCATACATCGCTGTCACGTGCAAGTCACCAACAGACATATATGGCACCTCTCCACGGCCCAGCTGACCACCACCCCTTCTTAACTCCCACACATGATGTCAGCTGTTTGGCACAGCCTAGGCCTCTGGCACCCCCACACTACACTCTGTGCATGTGATGATACCTGTGCCACATTCCTGCCATCCATACCATCGATGCAGGGGCATGCAAATATGTGTCTGATGCACAGGGTGACTATAGTACATTACACAAAATGTTGTAGTGCGGTTGTGTTATGCCATGACACGTGCTGTATGCTGGGGTGTGTCATGAGTAAACATCAAAGTGTTTGTACCTTTGTTGCATGCTGTTAGATTGGTGGTGGCATTGCAGACTGACAGGTGTCTCTCAGAACTTTGTATATTTCTGTTGCAGGGGTCTGAGTGGCTATGCTGCGGAGACTTGGTGGCAGTACACTGGCTCAGGATGGCATGGTTGCAAAGGAGAAATATGACATCAGCAAGGTACAGCTGTATATGTACATAGTTACCTAGGTGCATATGTGTAGAACAGTGTGTCATGTGCAGTGGGGGCAGACAGCATAATCCTCCATACATACCCCATGACAATGCATCCTACCCTTTATACGTGTCACCTGGGTGTTCTGTACCTACAAATGTAGGTGGTGGCAGATAGCATTTATGCTTAGGTAGATGTGAGCTATTTAGGGCCAGCAGCTACTCACAGGGCCTAAAAATGTACAACCACTGCACACACATAGGCAAGACAGACACAATGCTGCAAGAGGATATATTCACACACACTCAAGAATTGCCCTTTTTGAGATTAGAACGCCTACCTATCTAAAAGTATATACTATAGTACTATATACATATCGCATGCACCACGGAGCTTATGTATTCTGAAAATGTCTGCAAGTGTTATTTAGGTGGATGACATCAGCAGGCCCTGTAAATGAGGCCAATGAGGGGGTTGACAGGGCCTGAAAATGTATAACCATTTCACACAGATAGGCGAGACAGACAGCACTGCTCCAAGGGAATATATTCACACACACACACACACACACACACACACACACACACACACACACACACACACACACACACACATACACACATATTTGCCCTTTTTGAGATTAGAAGCCCTATCTATCTAGTATTATATATTATAGCAATATGTACTTATTGCATGTGCCATGAAGCTTATGTGCTTTGCAAGTGTCTGTCAGTGCTGTTAAGGTGGATGACATCAGCAGCTGTTGACAGGGAGGCCACTGTTGTTGAGGATGCTAGTTACAGGCCATAAAATGATTGACCATTGCACAGACATAGGCCTGACAGACATGTTTGTACTGCTGTATGGCAACATGTACTTATACACACACACACACACACACACACACACACACACACACACACACACACACACACACACAAGGTAGCTGAAGCTACTACACACTACAGCTCACAGTACTAGTTGCACACTCACCAGTTACATTTAGTGTACACGTGGCTGCAACACTACATTACTCTATACCTTTATGTCTCTCTCTCTCTCTCTCTCTGTATATATATATATATATATATATATATATATATATATATATATATATATATATATATATATATGTGTGTGTGTGTGTGTGTGTGTGTGTGTGCTACATACTGATAAATGAGACTAATCATGTCTTAGGGGGATAGGGAGAGACAGATACATATACATACCTGTCTGTATGCACAGAGATATATTCACATCTCAGTTCTTCAGGCAGATGAAGCATTAAACATGGGCTGAAATTTGCAAAGTGTAGCAGCATGCCCAGTGTGACCATGAGTACTTAGAAGGTGATTCCAGGCCATACCTACCTGTACTCCAGTCTGGGGTTTTTTGTGCTACAGCCAATTGGCTGCTGCACTTGACTCAACAGTCCAGCACCTCCCTGATATTATCTGCAAGGGATTCCCCGGCTGTGTGCTGCACATACATATCTGAATCAGATTGTAATAGACGGTACAGGGTTTTGCATCATATGTCTGGCACATTTTACATGGCATTGTGATTTTCTGGTACATCAGTGGCAAATAATTATAGACTGATGTCAGACAGTTGATTTACTGACTCCATCATACCTCTCAACCATACAGAATTACTCAGTTTTTACCGAGTTTTGGGGTCCAAATGAAGAGGTGCCATGATTCCCAAATGGCACCCCTTCATTTGCAATTTTTTCTTTTGGTTTTATTTATTGTTTTGAATATCACACTGTCAGAGCTGATGTCATTATGTGCACAATGACATCAGCCCCGTTAGGGCAATCAGCCAGTCAGAATTGAGCTCAAGGAGCTCACAGTCATTTCTGGCTGCAAATGCGAGTGGGAACAGCAGCTTTGAAACGGATTATTGGCAGCAGCATTCGTCTCGGGGAAAGTGAAGTGGATTATTGTGTGTGTGTGTGTGTGTGTGTGTGCGTGTGTGTGTGTGTGTGAGTGTGTGTGTGAAAATGCCCCCATGTGATAAAGTCCCTAGCCACCACCATTTCTGAGCTTTGTCCAGAGTTTGTTGTGCTAAGAGTTGAGCGCTATGGTGAGAAGTGAACAGAATATGCATTCCCCCATTATTGGCTTTGTTGTTTGTCCAGGTTTTTTGTGCTAGGAGTTGAGAGCTATAGTGAGTGAGAAGTGAGAACTGAATTTCTATTCCCTCATTATTGGCTTTGTCCAGGTTTTTTGTGCTAAGAGTTTGAGAGCTATAGTGAGAAGTGAGAACTGAATTCACTAAATGATGGCCATTAAGTTTCAGTCTTCCTAATTTTTAGGGAACTGCTGATTTGGCATAGTGGTATATGCTCTGACTGTAGTGCATGGGGTCTTAGGTTCAAGACTTGCCAGTAAAATGCATGGTGGTAACACAACTTTTTATTTTAGGAATTTGCCAAAATTATGCAAGCAATATTTAAAATGTGTCCCTGGTAAGTTCCTATTCACCATCACTTGTGAGCTTTGTCCAGGTTTTTTGTTCTAAGAGTTGACAACTATGATAAGAAGTGAGAACTACATTTGTATTCCCCCATTATTGGCATTGTTTGTCCAGGTTTCTTGTGCTAATATGTTGAGAGCTATGGTGAGAAGTGAGAACTGAATTCACTAAATGATATCCGTTAAGTTTTAGTCTTCCTTTTTTTCAGGAAACTGCTGATTTAGCATAGTGGTATGTTGCTCGGACTGTAGTGCATAGAATCTTGGGTTCAAGACTTGCCAGTGACATGCATGGTGGTAACACATTTTATTCTAGCCGTAGCAACTTTCCAAAATTATGCAAGCAATATTTAAAATGTGTCCCTGGTTTTTGACCTTTTGCCCTCCACCCAAAAAAAACTGAAGTTGAAAATAAGTGTGAGAAGCTGTGCAAGATGCCTATGGCTTACACTACTGTCATTTATTTATAGTGTGGGTGTGGAAGTAGACGTTTATGATGAAAATGTTCTGAATTGGGCAGTTTTGTCATTATTGGTTCATGTATTTTGTTTCCTTGCCCACAGTACAGCCTACTGGAAAAATGTTCAAACAATAAATTTAAAATTCTCTCTGTCCAACAAGTATGTTGTATTATACAAGGAATATAACTTAATAAAGTCAGGAAGGTGTATCAAAGAAAAGAACACATGCATGTTTCTTGTTTTGTGTGTAAGGGGCCAATGATTTGAAAACAGCCCAATGGTAATCTTTATCCACCACTGGCCAGATGCATTTTCTTTGGATGTGGTGTGTGGGTTTCAATGCTATTTCAATGAATGTGAGTTCCAAGGGCAGAGAGGTTTTAATGCCAAGTGTGCCATTTTCATTGTGAGACAGTATTGCTTTGTTTAGCAGATGTCTTAGTGTTTGTGCATTGTTGTGCTGCAAAATGAAAAAAATAAAATCCAAATAATCATTGTAGATGTAATGCAGTATGCACACATTAGTGTTTATGGTAAATGGGGAGAAATCACCAGGTAATGGGACATTGGAATGGCTGCAGGGAGACTCTGGTGCCATAGTTTGGTTGTCTGTTCTTCAGTTTGCATTTGAAAGTTGGTATCTCACAATTCCATTGGAGTGGGTGGGGTTATGTTATTATATATGCAAATTAGGTGTTAATCAGCATACAGATTTGTACCTATTTTTCATAGGACTTGTCCAGATTTTTGATGTTTCCAGGTTGAGAGGTATGGACTCCATACATGATCAGGGAACCCATGCTACTGGATGGGCTCTTATTTTCTGCACTTTCTACATTTGTGTGGCTACTAGTTAATCTTTCTCCTTATATATGGGCTTTTGTCCCACTCCTGTTCATGGCTTTGTCCATATTTCCTGCTCTAAGTAGTTTTAGGTATGCTGTGACTGGGGTACATGATATAACACCGCACACAGGGTTACAAACTTCACACCTTTGACTGTATATGTTTTTCAGTATGTCCAGCATTCCACCCCATACGTCTGCTCTGCTCCTCAGACAGTTGTGTCTTTTTTGGTAATATACTACTGCATGGTGCTCACTGGCTTGTTGTAGGTACTGACACAGTTACAGGATGACCTTTACATCCTGCTGCTACTCTGACTTGTTACAACCTGCTGTTATACTAGCCACCTTCTAGGTTACTCAGAGCATGTGTAATGTCCATAGCTGTGGCCCCCATCCCTCCATTATCTCTGGAATTTTCCAGCTTTCTTACAGTAACAAATAGTGACATATTGTCAGTCTGTGGGACTCCTACCATAGGAGCACTTCCACATGCAAAATTGTCAGTGCAGCAAGCTACAAACCATAAACACCATCCCATGCTAATGTACTTAGCCCACTAAACACAACAGCCACCAGAAAGTGACATTTAATTCCTGATACTATCAACAGCAGACAGACATACACCTTGACCCCTGCATATTGAAGAAATAGAACATGTCGCCAGGTTATTTGGGACAGTCCTGGGATTGTGTGGTCTGCTGCTACAACCATAAAAACATACCGTTACTGTAGTTGTATGGGAACATGGCTGTGTTGGGGATAGGGGACTTTAGCATTAACAGTCATGTATCTGTCCTATGACCCCACTGTCTGGCATTTTCCTTGCATAATACAGTGGGTTTTGCTGCCCTGTGTCCTACTGCATATTATGGGGCAGCCAGTATTGGACAGAGAGTACATGTTGTCCCACATAGCTGTTAGTTCTCTGCAGGTAGACCAGTAACCCACTCTATTCCCTTGCATACATGCAGTAGGTCCATACATATGCTGCCACAGTCTAGTACCCCATACATTTGTTGTACAGAAGAGTGACTTCCTTCTGAATACAGAAGTTGAGATAACAGTGCTTCGGGGATGACTCTGTCTGATGCATGCAGTACACAGCCAATACATGGTGAGGTACAGGTTGTGTGATGTGTCTGGCATTCTTTTGACTATGTTTGTGAGCTGGAGTGTGGTGTCAGTCCCTAAGATCCTAGGTTGTCAGTGCATGTGCTATGCATTGTTTCTTGGCCAAGGCCAGGGCAAACTGGGCATGTCTACATCTGCCTACAGGGACAGGCTCAGAGGGCTTTTCCTCCGAGTCCCCCTGTAAGTGTGACTGTGGGGACCTTGGCACTGGTGGGGGGCTGTATGTCCCTTCCCTGTCATGATCCTGCTGCAGCTGTTTCTGCAGGATCTTATTGTGTAGCATGGCACATACTGCGATCATCTGTGCACATGTGGCTGGAGAGTACTGCAGGGCTCCACCAGATGTATCGAGGCAGGAGAACCATGACTTAAGCAGCTCAAACACATGCTCTATGATGTTCCTAGTTTGTGTGTGTGCCACATTATCATGCTCTTTGGTAGGTGTGTGTGCATTTCTGATGGGTGTCATCATCAATGGTTCCAGTGCATACCTGGCATCCTCCAGTAGATGGCCATACAGGATGTCCCCCCTGGAAAACATCTGGTACATCTGTGATGCATGCCAGATATGGGAGTAGTGATAACTGCCAGGGCTGCTGGCACACACACTCATGATAATGCCCTGGGCATTGCACATGACCTAGCAGTTGATTACGTGATACCTCTTATGGTTGACGTAGACTCTCCTCTCCTCACCAGGTGGTGCTTTGATGTGTACATAAATGAGTCTATGGCACCCAGTACCTCAGGGTAGTGTGCTACACCGTGGAAAAATGCATACTTCTGGCCCTCTCCTCAGGGGTGCAGGGTAAGTAAATGTGCTCACTGGCATGTGTTTGCATGGCAGCCAGGAACTGTTGGAGTACCCTGGATGCTGATGCCTGTGAGACCCCCATCATGTTCCCAGTTGGTCTTTGAAAGGTACCTGTAGCTAGTATTCTATGGGTCGCACATACCTTTGTTTCTACTGGGATGGGTTCCCCTCTGTTGGCTCTGGGTCTGATTTGAGGGCGGCAGAGCTCAGTGAGTTCTTATAGTATGTCCCTGTCCACCCTGTAGCACTCTACAATCTCCAAGTCATGTAGCTCCTGGAAGGTTACCCTGGGCCTGAACACTCCTCTCCTTCTCAGCCTAGGTCTATTGTCAGCAGCAGCAGCAGCACACACAGAAGTAGCAGAGCAGCAGCACCCCCTAGCATTCTGTCACTTAAAATTCCTGTCTGTACTCCATTGGTGCAGAGTATGGGTGAAAAATCAGATTGTAGGGTCTATGCATACTTTATAGTGGTGTTCTGCAGATGCAGCCTGTGTGATTAGCTAACTATGCATTCCACCTGCCAGGTGTATCATTGAGGGGTTTGAGTGGCCCAGTGTCAGTGGAACAGGGCTTATGAGTAATTTACACATGATTGGCTTTCTCAAGCTATTTCCTTTTTTTTTTAATGCCTTCCCTGCTAAGCACTGTGGCGTGGCACGCAAACCCGTGGTGCTGGTATAAACATTGATCAGTAGTCTGGACACACCCTCATGTATGGGCACACTCAGCATAGCTTATAGCTTAAACCAGCTAAAACACACATCCCACAGCTAAACAAAGCTTGGCAGCACTGGACACACCCCCTTGCTTAGCTAAGCAAATGGGTGCCACTAAGTTCTGTTCCACTTAAATATATAATGACACACCCCCTTTTCATATCAGTGAGGCGTTCTGGAGACATCAACATGGTTCTGGGGCTACACAAGTTTTATCTGCAGACATAGTGACCCAATTTTGCTATTCAGTAGCCCCAGCACATTTGCATACATTTCCTTGCACATAGGAAAATAACTTTCTTGGGTGGCGTAAGCCAGGGAACCTTGTTGGGTAGGCTTACTTAGGCCCTTGGGCCGATAGCCTAGTACCTACCTATGAACCTATGAACCTGGATACTTCACTATTCCTGGGTCTGCCTCCTTAGCAACTACAGATATCTACCATTGTACATACTGCATGCAAGGCCCTATAATCCATTATTCTCACTTATGTCATCTTTTTACTTTATAAGATTTGTAATATTTTTTTTTTGCATAACAGCATGTTTGTGTGCCACTGCATGCTGTGCAAACCTAATATGGGTATTAAAAAATATATTTATTTTATATTATTTTACTTTAGTTTTTGAACTCACAAGGGCATAGTTTTTCACATATCTGTACCTACTATGATATTTCTGACCTTCTAATTGGGCTGTTACAGCCCCTGTTCAATATTTACATTTCTGTCCACGGAAATTTTCCGTGTACACTTCTAACATTAACACGGGTCCTACATGACTACCTATCTGCTTGCTGGATCACAAAACAACCTTATTTGCATGAAATTCACCTGCTTATGAGGTGATTTGCATGCCACAGACACTTAGGTGTTCGAATGCTCGTGCACACCCTTCTGCTCTGTTTACTGGATCGTACGGCTGCTAACTTCCATGTTAGCTCCATGCCACTCTGCCTACACAAAAAATCACTCCATGTAGTCTTTACTGAATTCCCCCTAGACTTTATAAAATAATTATAGACATCTTGCCCAACCCAGTTGCCCAGAGTTTTCTTAAATATTGTAAACTTTTAAGAACAATGGAAATATTAGGTTTGTTTATTCCAAATAAAAGGCATATTGTGAGCTGAATAATTCTCCATGCCTGTCTTGTTATACTTTAAGCACAATGCCAAATTAGTATGCCTGTAAGCTTTATTATTGTTATAAAATGTACAGATTTTATGATGCCCTCTTCATCTCATAATGTATTACCTTGAATGGCCTCGTATATAAGTATTAATTTACTGACCAGCAAAAAAACAACAAATAAAGCACTAATAAAATAAGGAACAAAAGGCCACAGCTCCAAAGGCAAAACAAAACTTTAATATGTGAGCACTTTCATTCAGTTAAATCAAATGAACTTCTTCACACAAATTCAAACAGTAAAACCCTCCTTATATAACCATGAAATCACATGACCAATAAACTGCATTGCATTACAAGTTTAAAAATGGTTGTTAAAAGGCTTATACATATTTATAAAGATATTTACATATACTTTAAAAGAATTTTAAGCACAAAGTGGAGCATTATTAATATATAAAAAAAAAATCATAAAGGTGCATCCATACAAACCTATAAGTACATAAAATATCGACTTATAAGAACATTCTATACTGAATTTCATAGATTCATTCAGAGTAATAAACTTTTAAGCTTGTGTTTACTCAACTCCACTTTGTGCATAAAAATACTTTTAAAGTATATATCAATATCTTTATAAATATGTATAAGCCTTTTAACAACCATTGTTAAACTTGTGATGCAATGCATTTTATTGGTCATGTGATTTTAGGGTTATATAAGGAGGGGTTTTACTGTTTGAATTTATCTGAAGAAGTTCATTTGATTTGAGTGAATGAAAGTACTCACATATTAAAGTTTTGATTTGCCTTTGGAGCTGTGGCCCTTTGTTCCTTATTTTATAAGTATTAATTTACCCCTGAAATGATGGGAATATGATGTGTAATGCTTTAAATTACATATTTTGTTATATATTTAGTCATTGCATATTATTCTTTTAGTAAATTGTCTCAGTACTGATTTAAGACATTTTAACTGACGACTCTTGTAAGTCTTATAAAGATTTATCACTGAAGACACATCTGTAATTGTTAACATACTTTAATAGAATTCCTGTTTGTCTCATGTTTTTATTTACAATTGCTAGGAAAATTAAAAATTATTCCCAATGTTCTTGTATTCAGACACATTGCCAAAAATGATTTATTTGAAAAGTTAATGTTTCCTTTCTTGTTCCTTTGCCAGAGTACCAGATCTTACATTTTTCTGTTTTAAATCTCATCCTCTGAGGCCCAAATGGCTATTCTTAGGTTCATAGGTTCATAGGTGTGTACTAGGCTAATGACCCTGGGGTCTTTACAAGTCTAGCTTATAGACATGCCCTGGCATTGTGCCACCCGTTGTTAGTTCCCAGTGCCTCTATCAAGTAGAGCCACTGGAGTGATCCCCGGTGTGAACTTTCTATTTCCCACCCACTCATCAAAATTTCTCTTGAAGAGGGCTAGTGAGGTGCTCTGCTTGACATATATGGGAAGTCTATTCCAGAGCATGGGCAGTCTTTGGGTTAGGAACTTGTCCCTCTAGCATGATCTGTTGATTGTGGTAATGAGGTTGAGGTCTCTGAAGCATGTGGTGTGAAGGGATTGGAATTCTTTTAGATGTAGCATTTCTAACAGAGCTGGGTCAGACATGGCTTTGTAAGTCAAGCAGAGATCACCTCTTAGTAGACGATATGAGACAGAGAATAGCTGGAGTTTTTTGAGTCTGTCCATGTAGGACATGTGTTTAAGGTCTAGGATCCTCTTCGTGAGGTACATTTGTGGCCTCTAAAGCGGTTGTAGGTGTCTAGTGAGGTACATACCAAATGGGGCATTATACTCTATGACTGGTCTAATGAGGGGAAGAGTAGAGAGAAATTATGACCTCTTTCTTCCTGGATGCAAAACTCTTGGTAATAAGCTATATCACATAGAAGGACTTTTTGACAACAGTGGCAATGTGGTGGTCGAAGGAGAGGTTGCTGCCAACCTGTGTCCCCAGATCTCTTAAAACACCTTCAGTGTTCAGTGGGCTCTCATTGATGTGGTAATTAGTGAGAACTGAGATTTTCCCAAAGGGGATGATGATGCATGTTTTGGCATTAAGCTTAAGGCCATGGTTTTGACACCAGTCATTGGTCTCAGTGAGGCCATTCTGTAGGATGTCTGCATCACTTGGGGAGTTAATAATGGCTCCCAGCTTGCAGTTATCACTGAATTTGGTCAGCCAGAGTCCCTCCATGTTGGCCTGGACTTCTGAGAAGTAGATACCAAACAGGAGAGGACCCAAGACCAATTTCTGTGGGACTCTACTCATGACTGGTCGGCAGTCTGACTTGGAGTCCACTGCTTTCACACTGCATGTTCCATCTGTGAGCCAATTTGCAACCCACCTAACGATATAGGGGTTGATGCCTAGTTTGGTGAGTTTATCAATAATTCCTCTGAGAGGAATGGTATCAAAGGCCTTAGCCAGATCATCCACTGCTCTGGTGACTAACTCAAAGAAGTCAACCAGGTTGAGCAGGCATGATCTACCTTTCACAAAACCAAATTGCATGGTATCTAGAGTTTAGACATTCCCTATGTCCTTGTTAATTAGGTCCATGATGATGCACTTCATAGCCTTACATATCAGACTTGTCAGACTAATGAGGCAATAATTTCCAGGGTCTGTAGTCGCTCCTCCTTTATGAAGAGGGATGACTGTAGTATTGCAACATCCATTAGGGACAAAGCCTGAGGTAAGGCTGTGAGTGAACAGAGCACACAGATGTGGTGCCAATTCACTTTGTAATTCATGTAGAACACAGCCAGGGATATTGTTGGGTCCC
This sequence comes from Protopterus annectens, assembly GCF_019279795.1. Classification (NCBI taxonomy): domain Eukaryota; kingdom Metazoa; phylum Chordata; order Ceratodontiformes; family Protopteridae; genus Protopterus; species Protopterus annectens. The sequence goes on from NC_056735.1 coordinate 1,075,241,274, forward strand.
ATGGAAGCTGTATTCTTGGCCTTAGACAATGCAGCTTTAACCTGTGCTGCAGTAATGCTGGGTGCCTGACATTCTTCCAGTATTGAGAATGGGGGGTGGGGAGTAAAACTGGCACTGAATCTGTCAGCCAGTATGTCAGCAATATCTGTTGGCTCAGTATAGGAGGTATCATTGTGCAGTAACTCAGAGCAAATATGGGTATTTCCATGGAGATTACTGACATAACTAAAGAAGGCTTTGTGGTTGTTTTTAGTGTCTGCCACAAGTTTCCCTTCATAGCTGGTTTTGGAGGTTTTGATGCGGGATCTCAAGTTTTTGTTGAGGCTAATAAGGGAATTATTCCAGTCTTGGGACTTCACCTTTTTCTGCAACAGTTTCTTCCTTCTGTTGTAGAGTTTATTAATGGCAGGGGAGCCCCAGACTGGCTTCCTTTTTTTGGAGGAGAGCCTATTGGTTCTGTTGGGTATAGCTTTTTCCATCCATTTATGTAAGTGTTTGTACAGTGCATTGGTGTATGATTCAGCAGTCATGCATCTATTTTCCATTGGCATGGTAAAGTTAGCCAACTCTGTTTTTAGGAGTCCAAAGTTAGCTTTGGAGAAGTTTTTCGTGGTGGATACCTTTGCGGGGGGTGGGGGGGTGAGATGTGGATTGCCATGGTGATTAGTTTGTGATCGGATCTAACCAGGGAGGAATTGACTACTGGTGTAGAGCAACATTTGCCCATGTTAGTAATGACCAGGTCAAGGCTGTGTCTTTCTGTAGTGGTGGCAAGAATAAGCTGGTCCAGGGCATTGGAACTGATGAATTCCAGGAAGCGTTGGGCCAGTGCATTGTTGCTTGAATAGTTTTCCCAGTTGATGGAGGAGTAGTTGAAGTCTCTTAAAATGAGAGTGTTGGGTTGGACCTTGAGAGATTCCAGGGTGCTAAGGAATGTGGAGTGAGAGTCTAAGGACATTGTTGGGGACCTATTTCAGGATATGACATGGATCGCAGTCTTACCCAATGTTAGTTGTACCTGAAGTATCTCAGATGCATTATGCTGGACTACTAGTCTGGAGGTGTGCATATCCTTTATGAATATGGATACACCACCACCTTTAGAGCTTTGGTCCATGTTTTGGGGCTGAAAGGTGTGGAATGAGTTATAGCCTGGCAGCGCAGAGGTGCTTTCTGCTGCATTAAACCAGGTCGCAGTTACAGCAGAAATGTTGATGCTCTCCATTTTGAGGAGTGCTTTGAGCAAGTGCATCTTGAGATTTAGACTTCTAGCGTTGAGAAGCATGACCTTCAGATTGCATTTATATATAGTTGTTATGGTGGTAATTTGGTCTTTGGAACACCACCTAAAAAGCCACTATAGGGGTTGCAAGAGCCTTAGCCAGTACCCGGAAACCCAGGAGTGACAGATGCAGGCCATCTCTGACAAAGCATCAAGGTTTGTCAGTCATGTCATCCCAAACAGACAGATACTGGATCCTCTTAGAATGATACCAGAAGCTTAGCCAATTGTTGAAGTCAATCATTTTTTGTTTGTACTGCGCTATCATTCTGGATGATGGTAGGATACTGCTCAGGGCTAGAGTCATACCTGCCTGGCCCACATAATCTGAGAGCTCCACCATGTCTCTTTTCATGTAGTCCAGGGAGGTGTGTCTCAGGTCATTCACACACACATGGACAATGACAGAGTCATACTTGTACTTGTTGTGGAGTGACCTGAGTGCATGTGTTATGTGTCAGATTCTGGCACATGATAAACATCTGACTGTTACCTTCTCCTTATTCAACCTAGTGAGTGGGACATCTGTGTGCCTCACTACTGAGTCACCTATGATTAGTGTATTGGGCAAAGTGTTTGGTCTTAGGGGCTTAGGTTGAGGGGCACACTGTGGAGATAAGCTATGTATCCTGTGGTTTATGCTGTGTTGCGGTGGTTCAGTGCATTTCTGTCTTTGGAGGTCTCTGCTGTTTGGGTAAATTTCTATTGAGTGCCTCCATGAAGGTGGGTGTGTGGTTTGTGTTTTTATGTGAGAGCTGTGATAGTGGGTGTTCTGGAGGGCTGTGTGTTCCATGTGGTGTGGTGCAGGTGTTGACCTTCTCCTCTTGACCATCTAGTCCAGTCTTGGCTGGAGAGTGCGTAGCTTCCAATCTGGTGATATATGTGCAGCTCTTACAAGTCTGAGTGTTGGGAGGTAATAGGAGAGTGTTGTTTGTGTACATGAGGCAGTTGCTACACTGCCTCAGACTGCCCACATGCACCAGGTTAATAGGAGAAAGCACAGGTAACTACTCTTTAATCATGCCAGGAGGAGTGGACATAACTGCTAAGTATTGAAGCTATTTCTGTGAAGAATGACTAGTGCTGATGCCTCTTAGGTGTGCTATAATAATTGCTACAAAAACCTGTTGAAGTGCAAAGCAATTAGGCTATTTGAAGTACAAGAGAGAAAGAACTAGCAAGATCTAAGGGGAAAACTGAAGAGCAGACTATCTGGCACAAGTAATAGTTTACCTCAGCTCGGCACCACTTAGTGGAGCTTAAACAAATGCAAACCCATGCAAATGTGGGCTTTTAAACCAGAAAGTTGAAAGGGGTGGAAAAACTGTCCAAATGGCCACTAAACTACAATTTCTGGGCCAGAAACCACCTCTCTTGTGGTAGATAGGCTACCTAGTGCTTACCCCTCACCCAGATTAGCAAGAAGGCTTCTCTCCAACACAGAAAGGCTTGGGGGGCTCAGAAGCTTACAAACAGTCCTTGATACAGCAAATCAGTATCTGGACAACACTAGTTACAGGAAACATGGGAAACAAGCTTAGAACTTTTTTTTTTTACAGAAAAGCAGCTAAGACAGCAGTAAAACAATGGAAATGCAGTGCAATTTAGCACACGTGAGTGTGTAGCAATAATATAGCAAATCAAATACAGTTTAAATAAATGCAATTAAATTTAAAAAAATGACTAAAACGTGCAGAAAGCAGTAAATTAGGAAAAAATCAAAAAGGAGGCACTTACAGTATCAGAAAACAATTCCAGCAAATATATAAATAATTCAGTCAAGCAAAAGTTAAGACAGTGCAGAACTCTAACCACACTCTATATTTCCAGATTGCTTGAGAAGCACACTCAGTCAAAACACAAGGAGATTCTAGCAATGGTAAATTCTAGCAAAGTGTTTTTCTTTTTATAAAGTGGAAAGGGCGAAATGAGGAACTGCTGGCATTCTCAGATGTTCTCTCTGTATTAGGTAGAAAAAGCTAATGACACTAGACTGGGAGTATTGTCCCAGATCAAATTTACAGTAGGGGTGGGAACTGCAAAGCTACCAAGTATAAGAACAAGACATCAACAAGGAGGAAGGGTGGGGAACTACACTACAGCTATTAGATTTTCACAAACAGAAAATACCAATCTCAGTATGAAAACACAGTTTAAAGTTAAGTAAGTAAAAATGCAATTACAGTAATGAAACACTATCTAGCAATGAAAAATACTGTTAGAATAATATAAAACAGTACACAAATGCAGTAAAACAGTAAAAAAGCTTTATAACAATGGAAAATGTAGTGGACTAGCTGTATAGTGCAATTATAAGTGTTAAGAAGTGCATTTCAATGAAATAAATGTAAGAAATAATTTATTCTGCTCTTAGGGTATTAGGGAATTTTTGCTTTGTCCCAGTGATGGATCACCACTCTACAGCCTGGTAAAAACAAGCACAGCTCCCTGCAGATACAGGATTTAAATACCAGAAAAGATGAATGAATCTAGAAGCTCGAATTACTACCCAGTCCTGCTAGCCCCTGCTCTTTCAACCAATCACTTGGGGTAGAGAAGGTCAGGCAACCCTGTTATTCACACTTACAGAGAAGACAAGACACTATCAGCAGAAGATTGCTGCCAGAAACACAGGAAACTCAACAAACAGAACAACCAGGCCTGCATAACAGCAGGCCTCTATCCAGACTATGCTACCTGACTAGAACACAGAAATTTCACGAAAAATGCACAGGAAAGCAGAGACAGAGCACTCACAAACAGAAAATACAACTCTCAGTATGAAAAAGGAATTTACAGTTAAGTCATCATCATCATCTTTCGGCTGTTCCCATTAGGGGTTGTCACAGCGGATCATCTGTTTTCATTTCTTCCTGTCCTCTGCATCTTCATCTGTCACACCAACCACCTGCCTGTCCTCTCTCACCACATCCATAAACCTTATCTTAGGCCTTCCTCTTTTCCTGTTACCTGGTAGCTTCATCCTTAGCATCTTTTTCCCAATATACTCAGCATCCCTCCTCAGCACATGTCCAAACCAATATAATCTTGCCTCTCTGGCTTTGTCTCCAAACCTTCCAACCTGGGCTGGCCCTCTAATATACTTATTCCTAATCCTGTCCACCCTCGACACACCCAGTGCAAATCTTAACATCTTTAACTCTGCAACATCCAGCTCTAACTCCTGCCTTTTTGTCAATGCCACTGTCTCCAACCCATATAACATAGCTGGTCTCACTACCCTCTTGTAGACTTCACTTTCACTCTTACTGGTACTCGTCTGTCACAAATCACTCCTGACACTCTTCTCCACCCACTCCATCCTGCCTGTACTCTTGTCTTCACCTTTCTTCCACACTCACCATTACTCTGAACTGTTGACCCCAAGTATTTAAACTCATCCACCTTCGCCACCTCTTCTCCTTGTATCCTCACCATTCCTCTATCCTCCCTCTCATGCACACACATATATTCTGTCTTAGTCCTGCTGACCTTCATTCCTCTTCTCTCTAGAGCATATCTCCATCTCTCCAGGGTCTCCTCCCCCTGTTCCCTACTCTCACTACAGATCACAATGTCATCTGCAAACATCATAGTCCACGGGGACTCCTGTCTGCTCTCATCTGTCAACCTGTCCATCACCATTGCAAATAAGAAAGGGGTCAGAGCTGATCCTTGATGTAATCCCACCTCCATCTTAAATGCATCCGTCACTCCCACCGCAGACCTCACCATTGTCACACTACCCTTGTACATATCCTGTACCACTCTTACATACTTCTCTGACAATCCCAACTTCCTCATACAATACCACAACTCCTCTCTAGGCACCCTGTCATATGCTTTCTCTAAGTCTACAAAAACACAACGCAACTCCTGCTGACCTTCTCTGTACTTCTCCATCAACACTCTCAGAGCAAACATCGCACCCGCAGTGCTCTTTCCCAGCATGAAACCATACTGCTGATCACTAATCATCACGTCCTTTCATAACCTAGCTTCCACTACTCTTTCCCATAATGTCATGCTGTGACTGATCAATTTAATCCCTATGTAGTTAATACAGCTCTGCACATCACCATTATTCTTAACAATTGGTACCAAAAGACTTTTTCTCCATTTCTCAGACATCCTCTCACTTTTCAAAATTTCATTAAACAATCTGGTTAAATCTCTACTGCCATTTCATCAAAACACCTCCATGCTTCCACAGGTATGTCATCTGGACCAACAGCCTTTCCATTCTTCATTCTCTTCATAGGTAAACTTACCTCCTCCTTGCTAATCCATTGCACTTCATGATTCACAGTCCCCACATCATCCAACCTTCTCTCCCTCTCATTCTCTTCATTCATCAACCCCTCAAAGTACTCCTTTCATCTGCACAACACACTCTCCTCACTTGTAAATATGTTTCCCTCATTATCCTTTATCACCTTTACCTGCTGCACATCTTTCCTAGCTCAGTCCATCTCCCTCCTTAGTGTCCAACCTTTCATACAACTCATCATATGCCTTATCCTTAGCCTTCACCACCTCTCTCTTTGCCATGCACCTCATCTCCTTATACTCCTGTCTATTTTCTTCATCTCTCTGACAATCCCACTTCTTCTTTGCCAACCTCTTTCTCTGTATATTCTCCTGTACTTCCTCATTCCACCACAATGTCTCCTTGTCATCCATCCTCTGTCCAGATGTCATACCAAGCATCTTTCTAGCCGTCTCCCCTACTAGCTCTGCTGTAGTTACCCAGCTATTTGGTAAGTCTTCACTGCCACCCAGTGCTTGTCTTAACTCTTCCCTGAATTCCACCTCACAATTACCCTTTTTCAGTTTCCACCATTTGATCCTTGGTGCTGCCCTCAAACTCCTCCTCCTCTTCTTGATCACCAACATCTTCTTACAAACCACCATCCTATGCTGCCTAACTACACTTTCCCCAGTCACCGCTTTACAGTCTCCAATCTCCTTTAAACTGGCCCTCCTACATAAGATATAATCTACCTGTGTGCATCTTCCTCCATTCTTGTATGTCACCCTATGCTCCTCCATCTTGTTAAAATACATATTCACCACAGTCATGTCCATCCTTTTTGCAAAATCCACTACCATCTGACGTTCTGCATTCCTTTGTTCAACACCATACCTACTCATCACTTCCTCATCCCCTCTGTTCCCTTCACCAACATGCCCATTGAAATCTGCTCCAATCACCACTCTCTCACCCTTGGGTACAGTCATCACAACTTCATCCAACTCACTCCAAAATTTTTCTTTCTCGTCCATCGCACACCTAACTTGTGGAGCATATGCACTAACAAAATTTATCATTACACCATCAATTTCCAGCTTCATAAACATAACTTTATCCGAGACTCTTTTCACCTCCAAAACACTCCTAGCATACTGCTCCTTCAAGATAACTCCTACACTATTTCTCCTCCCATTCACACCATGATAAAACAATTTGATCCCACCTCTGATACACCTAGCCTTACTCCCCTTCCATCTGGTCTCTTGCACATACAATATGCCAACTATCCTTCTGTCCATCATATCGGCTAACTCTCGCCATATACCAGTCATACTGCCAACATTCAAAGTTCCTCCCCTCACTACCACAGTCCTAGCCTTTCTCCTCTCTTCCTGCCTTCGGCCATGCCTTCCACCTCCTCTCCTCCTTCGGCCAACAGTAGCCCAATTTCCGCCAGCATCTTGTTGGCTAACAGTACTGGTGGCGGTCATTGCTAACCCTGGCCTCGACCGATCTGGTATGTAAATATTTACTGGTGTCTGCATAAATAATTTGGCCAAATTTTACACTGGATGCCCTTCCTGATGCAACCCTCCCCATTTATCCGGGCTTGGGACCGACACAAAGAAATGCACTGGCTTGAAACACTATCTAACATGAAAAATACAGTTAAAACAGTAAAAAACAGTGCACAAGTTGAGAAAAACAGTAAAAAAGATTTATAACAGTGCAAAATGTAGCAGTTTAGCTATACAACACAATTATAAGCATTAAGAAGTGCAATTTAATGAAATAAATGTAAGAAATAACTTATTCTGCTTTTGGAGTCTTAGTGAATTTCTGCTTTCTCCCAGTGATGAATCACCACTCCACAGCCTGGTAAAAACAAGCACTGCACCCAGCAGTCACAGGGTTTAAATACGAGAAAAGATGGAAGAATCTAGAAGGTCAAATTACTACCCAGTCCTGCTAGCCCCTGCACATTCAACCAATCACTCATGCTAGAGGTCAGGCAATCTGTTAATCTCACTTTCAGAGAACAAAATACACTATCAGCCGAAGATGGCTGCCAGAAACACAGGAAACTCAACAAACAAAACAACCAGGCCTGCATAACAGCAGGCCTCTATCCAGACTATGCTAACTGATTAGAACACAGAAACTTCACGAAAAATGCACAGGAAAGCAGAGACAGAGCACTCACAAACAGAAAATACAACTCTCAGCATAAAAAAGCAATTTACAGTTAAGTCATCATCATCATCTTTTGGCTGTTCCCGTTAGGGGTTGCCACAGCAGATCATCTGTTTCCATTTCTTCCTGTCCTTTGCATCTTCATCTGTCACACCGACCACCTACATGTCCTCTCTCACCACATCCATAAACCTTATCTTAGGCCTTCCTCTTCTCCTGTTACCTGGTAGCTTCATCCTTAGCATCTTTTTCCCAATATACTCAGCATCCCTCCTCAGCACATGTCTAAACCAATGTAATCTTGCCTCTCTGGCTTTGTCTCCAAACCTTCCAACCTGGGCTGACCCTCTAATATACTTATTCCTAATCCTGTCCACCCTCATCACACCTAGTGTAAATCTTAACATCTTTAACTCTGCCACATCCAGCTCTAAATCCTGCCTTTTTGTCAATGCCACTGTCTCCAACCCATATCACATAGCTGGTCTCACTACCCTCTTGTAGACCTTCCCTTTCACTCTTATTGGTACTCATCTGTCACAAATCACTCCTGACACTCTTCTCCACCCACTCTATCCTGCCTGTACTCTTTTCTTCACCTCTCTTCTACACTCACCATTACTCTGAACTATTAATCCCAGGTATTTAAACTCATCCACCTTCGCCACCTCTACTCCTTGCATCCTCACCATTCCTCTATCCTCCCTCTCATTCACACACACATATATTCTGTCTTAGTTCTGCTGATCTTCATTCCTCTTCTCTCTAGAGCATATCTCCATCTCTCCAGGGTCTCCTCCACCTGTTCCCTACTCTCACTACAGATCACAATGTCATCTGCAAACATCATAGTCCACAGGGACTCCTGTCTGATCTCGACTGTCAACCTGTCCATCACCATTGCAAATAAGAAAGCGCTCAGAGCTGATCCTTGATGTAATCCCACCTCCACCTTAAACACATCCATCACTCCCACCGCAGACCTCACCACTGTTACACTACCCTTGAACATATCCTGTACCACACCTACATACTTCTCTGACAATCCCGACTTCCTCATACAATACCAAAACTCCTCTCTGTGCACCCTGTCATATGCTTTCTCTAAGTCTACAAAAACACAATGCAACTCCTTCTGACCTTCTCTGTACTTCTCCATCAACACTCTCATAACAAACATCACATCTGTAGTGCTCTTTCCCGGCATGAAATCATACTGCTGATCACTAATCATCAGGTCCCTTCTTAACCTAGCTTCCACTACTCTTTCCCATAACCTCATGCTGTGACTGATCAATTTAATTCCTCTGCAGTTACTACAGCTCTGCACATCACCCTTATTCTTAAAAATTGGTAGCAAAACACCTTTTCTCCATTTCTCAGACATCCTCTCACTTTTCAAAATGTCATTAAACAATCTGGTTAAAAACTCTACAGCCATTTCACCTAAACACCTCCATGCTTCCACAGGTATGTCATCTGGACCAACAGCCTTTCCATTTTTCATTCTCTTCATAGCTATCTTTACTTCCTCCTTGCTAAGCCATTGCACTTCATGATTCACTATCCCTACATCACCCAACCTTCTCTCCCTCTCATTCTCTTCATTCATCAACCCCTCAAAGTACTCCTTTCATCTGCTCAACACACTCTCCTCACTTCTAAATATGTTTCCCTCATTATCCTTTATCACCTTTACCTGCTGCACATCTATCCTAGCTCAGTCCCTCTCCCTCCTTAGTGTCCAACCTTGCATACAACTCTTCATATGCCTTATCCTTAGCCTTCACCACCTCTCTCTTTGCAATGCACCTTATCGCCTTATACTCCTGTCTACTTTCTTCATCTCTCTGACAATCCCACTTCTTTGCCAACCTCTTTCTCTGTGTACTCTCCTGTACTTCCTGATTCCACCACCACGTCTCCTTGTCGTTCTTCCTCTGTCCAGATGTCATACTATGCATCTTTCTAGCCATCTCACCTACTAGCTCTGCTGTAGTTACCCAGATATTTGGTCACTCTTCACTGCCACCCAGTGTTTGTCTTAACTCTTCCCTGAACTCCACCTCACAATTACCCTTTTTCAGTTTCCACCATTTTATCCTTGGTGCTGCCCTCACACTCTCCCTCCTCTTCTTGATCACTAATGTCATCTTACAAACCACCATCCTATGCTGCCTAACTACACTTTCCCCAGTCACCACTTTACAGTCTCCAATCTCCTTCAAACTGGCCCTCCTACATAAGATATAATCCACCTGTGTGCATCTTCCTCCACTCTTGTATGTCACCCTATGCTCCTCCCTCTTGTTAAAATACGTATTCACCACAGCCATGTCCATCCTTTTCACAAAATCCACTACCATCTGACCTTCTGCATTCCGTTGTTTAACACCATACCTACCCATCACTTCCTTATCCCCTGTCTTCCCTTCACCAACATGCCCATTGAAATCTGCTCCAATCACCACTCTCTCACCCTTGGGTACAGTCATCACAACTTCATCCAACTCACTCCAAAGTTTTTCTTTGTCGTCCATCACACACCCAACTTGTGCAGCATATGCACTAACAACATTTATCATTACGCCATCAATTTCCAGTTTCATAAATATCACTCTATCCGACACTCTTTTCACCCCGAAAACACTCTTAGCATACTGTTCCTTCAAGATAACTCCTACACCATTTTTCCTCCCATCCACACCATGATAAAACAATTTGAACCCACCACTGATACACCTAGGTGTACTCCCCTTCCATCTGGTCTCTTGCACACACAATATACCAACCTTCCTTCTGTCCATCATATCGGTTAGCTCTCCCCCTATACCAGTCATAATGCCAACATTCAAAGTTCCTCCCCTCACTATCACAGTCATAGCCTTTCTCCTCTCTTCCTGCCTTCGGCCATGCCTTCTACCTCCTCTCCTCCTTCAGCCAACAGTAGCCCAATTTCAGCCAGCACCCTGTTGGCTAACAGTACTGGTGGCGGTCGTTGTTAACCCAGGCCTTGCCCGATCCGGTATGTAAATATTTACTGGTGTCCACATGAATAATTTGGCCAAGTTTTATGCTGGATGCCCTTCCTGATGCAACCCTCCCCATTTATCCGGGCTTGGGACCGGCACAAAGAAATGCACTGGCTTGAAACACTATCTAGCATGAAAAATACAGTTAAAACAGTACAAAACAGTACACAAATTCAGTGAAACAGTAAAAAAGATTTATAACAGTGCAAAATGTAGTAGTTTAGCTGTACAGCACAATTCTAAGCATTAAGAAGTGCAATTTAATGAAATAAATGTAAGAAATAACTTATTCTGCTTTTGGAGACTTAGGGAATTTCTGCTTTCTCCCAGTGATGAGTCACCACTTAACAGCCTGGTAAAAACAAGCACAGCACCCTGCAGACACAGGGTTTAAATACCAGAAAAGATGGAAGAATCTAGAAGCTTGAATTACCACCCAGTCTTGCTTGCCCAAGCTCTTTTAACCAATCACTCATGCTAGAGAAGGTCAGGCAACACTGTTACACTCACTTACAGAAAAGACAAGACACTATCAGTAGAAGATGCCTGCCAGAAACACAGGAAACTCATCAAACTAACCAGGCCTGGATAACAGCAGCCCTCTATCCAGACTATGCTACCTGACTAGAACACAGAAACCTCACAAATAATGCACAGAAGTACACAAATAGATCACTCACAAACAGAAATACAGCTTTCACCGTGAAAAAGCAGTTTACAGTTATGTAATTCAGTAAAAATGCAATTACAGTAATGAATCACTTTCTAGCAATGAAAAACACAGTTATAATGGTATAAAACAGTACACAAATGCAGTGAAACAGTAAAAAAAAGCTTTATAACAGTGCAAAATATAGTAGATTAGCTGTATAGCACACCTGTAAGTGCTAACAAGTGAAATTTAATGAAATAAATGTGAGAAATAACTTATTCTGCTCTTGGAGTCTTAGGGACTTTCTGTTTTGTCCCAGTGATGAATCACCACTCCACAGCCTGGTAATAACAAGCACAGCCCCCTGCAGGCACAGGGTATAAATACCAGAAAATATAGAAGAATCTAATAGCTCAAATTACTACCCAGTCCTGCTACTCCCTGCACTTTCAACCAATCACTCATGCTAGAGAAGGTCAAACAACCTGTTACTCTCACTTACAGAAAACACAAGACACTATCAGCAGAAGATGGCTGCCAGAGACACAGGAAACTCAACAAACAAAACAACCAGGCCTGCATAACAGCAGGGCTCTATCCAGACTATCATATCTGACTAGGACACAGAAACTTCACAAAAATGCACAAAAAGCACAGAAAGATCACTCACAGACAGAAAATACAACTCTCTGTATGGAAAGGCAGTTTACAGTTAAGTAATTCAGTAAAAATGCAATTACAGTAATGAAACACTATCTAGCAATGAAAAATACAGTTAAAACAGCATACAACAGTACACAAATGCAGTGAAACAGTAAAAAAGCTTTATAGCAGTGCAAAATGTAGTAGATTAGCTGTATAGCACAATTATAAGTGTTAAGAAGTGCAATTCAATACAATAAATGTAAGAAATAACGTATTATGCTCTTGGGGTTTTAGGGAATTTCTGCTTTGTCCCAGTGATGGATCCCATTCCACAGCCTGGTAAAAACAAGCAGACCCCCCTGCAGACACAGGGTTTAAATACCAGAAAAGATGGAAGAATCTAGAAGCTCGAATTACTACCCAGTCCAACTAGTCCCTACTCTTTCAACCAATCACTTATAGTAGAGAAAGTCAGGCAACCCTGTTACTCACACTTACAGAGAAGAAAATACACCATCAGCAGAAGATGCCTGCCAGAAGCACAGGAAACTCAACAAACAAAACAATGAGGCCTAGATAACAGCAGGCCTCTATCTAGACTATGCTACCTGACTAGAACACAGACACTTCACAAAAATGCACAGAAATGCACAGATAGAGCACTCACAAACAGAAAATACATCTCTCAGTATGAAAAAGCAGTTTACAGTTAAGAATTCAGTAACAAACACAGCTAATACTATTCCATCCAATCAATCACTCCTCCACCACCTTTACCATCATGTCATCCAATGGCACCCTCATCACCCCAGTAACTGAGGCCAAACTCTTAGGCATCACTATTGATCAACAACTTAAATTCAACAAGCATGTATCCCAAACTATCTCTAAAGTCCATAAAAAACTTGGTTGCCTATATCATTGCATACTATTCCTAACCCTCGAAACTAGAACAACAATAGCCAGAACTCATCTCTTATCAACACTACTATACGTCTCTCCAGTCCTCACCAACATTAACAAAACTAACCTGAACAAACTCTCCACATGCTACAATAAAATAGCTAGGTTTGTTGCCAATAATAGATCACATTCCCACCACTGTCAATCCCTAATTAAACTGCACTGGTTAGAATTTCCAAACCTCCTACACTACCACCAATTGATCAAAGCCCATCAAATTATTTTTCATCCAGGGAAGAGCCCTGCCCTAGCTGACATACTAAACTTTCACAACCCCAGAAGGGAACTATGTTCATGTAACAAAAACCTGATTGAAATCAGCCCATGCAATAACAGTGCTGGGGAGGCCCTTTTCTCTTATGATGTTGTTAAAGTATGGAACACCCTCCCACCTGAATTCAGGCTACAAAGTCACACAAGCACCTTCAAGGACCTTCTTAATTCACACCTCAATGCTTACCCTCTCTGCAACTGCAAAGACCCCCCTTGAAGACCCACTACTCCATATAAGTTACCTGCTGTATGCCTCCATTGCATACACTATATTCTCACCTGATATACTCACTTGATATGTACTTTTTTTTGTAAATATTGTAAATAAGGGTTCTACTCCTGAGTGTCTTATTGTTTGAGTATCTTATTGTGTTACAAAATTGTTCTTGCACTTCTTTGTTTCTCTTACCTTGTATACCAGTTTTATATTGTTATCTAAACCATGTATGTACTCCGTTAACTTCCTTGGAGTTTTTCTCCCCCAGGACTCTACTGAAAACAGACACTTTGTGCCCAGTTGGATTTATCCTGGTAAAATAATGTTAAATTAAATAAATAAATAAACAATGCAATTACAGTAAGGAAACACTATATACCGATGGAAAATCCAGTTAAAACAGTATATAACAGTACACAAATGCAGTGAAACAGTAAGAAAGCTTTATAGCCATGTAAAATTTAGTAGATTAGCTGTACAGCATAATTATAACCGTTAAGAAGTGCAATTCAATGAAATAAATGTAAGGCATAACTAATTCTGCTGTTTGAGTCTCAGGGAATTTCTGCTTTGTCCAGTGATGAATTACCACTCCACAGCCTGGTAAAAACAAGCACAGTCTCATGCAGACAGAAGTTTTAAATACCAGAAAAGATGGAAGAATCTAGAAGCTCAAAATTAATACCCAGTCCTGCTAGCCCCTGCACTTTCAAAAAATCACTCATGCTAGAGAAGGTCAGGAAACCTGTTACTCTCACTTACAGAAAACACAAGACACTATCAGAAGAAGGTAGCTGCCAGAAACACAGGAAACTCAACAAACAAAACAACCAGGCCTGCATATCAGCAGGCCTCTATCCAGACAATGCTTCCTGACTAGAACACAGAAACCTCACAACAGATGCACAGAAAAGCATAGATGGAGCACACACAAACAGAAAATACAACTCTCAGTATAAAAAGACAGTTTATAGTAAAGTAATTCAGTAAAAATTCAATTACAGTAATCACACACTAGCATGAAGAATACAGTTAAAACAGTATAGAACAGTGCACAAATGCAGTGAAACAGTAAAAAACATTTTATAACAGTGCAAAATATAGCAGTTTAGCTGTTTAAAACAATTATAAGCATTAAGAAGTGCAATTTGATGAAATAAATGTAAGAAATAACTTATTCCACTTTTGGAGTCTTAGGGAATTTCTGCTTTGTCCCAGTGATGAATTACCACTCCACAGCCTGGTAGAAACAAGCAAAGCAACCTACAGATACAGGGTTTAAATACCAGAAAAGATGAAAGAATCTAGAAGCTCGAATTACTACCCAGTTCTGCTAGCCCCTGCTCTTTCAAGAAATCACTTATGCTAGAGAAGGTCAGGCAACCCTGTTACTCTCATTTACAGAGAAGACAAGACACTATCAGCAGAAGATGCCTGCCAGAAACACAGGAAACTCAGCAAACAAAACAACTAGGCCTGGATAACAGCAGGCCCCTTACCCAGACTATGCTACCTGACTAGAACACAGAAACCTCACAAAAAATGCACAGATGGAGCACTCACAAACAGAACATACAACTCTCAGTATGAAAAAACAGTTTACAATTAAGCAATTCAGTAAAAATGCAATTACATTAATGAAACACTATCTACCAATAAGAAATAAAGTTAAAACAGCATAAAACAGTACACAATTTTAGTGAAACAGTAAAAGAAAAGCTCTATAACAGTGCAAAATGTAGTCGATTAGCTGTATAGCACAATTATAAGTGTTAAGAATTGCAATTCAGTTAAATAAATGTAAGAAATAATAGTTATTTAGTGCATGAAAAATCTTACTTCAAACCAATAAAAAACAAATACTTTGCCATCAACATAACAGCAGGGTTTATATTTTGAGATAGATGTTAAAAATAAATAAATAAAGGAAGAAGGAAAGACATTTATCAATACAGGCCCAAAACAGAGCATTGTGGGACACTGGAAGGAATTTGCAATGCATCTGAGATACATCCCTAAATGGCCACTGATTGACATTATTCAGTGAATGAAGTATTGTGAGGTAAGGTATTAAAAAAACTTCGCTATATTTTTAAATACAACACAACAGGGTAGAATCATATATATTGCAAGTGGCATTTGAGCATAAACTTCAACCATATTAGAAAGCTTTTATCTTTCTTTCATAAACCTACATTAATAAATATATATTAACTCAATTTTAGTTGTATTTTCTTGCTGTAACTCTATCATCCACTTTTCATAAAAGTTTCCCAAAATCAGTGCTGGGCTCACAGATCTGAAATTGTTGTCTCAGTTACCCTGCCCTTTTTATGAATCAGAGTGACACAATAACTTTATGCTAAAGGTATCACACAAGTCAAAAGTAACTTATTTAAAATAATGTGTAGTAAAGAAATTGATTCTGATTTTAGGTTTGATAACAAAATAACTAATATTTTATCTAGGCCCATTGATGTGTTTTTCCTTATTTTCTTCAGTACTTTATTAATAACTACGGATTATAACCAGATAAATGTCACCTTTAGTTATAATATTTGTTACTCATTATACGATATGTGTTTGTGAGACAGGAGTTATTAATATTGTTAAAATATTTGCTAAACACATTGCCAATATCTTTCGGATCTGTCAGCTTTCATTCCTGTGAGACATAATTGGTTTCTGTGAGCTTTTATGAGAATTGATGTAATCATAATATGCCTTTTTAGCCAACTTTGCCACAGTAGTGTATTTTCTTTTGCATAGTTTGTAATTCTAACTCCTTATTTACTTTACTTAATGTTGATTAGTTGGTGGCTCTTGGGTAAATTCTATACATACAAAAATAGCTTTTCTACTTTTTAAATAATTTAAAATTCCTGGTATTCCACCATTTTATAGGTTTATAGGTGTTTAATAGGCTAAAAATCACAAGGGCATTTTTAAGCCTAGTTAAGCTTCCCATTTTGGTAATCCTCTAGTCATACTATGATTACATTTTTCCTCAGCTGTAAATAGTGGTCGGTCCCACACCACTTTAGACACATTAGCATTTATACCAAATATTGGACAATATTTTAGAATAAACTTTTGTACTTGTAAATTTAAGGGGTAGAATTTAAGGACCAGTCCTTGATTAAATACACTGTTGGAAGACGTTTTGTCAAACAATATTCTTTGCCCTAAAATGGGATTAAATCTGGTGGGATGGACCTCTATTTTTATATATATATATATATATATATATATATATATATATATATATATATATATATATATATTGCTAACTGTGACTATTGGGATGCCTTCCATATAGGCAAAACTGAGAGAACTTTAAGTAGGAGTATATACAAAACCCAATTACAACACTGAAAGATGTAATGAAAAAAAAATTCTTTATTTAAGCACAAAATGAGTTGCAATGTTGTAATAGGTTCTTTTTTGCAGTATTAGAAAAAGTCAATAGGAACACTAGAGGCAGACTGTGGGAATCAGTCATAGAATTTAAAAAATTGTTGTGGCAGTTACATCTTAATGCACAAGATCTACCAGGGCTTAATTGAAATGTATCCATTACTAGTGATCTTAATCTTTATGCTATGAAAGTATTTGACTTTTTATTTTATATGACTGACATATTTATATACATATATGCATTTTTATTATCTTATATTTGAAATCACTCTCACATAGTATTTATTAATATTTATGAAGTTGTTTTTAAACTTTGTTTTGTAGCTTTAACAATTGTTATTGATTAATTAGCTAATTATGATGTGTTTTGATTGGTTGGATTATATAATTATAGTAATCATGCTTTTATTTGGTTCTGATGAAGTCCTTAGAAGTTAAAAGGATGAAAGCGCTCAACCTTGGATAAAATCTTTTTTTATTATTTCTTTACATTCTGTGATTCCTGAAGGCAATGTGAAAATAAGGAATAGGGTATAGGAAAAAGAAATGGTGGATTAATGAGGCATGCGCAAACTAATCCATAGTTGTGGTGGTTTTAATTTCCAATGTAGAGTAATCTTATAATAGAGCCATTTTCCCTAGTCTATCATTTTTGTTTTTGCTATTTACAACCGTAGGTGTAATGCATTGACTCCCTCATCTCCTTGATGAATCCCTACACCGATCCACTAGCTCCTTTTTCTTTATTTCTGTATAAAAAGGAAATAAAATACAATAAGAAGAAGCCTTACTGATGAAATTACTTACAATTCTTCTGTAAAGGTTCAAAATCATCTCAACTTGGTGTCTTTTCTCTTGTTGTTACCCAGACTTTGAAGCCAAATACATTTACAGAAAGGAACCCCACAGAACTGACAAGATAACAGGAAGAAGGAGCATAATTGAAAGGATTCTCCTTATAAACAAGTCAGGACATATCAATTCTTACCACATAGTTTTATACTTTGTTAGCAACTAGTCTTGAAATCTACAAGTTTGAAGAGAGGGGAAAAAAGCAACACCAGCTAGTATCTTCTCTACTAGAATGAACAAGGGATGGTATTAATTTTTGTCTGTTAATACTTTAGTAGAGTCTTCACCTCTCCTTTAAATACTTGAATGTAATATTACATTACTTCAGCATCTAATTGCTTGGTTATATTGACTGCACATAGTAGTGCCTGACTGCACAAAAGAAAGCATTTCCACATTTTGGTAAATACAAGAACCAGCATTTAAGCATCTCTACAAAGTTAATGCAAAATAACTTTATTATGAATCAAATTTGCCAAAATCTGCATGACATATTTAAAACACATTATATCAAACATGGTAAATATAAATGTACTGTATGTAATATAAATTGTGCAGCTAATTCCTTAATACATTTGCTGTCCTTGACCCCAGGAATGTTTTTATCAGCTTGACCACATCCCAGAAGTTATTATGTTTAAAAATCTTTGTGACTTTTTTCAATATATTAAGATATATTAATAAATTAAGAGGGATATTATTTCTATTTGCTAGACAGACCATCCCCATGAAAAAATGACTAGGAGCATTAGTTACATTCAATTAAGGTCTACATTATTATACACTTTTACACTATGAGAGAGCAATATGAGATATGCACAGACCATAGGAACAAGTTTGTGATTGCCTGTTTGCATTTAGCACGCACATGTGTCTCAGTGGGAACATGTGCTAATTATGCTATACTACCAAAGTGCATACTGTATTTTTATATATATACAGACTATACCACAATGTTAAGGCTTTATTTCATAGTCCTGAGCCACAGAATTTATATAGTACTCTGCACTGCCAGTACAATAAAAAAACTCACATAGGGTTATTACTGTGTTTTGATTTGGAAATGTACTAACTGAAGTATATATATATATATATATATATATATATATATTACAGAGCTAATGTCAGCAGAACTAACTAGCTGTCACAATAACCTAGCTACAATCTAACAATAGTTTATGAACTTATGCACTGAAGATATCATGTGACATATTTGAAAGAATCTGTATGAGACAGCAGGTCCATAACTTGGGGTTCAAAGGATTAAGCTAAGACAAAGATAATTAAAATTCTCCCTTCTAACCTAAATAACAGATTCCCTATAGGGACTGTATCCGCATAACCTTGAAGCTCTACCCCTTTCCAAGTATCTAGTCAAAGTAATGCTGCACTATTTAAAAATGTTTTAAGTAACAGTGAATGAAAACATTCACTAAATGGATGTATGCTGTCTAGACATGAAGAGTAGTGATGTGACTGAATATTTAACCCATGTTGTTAGCTAGAAGAATTTAGAGCAGGCACCATTTGATATTATTTTTCATCAGCTGCAAATAAAAAGCAGGAATAATAACAGATATCACAGATTATATGAATGCTACAGGATGAATTTCAATGTGCAGAAATTGTGGGACTAATTTGTTATAATATTTGCCCAAGAAGATATAAAATATATATGAATTGTAAAAAGTAAACTCACTTTGCAAAATGTTGGTAAATAAGCACAAAACATAGACTAGGCTAGCAGAGTACCATGCAGAGACTGAATAAAATGAAAAGATTACCACTGTGACAGAAGCCTCAAAAGCAGATAGCAAATGTGAAAACTCATAAGCAGAAAATATTCATGTACATCTTACATACTGGCTCGGAGAAGAATAAGCTCAAACCAGAAATGAAGCTCACAAGTATTAAGGTAAAATGCTTACAGATTCTAGTGTTTCAAGCAAGACGGTGAGTGAGAGAGCTTACAACTAGTTAAAGCAAAGTATTTGATTACAACCTGAGACAGGAATTTGGAAACACTGTTGGCACGGTCACTGCTAGACATCCACTGTTTAACTTGGTGAGTGATGAGGCTTGGAGCACATTATTAATGAAGAGTAGAAGAAATCTGTCTGAGAAGGTAAGCTTATTACATATGGTCTATGTTTGCTTACCAAAAATAAAAAAAATGCGAATGGTTAAACTGTGAACAGGAAACATTAAATGCGAACATTACCAAACAATGACTTCTACGAAAATAAATACATTGAATTGTCATGGTTGGCCAGCAACCAAGAAGTAACAGGACACATAAGGTAAGTGAAGGAAAAACTTGCAAATCTGTCCTATTCCTCACTGTAGTGCGATCTTGGAGTTGGTATATATAGTAAGGAGGTATGGGGGTTCATCCTCCCCACCTTGGTTAGTTGTGTTTGTGATGTTGGCTGACTATGGCCATTCAATGTATTTATTTTCATAGAAGTCATTGTTTGGTAATGTTTGCATTCACTGTTTTTCATACGTGTTGTATTCTAAATAAACAAGTTTGCTACTTATTATTTCCTGCCTAGAGTTCCTGACCACTGGGCTTTACCTTGCCCTTTGTGAATATTTTGTGCCTGGAGTGGCAGTTAACCTTAGACCTGGTCCTAGCTGTTTTTCTTTGTTGTTGGTAATAAACTGGCAGATTTTATTGGAGGTGGTTTGTAAGATGGTGACATTTTTTTGTTTGTTTTGCAGCTACATATATAAGAGGTGATAACTTGTTCATCTTGTTCATCCAGAACAATAGAGTGTTCATTTATTTGTGAGGGTTTTGAAAGTGTATTTGCCAAGGTGGAAGTTTCTATGGTGGTTTGTTAACATCTTTAATAATAAGGAAGCTAGTTGCTTTGGCTATTTTTTGGATTATTGGTTCCAGTACTCCTACAAGTTTATTGAGAATTTTGTCAATGTAAAATAGCATCTACATCTGACCTCAGTCTTGCAGGAGCTCTACGACAAGGCTCTACTCCTACATATTTGCTGTTAATTTTGTCGTATAATATAAGCACAATTAAATGAAGTGCCTTGCCATCTATTAACGTTAATTAGTCAAATGCATGCATACTCTGTTATTAAAATTAAAAATTAAATGTGCACTATAAAGACTCCTTACTACGCTGGCCACTGTCTCCCTTTTCTTGACCAGTAGACTATACTGCATATGTCAGTTATTTAACCTCAGGAAATGACAGAAAGCATGTTTTACTCCATATCTCATTGTTAATTGCTTTGTACTAACTATAAACTGATTGCTTTCAGTTATAATTTGATCTGAGGGTCGGATGGTCACAGCAGTAGAATGTATTGCTAAATATCCTTTCAGTGTTTTCTCCTCTTACGCTCAGTCAATATCTTTCATCATAGAGCAGGTATGTGTCAGATGTTATTACATTTCTATTTGTTCTAAGACCATGTAAAACAGTAAAAAGACTTTAACAGTATGTTATATTTGTAACAATTTAATTCAGTCAATTAAGGTTTATGTTTGCTGAGCATGTTTCCCTTTAAACACATGTATGTAATTTGAGTTGCTGGTGTTCTGGTATTGATATATAGACTATATACTAAAGCCAATAACTTTGCTAGTGAAGCACTATTCTCTTGCGCCATAGCCAAATTATGGAACTCACTCCCACCCACAATTACCTCCATACCATCATGCACCCACTTCAAAACTTTACTAAAAGCGCAACTAAAAACATGCTGGCTATGCCCTTGCAACTCCCACTCTAATATCATCCACCCCATCCAACCACTACCTTTCTTTCCACTCCACTAACTACCTTGATTATAGCAAGCTCAGATGCTCATAAGCCAGTACTTATTATACAGCACAAACTTCTTCTTCTTGTAACATTTGTTAATGTCTGGTACGCACTTCACAGATAAAGATTCTAGTTGTCTACTGATGTACTATGTTCTTCATCTGTAAATATGTTGTAAGTAATTGCTATGTAAATTGTTAATCACTATGTAATCCAATGTAAATACTGTCTGTTTATTTTAACTGTGGAGCTTTTCCCCCCGGGCCTCCGCTGAAAATGGACCTACGTCCAGTCAGACACTCCCGGTCAACAAATTTAAATAAATAAATAAATAAATATATAACACTGATGTGCCATACTGGTTAATCCCATGAATGTTTACTGAGTGCTGGTTTTATATTGTGCTTATCAGTGTAGTGCCATGTTGTGATAATTTGCTTGATACAGCCTAATATTTACACTGCACTACTGTGGTTCTCTATCAGTATACTCCCTGCTAAAACTACTTTGAACTTGCATTCATAAACTTTCTTACCATCACTCTGCTGTCATACTTCACTCGTATTCTCTTGCTCTAACTTACTGTGGTCCTTCCTCCATCTCTGTTTTGTGTAAGTACTAACTGTATTGCCTCAATATAATGTTACAGTTTAGTAGAGTCTTTCTGTTTCTTTCATTTCAGAGCCTCCTGTCACTACATACGACCTCAATACTGCAGGAGCTTTGCCACAAGGCCCGACTCTTATAAGTTTACTGAGAATTTTGCCATTGTATAATGTAAATCATTGTATGATTTATCATGAAGAACTTTGTTGTCTTTTAACTTTAATCAGTTGAATGCATGCCTGCTCTGGGATTGCAAGTCTCTGTGAAATAATACATACACTCTAAGGACCTATTACTAAGTTGGCCACTGTCCTCTTTTGCTTGACCAGTAGACCATACTGCACATGCCAGTTATTTAGCCTCCGAAAATGACAGAAAACCTGTTTTATTTTGTATCTCTTCGTTATTTGCTTTGTAATGGCTATAAATTGATTGGTTTCAATTATAATATGACCTGAAGGTTGGATGGTAATTGTAGTAGAATGTATTGCTAAATATCCCCTCAGTGTTGTTTCCTCTTACACTCAGTCACAATCTTCCATCATAGAACAGGTATATTTCTAATATTATTACATTTCTATTTGTTCTAAGACTGTGTAGAACAGTATAAAGACTTTGGTAGTATGTTAAATTTGTAACAATTTCATTCAGATTGATTAAGCTTTATGTATGCAAAGCATGTTTCCCTATAACACATATGTATGTAATGTGGGTTGCTGGTGTTCTGGTGTACGTATAACACTGTTTTTATATAATGGTTAATCCCATGAATGTTATTAAGTTCATAGGTAGGTACTAGGCGATCTGCCCAAAGGCATTTATAAGCCTAGCAGGAATGTGTTGGCTTTCGCCACCCCCTTAGATTAGTTCCCTGTGCCTCTGTCCAGCAGAGCCATTGAAGTGATCCCTGGGGTAAACTTTCTGTTTCCCATCCACTTGTCAAGGTTTATCTTGAAGACGGTTAGCAAGGAGCTCTGCCTAATGTAGACTGGAATCTTGTTTCGGAGCATGGAAAGTCTCTGGGACAGGAATCTATCTCTCCAGCATGTCCTATTTATTGTTGTGGTGAGGTTTAGATCCCTAGAGTGTGTGGATCAAGGGGATATGGTTTCTTTTAAATGGAGCATGTCCATCAATTCTGGGTTGGACATGGCCTTGTATGTCACACAGAGATCACCTCTGAGTAGGCGGTATGCAACCGAGTACAGCTGGAGTTTCTTCAGTCGAGCTGCATAGGGCATCTGTTTGAGGCTAATGATCCTCTTGGTGAGGTACTTCTGTGGTCTTTTCCAGCTGGAGAGGTCAAAGGACTGAGCCCTTGGGAACACCACTTGTAACTGGTTTAGAGTCATACCTAGCTCCTGCTACTCTTACCATGTGGGTTCTGTCCATGAGCCAGTTGGCAACCCATCTCATGACGTAGGGATTTATGTTCAGGCTAGTGAGCTTGTCTATAATACCTGAATGGGGAATGGTGTCGAAGGCCTTTTGAGAGGTCTAGGTAGGCTGTGTGGACCACCTTTCCCTCGTCTATAGCCTTTGTAACTGTCTCAAAGATGTCCACCAGGTTTAGGAGGCATGATCTGCCCTTAACAAAGCCAAACTGGGTAGGGTCCATTGTTTGGAGGTTCCCAATGTCTCTGTTAATTATATCCATGATGATGTACTCCATAGCCTTGCAGACCAAGCTAGTCAGGCTTATAGGGCAATAGTTCCCAGGGTCTGTTGTGGCTCCACCTTTGTGGAGTGGAATAACCATTGCTGTGCACCACTATATGGGCACATAGCCTGTGGAGAGGCTGAGTTTGAACAGTGTGCTTAGGTGAGGGGTTAGTTCATCTTGGAGCTCATGTAGGATGCAGCCTGGGACACTGTCCAGTCCCATGCTGTGTTTTTGGCTTTGGAGAGGGCTGTTTTGACCTGAGTGTCTGTGATTTCAGGGGCACTACATTCTTCTGGTATAGTTATGGGCCCTTTTGGGGGTGAGAGGGGGGTAATGATTGCACTGAACCGGTCTGCCAGGATGTTGGTGATGTTGGTCGGTTCAGTATATTTTGTGCCATTCTGCACTAACTCTGAGCAGATCTGAGAATTGCCACTTAGATTCTTGACATTGCTAAAGAATGCCTTGTGGTTATCTTTGGAGTCCTTGGCAATTTTTCTTTTGAAGCTAGCCTTGGATGATTTTATGAGGGATCATAGTTTATTGCTAAGACTGATCAGGGATGTCTTCCCTTCTTGGGATTTTACTCTTTTCTGTACTAGTTTCTTCCTTCTGTTGTATAACTTGTTTATGGCAGGGGTCCACCAGACTGGTTTCCTTTTCTTGAAGGAGTGAGTCTTGGTTTTGCTTGGGATAGCATGATCCATGCATTTTTGTAGGTGCCCACAGAGTGCATTAGTAAAGGATTTTGCAGCTTGGACAGCGTTATCCTTTAGCATGGGGGCTTTGAAACTTTCCACCTCGGTCTCAAGTAATGTGAAGTTTGCTTTTGAAAAGTTTTTCACTGTGGTTTCTTTGACCAGGGGTTGGAGTGGAATGTGGATAACCAGAGTGATTAGTTTATGGTCAGATCTAACCAGCGAGGGGTTGACCTCCGGTGTGGAACCCCGGTCACCCATGTTGTTGATGACCAGATCCAATATGTTGTCACCTCTCTTGGGGGTGTTAATCAGTTGATCCGGGGCATTTGAGTTTATAAATTCAAGGAAATGTTGGACAAGGGAGTTTTTACTTGAGTAGTTCTCCCAGTTAATGTTTGGGTAATTGAAATCACCCAATAACAGGGTGTTTGGTAGGACTTTTATGCTTCCCAGTGTTTCCAGAAATGCAGAATGGGTGTCCTGGGACATGGTGGGTGATCTGTAGCAAGCTACAATTTGAATTGCAGTTTTTCCCATTGTTAGTTGCACGTGGATGATCTCTGAAGGATCATGCTGTGCCACTAACCTGGAGGTGTGGGTATTCTTGATGAATATGGATACGCCCCCACCTTTTGTATTTCGGTCTGGGTTTTGTCGCCGAAATGTATGGTATGAGTTGTAGCCTGGTAGTGCTGGGGTGCTCTCTGGAGCCTTAAACAAGGTTTCTCTTACTGCACATATATAGATTTCCTCCATACTGAGGAGTGCCTTGAGTGCATGCATTTTGAGGTTTAGACTTCTGGCATTGAGTAGCATTACCCTCAGTTTTTGTTACTTGTGCTATTTACAGCAGTGGGTTTGTCTTTTGAGCCTTGGGGGTGGCAAGAGCCTTGGCCAGTATTCAAAAGCCTAGGGGTGACAGGTGCAAGTTGCCTCTAGCGAAGCAGCATGGCTTGTCGAGCATGTCATCCCAGGCTAACAGACACTGGATCTCCTTTGAATGACACCAGAAGCTTTGCCAATTGTTAAAATTGATAATTCTTTCTTTATACCATGGTATCATTCTTGGTGAGGGCAGGATGCTACTCAGGGTCAGGGTCATACCGGCCTGGGCTACGTGATCAGAGAGCTCCTCCATGTCTCTTTTCATGTAGTCCAGGGAGGTACGGCTCAGGTCATTCACACCAACATGGACAATGACAGAGTTGTATTTGTACTTGTTCTGGAGTGACCTGAGTGCTTGTGTTATGTAGCGGATCCTGGCACCCGACAGGCAGCTAACAGTAACCTTCTCCTTGTTCAGCCTAGTGAGTGTGACGTAAGTGTGCCTGACTATGGAGTCACCTATTACTAGTATGTTGGGTATGTTATTTTGCCTTAAGGGCTGTGATTGCATGGCGCACTGGTGTTGTGAAGTATGCATTTCATGGTTTGTGTTGGGGGTGGAGGTTGCCTGGATGTCTGCTTTGGAGGTCTCTGTTGCTTTTGAAGATTTTTATTTAGAGCCTCAGAGTATGTTTTTGTGTATTTATGTGTGTTTTTTGCTAGTGCTGGTTTCATAGGTCTATGTGAGGCTGGTGGTGTGATGCAATTAATTCCCTTCTCCTCTTGACTCTCTAGTCCAGTCTTGGGATTGAGAGAGCTTAGCTTCCAGTTTGGCTGTATACTTGCATCTCTCGCATGTATTAGTGTTTGGTGGTAGGAGGAGAGGGTTGTCTGTGTACATGAGGCAGTTGTAGCATTGCCTCAAAATGCCCAGATTCACCAGTTGGACCAGAGAGTACACCTGAAACTGCCCTTTGGACATGCCTGGATAGGTACAGTGAACTGTTTTACTGATTGGCTGGTAAGGTTGAATAGACAGCCTTGTCCTTCTCTACAGCATAGGGGGGGGTCTAGTGCTAAGTTTTATTAGTGCTTGCTATGTGTTTTGAGCAAGTGCCAGGCTGAGAAGTGAATGGTTTGAGTGCTTAAGTTGAAAGTTTGTCTAGTTCCAAGGGAAAACTTGAAGAGCAGACTTTGTGGAGCCAGGAATAGTTATACCCTAGCTAACCAGCACTGCCCGGTGCGCAAAACCGAGCAAATGCGGGTATTATAGCAGGGAAATGAAAGACATATAAATTAGCCCAAAATGACCAATAAACTACTTATTTCTGGGCTGAAACCACTGCTCCAGAGACAGATAGGCTGCTCAAAGCTCTCCTCTCTCACAGGTGAACAGAAAAACTTCCTTCTATCCAAGTAAGGTATGGGCAAACACAGAAGCTTGTAACACAGCCCTGAATTCAGCACTAACCTGAAAACTGGACTATACTAGCTTAAAAAGGTGGGAAAACAAGTATTTTTTTTTTGCTTTTTTGTTTTTTTGCAGAAAATAAAGCAGATACAATAAAAAAAACTTTAAATGCACAGAAATGGCTATCACACTTGAGTGTGTAGCCTACAACAATTAAACAGCTAATTTAAACACAAAAATGACTTTGTTAAAGTGCAAGCAGTAAAATAAGTACAATATGTAGCTGAAACAAGCTTTTTAAATCACAGAAACTAAAAAATGGTATTTTAGGATGAATTAGTTAAAGGCAGCAAGAAAATGCAGAAAAATTATACTTAATCACTGCAAAGTCTCTCTTTTATCTCTCTGCTGCTGTAGAACTCTGCAGGGCACCAGAGAGGAGCTTGCTGAGCTGTATACAAGTGCAAAAACCTCACAAATGTGGGTTTTATAGCAGGGAAATGAAAGAGATAGCAATTTACCCCAAATGGCCAATAAACTACTTATTTCTGGGCTGAAACCACTCCTCCGGGGACAGATAGGCTGCTCAAAGCTACTCTATCTCACAGGTGAACAGAGAAACTTCCTTCTATCCAAGTAAGGTATGGGTAAACACAGAAACTTGTAACACAGACCTGAATTCAGCACAAACCTGAAAACTGGACTATACTAGCTTAGAAAGATGGGAAACCAAGTATATATTTTTTTGTTTTTTTCAGAAAATGGTTTTATATTGTGCTTATCAGTGTAGTGCCATGTTCTAATAATTTGTTCAATACAGCTATATATTTGCACTGTTACTCTGGTTCTCTATCAGTATACTCCCTGCTAAAATTACTTTGAGCTTACATTCATAAAGTGTCTTATCATCACTCTACTCTTATACTTCCCCTGTATTCTCTTGCTCTGACATACTGTGCTCCTTCCTCTATCTCTGTTTTGTATAGTAAGTACTAACTGTATTTCCTCAATATATTACAGTTTAGCAGAGTTTTTATCTTTCTTTCATTTTAGAGACTGCAGTCAGTAATTTGACTTTGATACTGCAGGAGCTCTGCCACAAGGCCCTACACCTACAAGTCTACAGGGAATTTTGTCATTGTACAATGTAAGCACATTTATCATTAACAATCTTGCTGTCAATTAACTTTAATCAGTCAAATACATGCCTGCTCTGTGATTGAAAGGTTCTGTGAAATAACACGTTCACTCTAAGGACCAGAACTAAGCTGACCACTGTGCCCTTTTTCTTGACCAATAGACATTGCTGCATATGCTAGTTATTTAACCTTAGGAATTGGCAGAAAACCAGTTTCACTTCTTATCTCCTTGTTCATCGCTATAAACTGATTGCTCTCAGCTATAATTTGTCCCTCTATATAGCCACACAACAGGCCACCCTAATAAAATTCACAGATGATTCCACTCTCATTTTTACATCTGACAACATAGTATACCTCTAAAAAACATTACTCAGGAAACTTTAACAGCTACTGTAACATGGCTTCATAATTCACAATGCATGCCCAATCTAAAAAGGCCAAACCACTACTTTTTCCTCAAATCCCTTTCTCATGAAATAAAATAAATAAATAAAGTCCTCTCTCTGTTGATAATGCAACCAATGAAGTTACTTCTCATAGCACATTATTAGGGATGATAGTGGATAATAAGCTTACATTTGACCTGCATATACGGAATTGCATAAGAAAAACTCATCAAAAACTAGGAATGCTTTACAGTCAAAACCTTTCTCACTGACGCAACTAAAATGATACTTGCCACTACTCCCCACACTTCTTCGTGGTGCTGCCATCTTTATTAACCTCCAGGTTTCACAAAATTAAAACTTGAACAATGCTATAACAAAGTTGCTAAATTTTCAGCAAATACCACTTTCTGAACCCACCACTGTATAACACTAAAAAGCCTAAATTGGTTAGAACTGCCGACAGATTCAGTGCCAACTTTACCCCTCTCTCCCCCACCAAAGAACCAATCACAATATCAGTAGATTGCCAGGCACCCAATGTTACTACTTCAAAGGATAAAACAGCACTGTCCAAGGCCAAGAATACAGCTTCTATGGACATGAAATACAGAGTGAACTGGCACCTCACCTGTGTGCCCTGTTCAATCACAGCCTCACCTCAGGCTTTGTCCCTACCGAATGGTGCACTGCTACAGTCATCCCTCTCCACAAAGGAGGAGTGACTACAGACCCTGGGAACTATCGCTTCATTAGTCTGACAAGTCTGATATGCAAAGCTATGTAAAACATCATCATAGACCTAATAAACAAAGATATAGGGAACCTCCAAACTCTGGATCCCACACAGTTTGGTTTTGTGAAGGATAGATCATGCCTCCTCAACCTCGTCGACTTATTTGAGTCAGTCACCAGAGCTGTGGATGAAGGCAAGGTGGTTCATACAGCCTACCTTGATCTGGCCAAGGCCTTTGATACCATTCCCCACACAGGAATCATAGAAAAACTCACTAAGCTAGGCATCAACCCCTATATCACTAGGTGAGTTGCAAACTGGCTCACAGATAGAATCCACAGTGTGAAAGTAGCTCACTCCAAGTCAGATTGTCAACCAGTCACGAGTGGAGTTCCACAGGGTTCAGTCCTGGGTCCTCTCCTGTTTGGTATCTACTTCTCTGAAGTCCAGGCCAACACGAAGGGACTCTGGCTGACAAAGTTCGAAGACAATTGCAAGTTGGGAGCTATAATTAAATCCCCAAGTGATGTTGACATCCTACAGAAAGGCCTCACCGAGACCAATGACTGGTGTCAGAACCATGGCCTTAAGCTCAATGCCAAAAAATGTGTCATCATCCCCTTTGGGAAAAACCCAGTTCCCATGAATTACCACATCAATGGTAGTCCACTGAACACAGAAGGCGTCATAAGAGATTTGGGAACACAGGTTGACAGCAACCTCTCTTTTGACCACCACATTGCCACTGTGGTCAGAAAGTCCTTCTATGTGGCACATCTCATTATTAAGGGTTTTGCATCCAGGAAGAAAGAGGTCATTGTCTCCCTCTACTCTTTCCTCATTAGGCCAGTCATCGAGTACAATGCTCCATTTGGCATGTATCTCACTAGGCACCTACAACAACTGGAGAGGCTACAAAAATACCTCACAAAGAGGATCTTAGGCCTTAAACACTTGTCCTATATGGACCGACTCAAAAAACTCCAACTATTCTCTGTCTCATATCGCTTACTTAGAGGCGATCTCTGCTTGATGTACAAAGCCATGTCTGACCCAGCTCTGTTAGAAATGCTACATCTAAAGAAATCCCAATCCCTCCACACTACACGCTCCAGAGACCTCAACCTCATTACCACAATCAAAGAACAAACTGGAGGGACAGGTTCATAACCCAGAGATTGCCCATGCTATGGAATAGACTTCCCATACGTGTCAAGCGGAGCACCTCACTGGCCATCTTCAAGAGAAATCTTGATGAGTGGATGGGAAATAGAAAGTTCACCCCGTGGATCACTTCAGTGACTCTACTTGACAGAGGCACTGGGAACTAAGGTCGGGTGGCACGATGCCAGGGTAATCCTATGGGCTAGGCTTGTAAAGGCTCCAGGGCCATTAGTCTTGTACACACCTATGAACCTATATCAACTACAATATAAATACATAGCTTCTTACCACCTATAAAATTATCTAATATCCATCTGCCTATCCAGCACTAAAAAATATTCTACACAAGTATGTTCCTAGTTGGCCATTGTGATCCAGCGACCAAAATGTCTTGTCTGTCTACAAACCTAACAAATCAGCTGGGCATTATCTGTACTCATATAAGGTTGCTAAGGCCTGGAACTCATTACCTGTATCCATCAGGTCAATACCCTCTCTCCCATCTTTAAAAATAACTCTGAAAGACTTCTTAGCTATAATCTGTCTCTGTTATTGCTCACAACCAGAATAAACTATATCCTTAAATGTGAACAAGTAGCTTTTCATTCCTTATTCCTCCTTACTCAAAAGTCAAAAGTCAAAGTAAACTTTATTGTCATTCAGAAATTGCACAAGTGCAAAAACAGAACCAAATTCCATGTGTCCAGACTCAATGTGCAGACAACATATAGACTATTTTCACAGACCTTTAGAGCTATAACACCTAGCTATTACATCACAGACATGCAGGTAGATAGACTAATACAGTACAAAATTAAAAACACATTTTAACACTTTTCGCAGTGAGCATTTACTTGCATGAGACTTTAGTATTGCACAGGTACTTGGTTAAGACATTGCATTGATCCTTTCTCAGAAAGAGACATTTAAGTATTGCTATGTGAACATCACAGTATTGCACAATGCACCTTAGAGTATTGCACTATGATTAATTTATGAATTTATAACATGTATTGCATTGAAAGAAGAGATATTTTACTGCATTGTTACTGCTTTAGATGGCCTACAAGTATTAGATGAGGCTGGTAACCAGGTTAATGCATACTATGAGACAAGCTACTACAGTTTCTGCTAACCCAGATGGCCATCATGGAGCATAGTTGTCACTAGAGTTCAGCAGCCTGATGACATTATGGAAGAAGTTGTTCCTGAATCCTGTAGTTCTGCAACGTATGCTTCAGAAGTGCATTCTGGATAATAGATGCAGGAACAGTCTGTAAGCAAGGTGAGTGCAGTCTTTAATTATTCCTCTGGCCCTGCTGAGACATGTGGATCACTACAAGTCATGGATAGGTGGTAAGGTGGTCTTGATGATCCTCTCGGCTGTCTTCACCACTCTCTGGAGGGATTTGCACTCAGAGGTAGAGCAGCTTCCATGCCATAGTAGAAGGTATAGAGAACTGTGGAGGGGTCTTCTCAAAAAGTGCAATCTCTGGTGCTCTTTCTTGAGTATGGCATTTGTATTGGTGTTCCAAGACAAGTCTTCATCAATGTGCACTCCCAGAAACTTCTTATTCTCTCCACTGTTTCCCATTGATGGTAAGGGGATAATGTTACTTACGATTTTTCCTGTAGTCCACAATTATCTCTTTTTGTCTTGTTTATGTTTAGTGCTAAGTTGTTTTTTTCCACATCAGGTAATCAGTTGTTCCACTTCATCTCTATATGCTGTTTTATCATCATTACTAATGAGGCCCACCACTGTTGTGTCATCAGCAAACTTGATGATGTGGTTTGTATTGTACCAGGCTGTACAATCATGTGTAAACAGGGTGAACAGCAAGAGACTTAGTACACATCCTTGTGGGACTCCAGCATTAAGATTGATGCTATCCGAGGAGTTATTTCCTGCTCACCCTTTTTGAGGTCTGTCTGTGAGAAAGTCAAGAATCCAGTTACAAACTGGAGTGTTGACCCCTCGTTAGAGTAGCTTCATTACCAGATGAAGAGGGATTACTGTGTTAAAAGCAGAGCTGAAGTCAATGAATTGTACCCTCATGTAGAAGTTTTTATTCTGAAGGTGGTCCAGAGATAGATGGAGTGCTAGAGAGATGGCAGAGAGATGGAGTGCTAGAGAGCAGTTTGCTTAGTAAGCAAACTGCATAAGGTCAGAATCAGCAGGCAGTCCAGATGTTATGGCATCCTTGACCAGCCTTTCAAAGCACTTCATCACTGTGGAGGTGAGGGCTATAGGGCACTAGTCATTTAGACAAGATGTTGGAGACTTCTTTGGTTATGGAATGACTTTAGTGTCCTTGAAGCATTTTGGAACAATTTGCTGGCTCAGAGAGTTATTGAAGATAACCATGAGAACATTTGTTAGTTGGGCTGCAGAGTCCCTGAGCACTCACCCTAGGATGTTGTCAGGCCCAACCGCTTTTCTCAGGTTAACTCTGCACAGTGTCCTCTGGACATCAGCTGGGTTGAGGGTGAGCATCTTCTCGTTATGGCCGATTGGAATTTTCTTCACTGTTGTTCTGTTTCCTTCCTCAAATTTGCTGAAGTGCAAAGGATGGTGAAGTCTCTATCTTCATTAAAGACAGACACAACTCCAGACTGGTTTACCAGCATGATGCACTGGAATTACTCCAGGTGCAACTGACATTTGGCAAGACATCTATCCAAGTTATAGCCAGCTATAGATCCCCCTCCATGTCTCAGGACACCCTCACCTCCTACCTGGACCTACTTGACTCCATCAAGGTATCCCCTAACATCCTGATCCTTGATGACTTCAATTACCCCACCATAGACTGGGCGAACTAATCTTGCACTAATGCACTCACCCAAAGATTCCTTGACTTCATCAACTCTAATGCACTAGACCAGCTGCTCTCATCCTCCACAAGGGGAGATAACATACTGGACTTGGTTCTAACCAATATGGGTGACTGCTGCACCATTCCCATAGTATATTCTTCTCTGGTGAGATCTGTTCATCAGTCTGTCTCATTCAACGTTTCTATTCCAGCCAACTACTCCCCAGCCATTACCAGGCTAAAAAACTTCTCAAAAACCGACTACCAACAGCTTCACTCCACCGCTCCCCTCAGAGGATGCAGACAGCTATGCTGAACAGTATGCCAGTGCAATATAGAAGCACTTCTACAACTGCATGGACTCAGCCATACCCAACAGAACTAAAACCTGCTCCTCAAGGAAACATAAACCTGTCTGGTGGACATCCTCTATCAACAGGCTTTACAACAACTTGTTGTCCAAGGGTAAAAAGGAATAAATTCCAAATCAGAAAATCTCCCTCCTTTGCCTCAACAAGCAAAGTAGATCACTAGTGAAAAACTCCAAAGCCAATTATGAGTTGAAACTAGCCTCCAAAACAAAAGGAAACCACAAGTCCTTCTTCAGTTATGTTAGGAGCCTCCATGGTAAAGCCCAAATTTGTTCCAAATTAGTACTTAATGGAACCACTTACACTGATCCTGCTGACTTAGCCAACCTATTAGCTGATAGGTTCAGCGCAAACTTCACCCCCTTATCACCCCCCAAAGGCCCAGTCGACATCCCTGATACTTGTCTCACACCTCACATCTCTGTAGAGCAAGTGTTAAAGGCCCTATCCAAGGCAAAGAACACAGCTTTCATGTGACCTGATAATATCCCAGGCTGTATTCTGCACTATCTCCAGCAAGAGCTAGCTTCGTTACTCAGCACCTTATTCAACCACAGCCTAATTATAGGCTTCATTCCAGCAGAGTGGAGAACTGCCATCATCATCCCCCATGCACAAAGATGGTGCCACTACTGACTCGGAAAACCAATGCCCCATTAGCTTGACAAGTCTTATCTGTAAAGCCATGGAGCACATTATTATGGATCTCATAAACAAGGACATAGGCAATCTCCAAACACTCGACCCCACCCAGTTTGGATTCGTCAGGGGCAGATCTTGCCTATTGAACATAGTTGACTTCTTTGAGACTGTCACCAAGGCCCTGGATGAAGGAAATTCAGTACATACAGCTTACCTTGAAATGGCCAAGGCCATTGACACAATCCCTCACTCGAGCATCATTGAAAAGCTAACACAACTTGGTGTTAATCCCTATCTCATCAAATCGGTGGCCAACTGGCTCACAGATAGGATCTACAAGGTCAAAATATATGCCACCACCTCCGACAGCAGACCTGTTACTAGTGGTGTTCTCCAGGGATCTGTCCCGGGACCCCTACTGTTTGGCATCTACTTCTCAGAGGTCCATGCAAAGACCAAGGGCCTGTGGCTGACCAACTTTGCAGATGACTGTAAGTAGGGTGATGTCATTGACTCCCCAAATGACATTAACATACTGCAAAATGTTCTCACAGCTACAAATAATTGGTGCCAAAGTCATGGCCTTAAATTAAATGCAAAAAAAAAGTATTATCATACCATTCACAAAAACATGGCTCCTACTGATTACCACATCAACGGCAAACCCCTAAGCGTACACCCCGTGGTGAGAGACCTGGGTACTGAGGTTGACAACAATCTCACATTCGACCATCATGTGGCAGCAGTGGTCAGAAAAGCCTTTTACTTGGTTCATCTCATAAGTAAAGGGATTACATCCAGAAAAAAGGAAGTTATTACCTCTCTGTACTCCTCCCTCATTAGACCTATAATTGAGTATGATGCCCTCTTTGGTATGTGCCTCTCCAAACATCTGCACCAACTGGAAAGGCCACAGAAATACCCCACAAAGAGAATCCATGGCCTCCAACACCTGCCTTATGCGGACAGGCTCAAATCACTATCACTTTAGTCAGTATCATACAGATTGCTCAGAGGTGATCTGTGTCTCACCTACAATGGAATATCGGACCCTGCCCTACAAGAGATGCTCCATATCTGTAAGCCTAACTCCTCGTGCATAACCCACTCGATAGGCCTAAATCTAATATGCAACATCAACAAAATCTGCTGGAGAGACAGGTTTGTCTCCCAGAGGCTGCCCCATCTAGACTTCCCATACATGTCAAACATAGTACCTTACAGACCCTCTTCAAGTGCAACCTTGATGAGTGGAGGGGAAACCACAAATTTGCTCCATGGGTTCCACCTTTGTCCCTCATTGGCAGGGGAGACAGGTGCTGACTGAGGTTTCTTTTTTGGGGATAATCTTTTGGCTAGGCTTGTAAGGGCCCCAGGGCCATTAGCCTAGTAACCTTCTATGATCCTATAATCCTATGATTCTGAGTAGACATTCAGCTTATTTAGGAATTCTTTGTTGTCCTCACATTGTGAATATAGGGGTTTGTAGTCATTTATGGACTGGATACCCTGCCATAGATGCCTGGGGTCTTTTTGGTCAGAGAAGTAGCTATGGACATTTCTGCCATAGGAGATTTTTGTTTCCCTCACTCCCTTCTTCAGATTTGCTCTGTTTGTTTTGAGGGCTTCCCTATCTCCAGACCTGAAGGCTGTGTTCCTCACTTTTAGTAGCTTGTACACCTCTCTCGTGAAGTAGGGTTTCTGGTTGGTTCATGTGAAGATGGTTTTGGTGACTGTCACATCATCCACACATTTCGAGATGTAGCCTATCATCACCTCAGTGTACTCCTCCAGGTTGGTACAATGGTTCTCAGTAGCCACCTCCTGGAATATGCTCCAGTCTGTGCTCCCAAAACAGTCCTTAGTGTTAGGACAGCACCCTCTGGCCATACTTTTATTTGTTTCACTGTTGGTCTCCCTCTAGTTAGCAATGGTTTATATGCTGGTAGTGACAATATGGAGAGGTGAAATAAGACCAACCAGTATGAGCCAGCCAGGTCTATACACAAGAATACCTTTAATAATCCAAAGGAACAGCTAAAACTAGAAAGGGATAGTCAGGTTAAGCACTTTTGTCTGGAAGTTCAGACATCTTCAGAACCATGAATGAATCCGTATGTTCTGTTGGATTATTAAAGGTATTCTTGTGTATAGACTTGCCTGACTCTTATTGGCTAGGTTTTATTCATTGACTGTTTTCCAATACTGGGTAAAGATGAGGAGAGTTTTACATTTTGTTGTACTAATATGGAGAGGTGGTTAGAGTTTCCGAGTTGTGGGTGAGGCACTGCCTTAAACGCCAGCTTAACATTGCTGTATACCTTGTTCAGTGTGTTCTCCCAACTTGTTGCAAAGTCCACATATTGGAAATAGTGGAGCAGAACCATTTTCAATTTGGTCTGATTAAAGTCACCTGCAACTATATGAACACAGTCTGGATTCTGATTTTACAGTTCATTTATAGCCTGGTATAATGTGGTCATTGCCTCATTTGGATTAACACTGGGAGGACTGTAGACAGCTGTAATGCAGATGCTGTTAAATTCCCTGGGTAGACAAAGGGTCTGCATTTCAGTGGCAAAAACTCTAGAATATATAACAGTGTGAGGATACTATCAAATCACTGTTATACCAGTTGTTATTGATGTATATGCAGACACCTCCCCTCTGGACTTACCATTGAGATAATGTATTCTGTCTGCTTTAAAAAGTGATAGCCCCTCCACATGGACTGCATT
Source organism: Protopterus annectens (assembly GCF_019279795.1). NCBI lineage: Eukaryota > Metazoa > Chordata > Ceratodontiformes > Protopteridae > Protopterus > Protopterus annectens. The sequence goes on from NC_056735.1 coordinate 1,075,278,053, forward strand.
TTCATTAATGTTGCAGTTTAGCCAAGTCACAGTAAAAATCATCACACAGCATTTCCTCACCTTGTTCTGAGTAGATAATTCCAGCCTTATATAGTCCATGTTGCTTTCCAGTGATCGAACATTTGCCAGCAGGATGGATGGGAGTGCAGGCCTAGTAGGGATTTGCTTTTAGCCTTGTAGTGATTCCAGCTCTGGATCCTGTTTTCTGTGTTCTCTCACACCTCTTCTAGTTCCTTCTTTTACCATGATCCAGAAATGTCAGTTCTGTACATACCATGCGTTTTGTTCCATGTTTGAGTAAGAGTCCCAGCTCCTATAACTTGAGGAGTACTGTAGGCCTCACAGGCCCCACAGGTAGCAGCTCATCAAACCTGTTACACAGCTAGTCTGAGGATCAAATTTCCAGAATTGTCTCTCTACTATAAATTAACTTACTGTTAGCAATCTTCCCCAATTTACTTTTTTCTCTTAATTTAGACATGGAATCGGACAAACAGTGCACATTTCCTTGCAGAGCCAAAGTAGCCACTGGTGCCACATAGGACACTGCCATTTTTTTATGCTCCCTTCTTCTTACTTCTATCAAATTATTTTCCCTGACTTTCTCATCAAATGTACCTTAAACTTGTTTTTCCCTCTCTTCATATTGCAGTCCCTGTTTGTATTAGACTACCTTACCTTTAATTTCTCTACAAACTGTTTATAAAATGTCTATAAATATTAAATGATTGACATATAACTTGTAGCAATTCTTAACAATGTTTTTGTATTATCGCTAATTTGTTATAATTATTTAAATTGCAGATGTTTTTGTGGCATTTTTGAAGATTGTAAAATTCTTGTTCTTAAATGTTTTGTTATAATTTGGAGATTTTTCCTCAGGCCTACACAGAAAATGGGCTTTTACCAAGTCAGACTTTCCCAGTAATCATATGTCAATCAATTAATAAATAAATAGCATTGTTTTTGTTTTTGAAGGATTGAGTACAGGTTTTTGTCCTATTAGCCACTAGTTGATGGTTTGGAGGTCATCTTGGAGATGTGTTTGTGTAAAACAGTGGGATTTATTTGACCTGTAGATGACCATGGCATCTGCATAAAGGTATCTTAGGATGATCAGATGGGAGTTTGTTGATAAATATGGAAAATACCAGAAGGGCTAAAGTGGAACCCTTGGCGACACCTTTCATAAGAAGAACTGTTTCATAGATGGTGTTGCCTACTTTATACTTGAGGGATCCTTTGGTGAAGAAGTCTCTAAACCAAGGTTTTGAACACAGAAAAGATCTAGGAACACAGGTTGACAGCAACTTCTCTTTTGACCACCACATTGCCACTGTGGTCAGAAAGTCCTTCTATGTGGCACATCTCATTACTAAGGGTTTTGCATCCAAGAAGAAAGAGGTCATTATCTCCCTATATTCTTCCCTCATTAGGCCAATCATTGAGTTCAATGCCCCATTTGGCATGTACCTCCCTAGACACCAGCAACAACTGGAGAGGCTGCAAAAGTACCTCACAAAGAGGATCCTAGGCCTTAAACACTTGTCCTATATGGACAGACTCAAAAACCTCCAACTATTCTCTGTCTCATATTGCCTATTTAGAGGCAATCTCTGCTTGACTTACAAAGCCATGTCTGACCCAGCTCTGTTAGAAATGTGACATCTAAAGAAATCCCAATCTCTCCGCACCACATGCTCCAGAGACCTCAACTTCATTACCGCAATCAACAGATCATGCTGGAGAGACAGGTTCATAACCCAGAGACTGCCCATGCTAATAGACTTCCCATACATGTCAAGGCAGAGCACCTCACTGGCCCTCTTCAAGACAAATCTTGATGAGTGGATGGGAAATAGAAAATTCACCCTGGGTATCACTCCAGTGGCTCTACTCGACAGAGGCACTAGGAACTAAGGTCGGGTGGCATGATGCCAGGGTAATCCTATGGGCTAGGCTTGTAAAGGCCCCAGGGCCATTAGCCTAGTACACACCTATGAACCTATTAAACTATTTCCGTTAATTTGTAAATTTTGAAGTTATAGTCAAGTAGATCAAGGGCTTTGTTGAGATCAAAAAGGTGTCTCCTCTCTCCAACCACCTTAACTGGCACCTGTCTGCAACCTCCCTGGCCCTGCTTGCTGTCATTACAACAGTCTCATTTTATGAAACATTGGTTCCTATATGTTTCTCAATATGTGCAGCCATCACCCCTTCACTTAGTGACCACTTTTATCACCTCAGCCAACCTTTCACTTAGTCTAGGCCCCATGTAAACTCTAAGGATGGGTTTTGCAGAAAAATACAGAGGAGATGCTATAGAGGAATAAAGCCCTAAGTTGGTGTGTGAAAGGAGAAGAATGAATGAGGCTTATGCCTGCTCACCTCTTTTTTGGGTGAGGAAGAGTGTGCACATATGGTTTAAAACAGCAGAGACTACTCCAGTAATGCATGGTTTCAGTGCCTTCCACACTTAGACCAGTAGCTGCACGGACAAGGGCTAAAGAAGGAGGTGTCTCAATATACATTAATAACAGGCATATCTCTAGGGTGGTCAAACAGGAGGATGTATTGGAGCTCCTCCACATGCAGATCACCATAGACAAAATCCAGTGTCATATGCCAGTCAGCTAAAGGTCACCCTCCATGTCCTAAGAAGCTCACAATGCATACTTGGACCTACTGGAGACACTTACCATCCAACCTAACTCCCCAATCCTGGGAGACTTTAATTACCACTCTATAGACTGGAAATACTACATGACCTCAAATCTCAGGCACAGAGATTCCTGGACATTGTAAATACAAACACCCTTGACCATACAGTAAATATGCTCAACAGAGGCTCAAACCTACTGGACCTTATGCTTACAAATATGGGAGAATGCTGCAACCACTCACCGATGTCTTATCCTCCTTGGTAAGGTCTGATTTTAGTTGATATGTAGCAGTAATTAATAGGAATTTTTTGAAGAGTTTCAGAGTTTCATAGCAAGTATATCCAAGGTGAATGAAATGAGGATAGAATCAGATAAGTACTTTAGCCAGGGGAATGGGAAGAGTTGTGATCAACTCAAGGAAAGTGCAGAAAGGTATCACCGTTAACAACATTTATGGCTACACCAAGTTGAGGAGAGACAAGTGGAGTGCCGAATATCATTTGCACAGATAAGAAATGAGTTCAGGGTATCTGGGGAGGTGTGGATGGAATATTTGAGCCTTTGCATGTCACAGCAATGGGAGGAGTGTGCAGAACTTGGAAGGTAGTAAATGTATAAGAAATTTCTGGGCTAATCATTGGAGAGGTGATCTAACTAGGAATTGGAGTAAAATATACAGGGACTTTGGAGTGAAAGAGGCATATTTAGCCTTCGTGACATTAAAAAAAGTTGATGAAGGACAAATGGGTGGCAGGATAGCAGGAAGTATTGAAGTACTTAGAAAATTAAAAGGTACAAGACTAGTAGGAGACCAACAACTTCATATCTAGCATGGATGATATCGTACACCAAAGAAATTAAGGGGATGGGGATGGGAAAGTCAGACAGCTGTTGGGGATATGGAAAAGAGGAGGTCAGAGAATTATATATATATATATATATATATATATATATATATATATATATATATATATATATATATATATATATATATATATATATACATATATATATATATAATGACCTGATATGAAGACTATCAGGCCATAAGAATGGCCTGATATGAAAGAACATTGGACAAAATATGCTGGCATAGTCTCTGTTGTACACAGAAATGTGGCAATGAGAGTGACTTGAATGGGAGAGAAAGAATTGAGGTAGTAAATGATAGGGGTAGAGATAAAAAATTTACATCAAGGTGTTGGATGAAGCAATTAGAGTTAGAGGTGGTGGGGATGACATGTGACCAATGATTTGGAAAGGTAATAGGTAGGAAGGATAAGACGTTATGATTAATTGGTAGATGGAATTGAAGCTAAAAATGAAGGACTGAGAGATTCCAGAGGAAAAAAAGGGTTTACAAGTTGGGGTCGTGTAACTATTTCATGATAAATAGCCAAGGTCATTAAATGGAATTGATAAATGGCAGACAGAGCTGAGACACTCTCATGTTAATGTGCATTGCTGGAAAGTCCTGAGTGGCTTCCTAAAGGACTGGCTATCCAGAAATTTTGTAAGATTTGAGGAGATGAATTTTAACTCATTACAGCCAAGTTAAGCCTCCAGATGCATCTGCAGTTACCTCCTACTGATGTGTTTAGGAGTCAAATATTGCTTGTTCATATTTGCATCAATAATTCCAAAACCATGAGATGTACAAGGTTTTAAACAGTTTCATCTTAAGGTTTACACAATGGCAAACTAAACTGCATTAATATTTGTCTTCTGCCTACCGCAGGTAAACAAATATTACCTGTTGTTTTTATGTTATTAGCAAAAATCTCAACAACCAAGTAACACAGACTCATATGAAAGCTTTCAGCTAGGTGAATAAAATGCTGCTGACAGTATGTGCATAGCTTGAGTGGTTGCTGGATATTTTAAGTCTTTTGCAAAATTTTACAAATGTAATAGTTACTGAGGGGAATTCAATAAAGCCTACACTTTTTTGTCATGTATGCATTGCACCACAATGCTTACATGGAACCAAAATTTTCTAGATTCAGCAAGTGCTGCTTAGGGGCTTGCACTCATGTGCAAACACAGAAATGTCCATGGCATGCAAATGGTCTCATAAGCAGGTGAATCTCATGCAAATGATGCAGGTAGAGTGATCCAACATGCAGAAAGGCATCTGTTCAGACCCTGTGTCAGTGTATGTTGTGTACACAGAACAATTCCGAGTACAGAAGTATAGACAGACAAAAGGGGGTGTAAAAGTATAGAAACGTGGACATAAACCCACTTGAAACTACTCTTACAACTTGAGACCGTAAACTGCTCCCCACACACTCTAACCTGGTTCCATGGCTATCTACACAACAAAAAACAGTCTATTAGATAACAAAGCAAGAAATCCGATTACCTAGTCGACAAACATTGTCCAAGGGTCCATTCTTGGACCCTAGCTTTTTAATATATTTATTAATAATCTCCATAGAGAATCCCTGCAAAGTACACTCATTCAATACGTGGGTGATTTGACAATAATTACATCCTCTAACAATCTCTCAGATCTCCTAATGTTAACACAAAATGCATTTACTTTCATCAAATCCTGGCTTAACGAAGCTCAACTGCTACTTAATTCTAAAAAAATCAAAACTTTTACACTTTTCCACCAAACCTCTAACTCTAGACTTTAAAATATTCTCTCACAATACAGAAATTGACATTTTCTAAACAGCTAAACTACTTGACATTACAATTGATGACAAATTATCCTTTGAGAATCATATAGTCAACTTAATCAAAAAGACCCATTTTAAGCTTGGCAAACTGTATAGGCATAAACTCTATTTGGACAAGTCTACTAAACTGACACTAGCTAATAGTCTACGTTTACCCTCCTTTCTCTATGGTTGACCCATTTTCACTAACCTACACAAATCTCTCCTGAACAAACTGCAGTCATGCTACTATAACATAGTTAAGTTTGTCTCCAACATGCCACCTCGCACACATCATTGCCTGGCCATTAAATCTATACACTGGTTGGAGTTCCCTCATTACCTACATTACTCCCAACTTACTCTCGCCCACAAACTACTAAATAATCCAAACTACCGCCCATCCCTTCACACTATAATATATACACACACCCCTACCTAGCATCTTAGGTCCTCTAACAAACAACTCGTCACCATAACAAAACCCAACAAAAGAGCTGGACAATGTCTCTATTCTCATGCCATTGCCAAACATTGGAATGTGCTCCCTCTCTCTATTACCCAACTAGAATCTTTAAAACATTCAAATTGGCACTAGAAGAACACTATCTCAGTAACCATATCTGTTCTTGTAGTCACATGATTAAACCACCTTAAATGTTTTGGCCACTATACACTACAAATACTTTTACTAACTTAATATAGTTCCATTTTACACTATCTGTCCTTGTATTCAGTCTCTCTTGCGTTCTTTATTTCTGTGACTGAATGAACAGAATTGCTTAAACAATATTCTTACTTATGAGAATATACAAACAGAAATTCTAAAAATCTAACACACTGGGGTGTATTTTCATGTATTGTATACCTTTATATAATGTATTTGTCTTTGTACATCTACTTCAATTTGTATTATATGAAAACTTTCTTGACTATCAAACTTAAGCTGATGTTATGTAAACATTTCTGTCACTGAATGGAGCTTTTCTCCTCAGGCCTCCACTGAAAATGGGTTGTTAGGCCCAGTGGACTTTACTAGTCAACAAATAATAAATAAATAAACTAAACCCTCTGAAAATGTAAGACCACATACACATATGAGCAAAACTATTAGTCTGTATGTCAGAAAGATTAAAGGGAATAAGTTAAATTAATATTTTTTTTAATAATCTTGGCATGTTTGCACTTTATGTCACAGTGTGCAAACAAGCTTAATAGAAAAAAGAAATAAAAAGCAGAGAAAAAAGAAGTTTATAGTATATAACAGAAATATAGAAATACAGAAATGTATTACAGGAGCTTGTGTGGGCTTCCTACAGTAGTGCGTTGCTAAGGTGATAGGGCTATAAAGTGTGTTGTTTCTAGGCTGTCAGCATGGATAAGTATGCAAATGAGGTGGGGTTATTGAATAGCAAAAAGAAATAATCGTGTCTGCATATCCCCTTTGTGTAGGGTCTTATACCATGTTGTTTACACAAGATGTGGCTGACATCAGTGGGGTGTGTCTCCTCCTTTCTAAGCTCTTTTAAGCTTAGGGGAGTGTGTTTGCATGGCAAGCTGCCTGGCTAAGCATGTTCTCAAAACTGGATGTATTCAATTAGACATTTTGACCTTTGTATAAGCTATGCTGCATGGTGCTGTGCTGTGCGCGGCATCATGAACTTAAATAGGACCATTAAATTACGTTAATTATATTGTAGGCAGGTGGAATGCATTATAGTTATCCAATCACACATTCTGCACCTACAGCAGAGCTGTATAAAGTATGCATACACTCTACATTCTGATTTTCCTCCAGTACTCTGGACCATTGGAGTACAGACTTAGGAATTCTAACTGAGATAATGCTAGGGGCTGCTGCAGGTCTGCTACATCTGTATGTGGTAGATGCTGAAGTTAATGATGCTGGTGTTGCTGACAATAGGCCTAGGCAGAGAAGGATAAGAGTGTTCAGGCCTAGGGTAACCTTCCAGGAGCTACATGAGCTGGAGATTTTAGACTAATACAGGGTGGACAGGGGCATACTACAGGAACTCACTGAAGTCTGCCACCCTCATCTCAGACCCAGATCCAACCAAGGAGAACCTATCCCAGTGGAAACAAAGGTATGTGCAGCCCTTAGGATACTAAGGATACTAACTACAGGTACTTTCCAAAAAACAACTGGGGACATGATGGTGGTCTCACAGGCATCTGCATCCAGGAAACTCCACCAGTTCCTGAATGCCATGTTACCACATGCCAGTGAGCACATATCTTTTTTCCCTCACCACTGAGGGGAGGGCAAGTGATGTGCAACACTTCTACCATGTAGCACACTACCACTACCCTGAAATACTGGGTGCCATAAATTGCACTCATGTACACATCAAGGCACAACCCAGTGAAGAGGGTTGTATCTACGTCAACTGCAAGGGGTACCACTTCATCAACTGCCAGCTTGTGTGCAATGCCCAGGAGATTATCCTGAATGTGTGTGCTGGCAGACCTGGCAGTTATCATGACTCCCATATCTGGCACACATCACAGCTGTACCAGATGTTTGTTAGGGAGGACATCCCACATGGTCATTTACTGGGGGATGCTGGCTACGTCCTGGAACCGTGGATGATAACACCCATCAGAAATGGACACACATCCATTGAAGAACACCATAATGAGGCACACGCACAAACTAGGAATATCGTAGTGCATGTCTTTGGGATTCTGAAGTTACAGTTCTGGTGCCTTGATATATCTGGTGGAGCCCTGCAGTGCTCTCCAGCCACATATGCACATATGTTCATAGCATGCGCTGTGTTACAAAATATGTTCCTGTGGAAACAGCTGCAGCAGGATCAGCAAAGGGAAGCGATACACAGCCCCCCACTAGTGTCTAGGTCACCACAGCCACAGTCACAGGACTCAGAGGAGGAACCCTTTGCTGCTGTCCCTGTAGGTAGATGTAGGCATGCTCAGTACACCCTGACTTTGGCAAAGAGACAATGCATAGCACATTCACTGACAAGCTAGGGACCTAGTGACTGACACCTTACTCCTACTCACATACATATATCAAACTTGATGCCAGACAATCCACACAACCTATACATATCCATGTGTTGGCTTTGTACTGCTTGCATCAGACATAGTTAGCCCTGAACTAGAGTTTTGTCAACTGCTGCATTTGCAAGGTTGGTTTCTAACCTACACGCTACTTATAAGGATTACTATAATATGGTATCACATGCAAGGATTTGCTGCATTTATGAAAGGAAATATAGTGGGCTATGTAGACAGAAGTAACATCCACATGGGACTACAGGTACCCAGTCCAATAGTACGTGTTCCGTAATAATCAATATGCTTCATGGTTGGAATATTCACTACATATGTCAATGGAGATGTGAAACAGTGGGGTCACATGATATTTGGACTACTGTCTATCCCAGCAGATCATGTGCTGTTGTTCCCCCACCCCCAACACAGCAGTGTTCTCATATAACTGCTTTAACAGTAAGTCAGCTATAGTATAGCAGCAGACCAGGCAATCTCAGGGCTGTAACATAGAACTGGATCACACATTGTGTTTCACACATAACACAGGAATAACAACGTATATATGTATGCTGTTGATTGTGTGATGAATGACTCCACTCTGTCTGGCAGGCTGTGTGGCTCAGTGGGCTAGGGAAGTTAGCATGGGTGATGGTGTTGATGATTCTAATCTGGAAGCAGTCACATCTTTTGCATGTGAGGTATTATTATGTTGGTGTTTTCACAGACTGTCAGTCTGTGTGATGTAACATTATGAACCCCCGTCACATATTAAGTACAGCAGACAACAGAGGAATGTCGTGGACATTTTAAGTGAAGTGCAGTATTGCAGAAACAAGGACAGATGTCATTGTCTGTAACACACAAAATCTTGGATTGGAGTACAGGTAGGTGTGCCTTGGAGTCACTTTATAAGTACTGACAGTCCCACTGGGCATGCCCATACACAGTTAAAATGAGCACAATTCTGTTGCCCCTTCATCAAAATGACCTGTTATGTATAGATATGTCTATACATACAGACATATTCATATACATATCTGTTTGCCACTGTCTCTCTCTCACATACATAGCATATCTATCTCTATGCAGTGTCAAATAGTTATATACCAAGATACAAAACTATATATACATTATAATGATACATAGGGGTTGGGAGGGTGGCCTAATGGTTAAGGTGTTTACCTTATAAACGCAAGGTGCAGGGTTTGGGTCTCACAAGGGATAATTGGCTAGGCTTAAAATGGCTTGCAAGGGCAGTTAGCCTAGTACTAATCTATGAACATAGACTATCCCCATATAGCTACATAACACATATACATATGTTGCTTGTCCAGTCAGGATAAAACAGTTGAACAGTTGTGGGTTCAGTTCAAACAGCTTTATTATACAAACACATCAGGATTGAGGCTCAGTAACTTAAACTTAAACTTAAACAAACTTATAAACAGACTGACTACTGCATTCATACATGTTAAAAGTCTGACTGTTCTCTCAAAATGGCACTGCTGCCTGCACATGCTCCATATTCATATGCACATGCCCTCACTTTGAAATGCTTCTTAAAATTACAACACACACTGTTCTACACATATCATACACACATACAGCTACACATATATATATATATATATATATATATATATATATATATATATATATATATAAATAACTCTGTTATATACATAAATATGTGTGTGGGTGCATGTATTGTCCTACATAACATAATAATGGTGAGTAAATCTGCACTATCACAGATCCATACTGTTGCTCAAGGGATCCAAACTAAGAGAGCAACAGTACATAATCCACTTACCTACAGACACCTATGCCTGCTGGATGTCACCACATAGACAGGCACAGGTGAGCAGGTGGTGTAATGTATAATGTATAATGTTGTCAACGCATGCATGGAGTGGGCACATTATTCCTGTCCACAGGTTTGCTTAGCTAAGTGCAAACAGCCACATATGGCCATACTGGTAAATGTACACGCATAGTTAGGATGATAGCAGTTATCTCACTGCTAGGATACCAGATGCAGATAACAGTAATAAGCAATATCATTCTGCAGGCCACATATGCTGTTCAACACATGCCTAGTTTGTGTAATGCACAAGTACTGTGCCTGCAGTCACATATACAACAGACTTAACCTGTGGTGTGTGCAATAAGTACTATGATCTGTAGTGTATGAGATGAGATATGTAGTGGTTCTAATCTCACTCCAGGCTACTTGGTGCATGTGTGTGTATCCCCTACAAAACAACTGACATGCACTCATAGGCTATCCACCTGCAATGGCTATACACGTTTTGGCCCTGCAACTGGCTTCCAAACTGCCCTCTTCTACAAGGCCTGATGATGTCATCCACCTTTAGACTACCAGCTGAGAGCATAGTAATAGACTTAAGCCATGGGGTTTGCGATAAATACTGTGAGCTATAGTGTGTAAGACTAAATAGACAGTGGTGCTAATCTCACTCCAGGCTACTTGGTGCATCTGTGTGTGCATCCTCCTGTAAAACAACTGACATGCTCTCATGGGCTATCCATCTGCAATGGTTATGCAATTTTTGGCTCTGTAACTTGCTGCTAGCTTCCAAACTGCCCTCTTCTATTAGGCCTGATGATGTCATCCACCTTAACACTACCAGCTGACAATGTAGTAGCAAACTTAAGCCATGGCAAGTGTGATAAGTACTGTGAGCTATAGTGTGTAAGGCTAGATAGGTAGAAGTTCTAATTTCACTCCAGGCTACTTGGTTGTCCATATGGAATACATATGATTACCTTGGTAGCTTAGAAACAGACAGGGTTTTGCAGTATTTTATTTGTAGCATGTTATGTGGGCCCCCCAAGGACTGCCACAACAAGGCCTGCTGATTTCATCAAGCATAATATATTTTAAATTGATAGTAGTACCAGACATGAGGTGTGTTGCATGCATCACGTACTGTGATCTGTAATGCATACCATTACATAGGTAAGAGTTCACATCTACATACAGCCAACTTGCACTACATGTGTGCCTTGGTATGTTCTGTGCGCAGTGATTGGAAGTGGTGATAGCCTCAATATAGCCATGTTTGTGTATGAACCTGTTAGGGAATTTTACATCATGTTATGGAACCATAGCACATTTTAATTTCAGTAGCATAATGGCCATACAGCCCTCACAATCATAGACATCTTCATACCAATATTTACAGGATCAGCACATATTGTTCAAGTCCAAGAGGGACACAGGCAGACACCCTTTATTGAGATGACAGTCACCCAGCCAATCATACAGATGGCATGGGCTGAGGTACAGTAAGGTGCCCTGTGTGCCATTAAGCAGGGTTCTGTTTCAAGGGTGTGTTTAAGCCTGCTAGACAAATATCTTCCACAAGCATGTAGTACTAATGTCACATAAGAGGTTAATGTCATTACAGTGAGTTATTCATCTACTATGCCTCCTGCAGATAGGCAGCATATGCACTCTTGGAGGGTCACACATTGCCCCGTATGCAAGGCACAGATCACCTCTCAGTAGTCTATATGCCACAGGTGACAATGACACTCATTGCAGACAATCCCCATTGAACACATACTGAAGATGTGAAGTGTCCTTGTGAGGGACCATACTGTTGTGTGCAATTGTCAGTACTGCTTGGAAAGGTAAATTGACAAATGACCATTGTCACATTTGATGAGGACAACGGAGTGTAGTTGACAGAGACAGTGTGGGAGTACAGGTTAGGTATGAATAAAGACCTATCATATGTGACATCATGACATACGAGGTCACTGACAATCTGGGCCTGTCCTTTGAGGTCATACATGTAACTACACTGTGTGATGTAGTTCTGTTTTGTGTAGGTGGCTATGTTTGTCACTTACCATGTCTACACAACATCATAACAACACTATGTGCTTCTTTTAGCTGAGGAGGTAGTGCCTCCATGTTGGGGGGGGGCACCCTCACTCCAACTGTCACACAGCACTGTCCATCTGTTATTGTACAACCTGCTAATGGCAGTTGTCCATAGTCAGGTTTGCTGAGTCTGTGTCCCTCCTGTCATGTACAGCTAAATTCTTGCAGTTGTAAATGCTGCTGACATAATGCATGGTTGTAGAGTTCTGTATACTTGCCTGTCCCATCTGAAGGGGGAGGTGCAGTCAAGCTATGTCAACCATCCCACAGGAGGTAATAAATGGCTTTCTGACATATATGCTTGTATTGTCTGCAAGGGCAGGTACGTGCTGGTAGTTCTAGGGAGACTGATCTGTGGCCAAATCCCACCAGAAAGGACCTCACATTGGGGGGGGGGGCTGTACTGGTCACCATACTGCTGCAATACGTAGGTTCTCCCTGTAGGGATGCCATGACACTGCTGCAGGCATTGTAGATAAGGACCTGGACCATCCTTTGGGCAAGTGAGCTGCAGCATGACTAAGCAACACAGTGTGTAGATATTACACTTTCCTAACATGTTTGTTTGTGCTCTGTACAGACACCTTGCATGACTCTCTTCTTGCAACATGTTGGACATATCTGTAATAGTTACTTGCACAGAGGACAACTAGCATGTAGTTCCAAGTAGTGTCCCTAGATCTCTGAGTCTTGTCAACTGAAATGACATGATAGGAGTTAGGATGAATACGACCACTAACAATGTCATACAACTACCAACACCGCATCAAACAGTGTTACTTTTGCTCAAGGCCAGATCATGCCTACCGACTGTAACCAGTGGAGCCCATTGACTGTTACACTAGGAAATGGATATCGGACATATGTCTCATTCCACCAACCATGGCCTGACAAGCTGTATGACAATATTAGGCAGGCAAACCTTGCAGGAAACTGTGTACATCATGTACAGAGTGTTATGCCAGCTGGTGGATAGGCTAGTGTCTAACAGTCATACTCTGGGAAGATAGCATTGGGAGACCTATGCTGCAATGATGCCAGTCACCAATGGAGTTCACCATCCTCCATTATTGGAGTACCCTGTCTACCTATTCCCTCTCTGCAGTCACAGCCATTGTCAGTGACCTCTGACTGAGTACATTAGCAGGTGATTGCATATTAGGAGCTATCACAGAATCCTACACAGAAATAATAGTTATCCAGGATGGCCTAAGACACAGTCAGTTATTCTCTGAGCCACTGACAAAGACTAAATGCCAATGACTGCACAATATCATCCTGTGGGAAATCATATACCCTTGCAAAATATTGTAGTGCTTGCATGCCACACACATTTGAGCCATTACACATGAAGTTATGGACACAGTGAGTAATGTAGCCTTTGACTTTCACAGGTCAGTAAGATGTGGGGATGCATTCACTGTTGTACAACCTATATCGACAGATTTGGGATGTAATTCCCAGGCTGTCACTGCTATACTGAATGTGGCAGTCATCACACCTATAATTGTGTGCAATGGCACCCTTGCTATGTCACTACACAGGCATATTGTACAACTGTAGCAGCCACTCCGGTTCCAGGGTACACCACTGCACAGTGTAGATAACATGTACAATGGAGTCTGTGTCATGACCTTACATGTGTAGACTGTCTCCTAAGTGCTTTGGAGGGGATGTGTATGGCTCCATACAGGGAGGTGTCAGATCCCACTGTGTACCTCCCTCATATCCATGACAGGCCTAACACATGTCTCACCTGTTCTACACATATACATCACTGTGGTATACATAGTGCATGCTGGAGAGACAGATATGTAACACAGACAGTGCACCCTACACGAAACAGGCCCCCATGCATGTGAAGCACACATCTGCTGTGTCACACATCATGTGCAGGTTAAACAATGGGATGTAGAACACTGCAATCATAACTGGTGTGTGGCAACTGTCTGTACTGGACACAGGATATGTGTAGATGCGTCATTTCCATCACCACAGCTTGTAGATGTGTTAGATCCCAAAACCCTGGTGGCACTTATCAAGGGTAGCATAACTTTTCACAGATTATGGATGACTGAGTACGCTGAATGCTGCTGTTGTCTTTGTTAGTCTATTATATACATATGAACCTATGGAGCCATGCACTTATTGTGCTGTACCGTACTGAAGACATATTTCTGTTGTGCTGACATGCCATCCTGTGCTGCTTTATTGTGTGTCCATAGGTTATCCGAACAGATTCCTGAAACAGAAACTTAAACAGGTCCATGACACACCTGTCATTGTATAACTATACAGCTATTACAACATCATACAACATAAGGTGCACAAAAATATGTGGCACACCCATGACAAATGCCAGCATACAGAATGTGTTGGTAACCACTACAAGTGGCATGGCAAAACAGCATTGCATTACACAAGTACATGTTAACTAATATAGTCACCTTTTGCATCAAACGTATAGCTTCACTTCCCTGCATTGATGGCAAGGATAACAGGGATGTGGCACAGGTATCATCACTTGCACAAGGTGTTGTGTGGGGGGTGCAGGAGGCCTAGGCTGACCCAAATGGTTGACAGCATGTGTGTGAATCAGGAAGGGAAGCAGGTAAGATGGACCATGGAAAGGTGCCATGTGTCTCTGTAGGTGACCTGCATTTGACAGTGGTGTGTAAGTGTCTGGATGTACACAGTCAAGCTCAGTACTAGCCTTACATGTGTGTATGTTGGAGAGATTTGGACCATACATGATAGAGTTGACAGTTCACCATTTCTGGCCCCAAACATGGGAACTGGCTCTGTCAGGAGTTACACTGGTAACCCCATGCCCAAGATGAGAAGTGGTGCTAATATCTGATGGTGACTGCTGTCTGCTGGGTCCATGTCCTCCACAGGAACACCAAGGACCAGGAGCCCATGGCCTGCCACATCATGGTGTGAACTGCACACTCCCCTCTGTAGTGCTGGATGTACTGCCACTATGGGAACGTGACTGTACATGGCTACGTGGACTCTCAGCAGATGAGGTTGCTGACCTACATCCTCAAGTCCAGTGCTCAACTCCAGCTATATGTTCCAACACAGACAATGTGCAGTCCAAGACAGACACGGTATCAGCCCTCCTTCTGTCCACTGCATTAGTGAACTGATTCAGGGTGTCCTCAACATAGTGGAGTCAGTCACAGATGTCAGACTGTGCTGCATCCATAACCCTTATCATACATTTGGTGTTCCATTCAGAATGCACCTGTGCCTCCAAGATGGCCTAAAACATGCACCAATTGACCCATGATGTGACATCTGCAACAGGTGGTGGACAGACAGCAGGCCTCCTACAAACACCCCTGTCAAACTGCCTGTGTGGGACCTTGCCAGCTTTCTGGCTATGGCTATTGTCTACACTCACTTCAGCCATAGTTGCCTCACTTTCCTGTTCAATGTCCCCACCCTGTGACTGTCCAATATCTGTGGCCTCTGGGGACTGGGTATGTGTGGGCATACTGACCGTGTGTGGTGACAATGGCTGCAGAAGAGGGATGTAAACCTCTGGGAGATATTCAGCCCCCAAAACCCCCACCTGTACCACACTGTGGCCGCCATCATCATCAGAGTCTGAGGAGACACTGACATCAGATTGTGTAGGGGACAGACACCAACCCACCCCAGTCACCTGTGATAAGAAAGGAAAAAGCAGTACATTAATACCTGCATGCACTATTGTGCTCTGCAGTACTCTGTTGTGATATATGTAAGGCTCTAAACACTGTCATCACTAGGACAGACCTGTTGAAAACCCAACCTCATATAGTAGGATATGAGGACAGTACTGTTCCCAATAACAGCTGCAGTTACTTGAAAATAGCATCTCATTACACTGCAATCCCATCAGCAACAGTGAGGTACACTGTTGACATTAGTGTAGACTCTGCCTAGTTGGCACATATGACTCTCTGTAGTATCTTGATAATATCACATCTATCAGTGTGATCACACCTACAAGACATAGGCATGAGTCTAACATGTGTACAATCAGAATATATGTGTGCAGTTAGCAATCATGCCAACAGTACAGCAATGCAGGCAGCATTCCTGGGATGACAGTCTAGGGATTACACTGCTGTAAGCCTACATCTATAACAAAACAGTGTCATGCTTACCAGGAGCAGGACCACTGGCTTAGCCAATACCTGACAGACCTGTGAAAAGTTGAGGGAAAGGTAATGTCAGTACCTTGGCATGTTCCACCAGTACAAGGTATTATGTCCATATATCTCACATTTACAATAGTCACTGTGTTAATTGTTATATTGGTCAAAATCTGAGCACGACAGTCAAACTGCAGTGAAACCCTTCTCCCCTCCCAAAAGCAGACAGACCTGACATCCACATAAGACTATATATGCCCTGACACACTGAATGCTACAGTATTGTAATGCTGATCAAACTAAGCTTACCTGCACACTCCTCTGTTGTGGACACTGTGGCACCCACATTCATGATGTAGGGTGTGATGGATGCCTGGGAGCTGTTATGTGTGCCTAGATTTGCCAAGAATTCCTCAGTGGCCAAGAGTGGTTGTTCCATTGCAGTCCCTCTACCGGTGGCACCACAATCCTTGGCTACATCTGCTGCACTTCTACATGCAGCATTGATCATATCCTTTGTGAGGTGTCGAACCTGCTCGTATGTCCTGTTCTGATAACCAGTGTCATTGACATCATAGACAAGGTCAGCCCACATTGCCTCTCATTGCTCCCTGTTGTGCCTCCCCCTGGACGGTAGGAGTTCATGGTGTTGACAGAGCCCTTCCAGTATTAACTCACTGTCTACATCTGTGAAAGCTGCATGGTATCTTGCATACATGTTCCCTGAAAGATAACAACACGGGAAGACATGTCAGGATCACATACATGGAAATACACTATGTAGAGATACAGCAAGGATGGAATGGCTGGCAATATCCACTGTTTCATAACACATGTCATATTGCACAGTGTGCAGATATACTAAGCATTTGGATACAACTAGGATACTAGTGATAGTCAGGTAGCCCCAAGTGTGTCATGACAGATACTGCTGTATGTTCATACAGCCAATATGGTAATCTATTGTAGTGTGTCCCCAAGAGGCAAATACCACCATGATAATATGTCAGACCAACTGTGACAAACAAATAGCAGTGTGCTATTACAACCACTGCAAAGGGAGAGTTCCATGAGCCAGGTGTGCCACAGTGACAATATACATTCCACCCTTGATGTCTTGCACATCCTCTGTATGTGTAATAAATCTGGAGATCATTGGCATGTCATTATCACAGTTCTAAGATAGGCTTAATGCTGTAATCCCTATTCTCTGTAATTATAGTCAGACATCTGCATCCTGATGTAAACAAGATGGTTACATACCTGTTAGAGTGCAGTACTCCTCTGCTGATATGTGCTGATAGTTAATACTTTGCATAGGCATAGGCTGTGTGAGGAAAGTCTCATACAGAATGGTTCCCCATAGCCAGCTGCTTGCCTTTTTAACAAGCTTCTCATCAACAGGTGATTCCTCTTAACAAATATGTGGTTCTGAAATGCTAATTGCAGCTAGCACAGCTGATTTGCACTATCATCAGCCAATCACATTAAACCTCAGTACAATATAAAAAGCCTTCATGTAGATTAGATGCCCTTTTCAGTTATGTTGTCCTGGGCATTACTGGGGTGAGGAGACTACTTCCTCACAGAGATTAGGTCTGTAGCAGCAACATTTACATAGAAATTGGTGTACTACAGGCTGCAGCTGCTGCTGTAGGTAATAGACATAGGCAGTCTGAGAGTCAGAGAGTCTGAACACTTTGGAGGACAGCAAGCTGAAGGAGTAACTGTGGGAGCTGAGTCAGTCTTGTTGTAGAGGCAGATCCAGAGTAAAGCTACCCTTTCCAGTCCAGTTAAGGCATGTGTTTAAGGTAAGTATGTTAGGAAATGGTATCACTAACAGAGTACTAGGTCACATGTTTGTTGTGTCCTTGAGAAACATGGGGGATAAATATAACAATATGTCCATCACTTGGGTGACTGTCAGGCCATGTGGTACAGTCTGGTAGTAATTTGGAGCATGTATGAGGGTAGTCCTTGTTGCAAGCAGGTACTTCAAATGTGTATGTTAGGCGTGCAGCTGTGCTAATCGGTACTGTGAGTTTGAAAGGATTGTGTGATGCACTCTGATATTAGTAGCCCTCATTTGTAGTACCTGAGTCGAATGTCTCTGTGAATGCATATTGATATATCATGAGACTTTATGCACTTACACTTTGCTATAGGGATATGTGAAGCGTGTTCCTATCTGCAAGCCTGTGACTTCCATCAGTGAAATGTAGACGTTTCATTTGATATGCTTCTGCGGATAAAGAGTGCATGACTCAGTCATTATTTGTTGGTTTCACAATACTATAATTGTCATTACGACCCATCTAAATGGGGAATTCCTTATGTATTGGAGATATATGAATAATTTTAACATATTGTTTTATTGCTTTTTTTCTAAATAACGCCTTTTAAACTCTCATGTACAAGTGGGAATCCAAGCATTATAATGCATATTTATATTATCTCATGTATACTGTACTGTTTGTAAGCATTTTTATGGTGTATGTAATACTTTGTGGAGCTTTTCTCCCTGGGCCTCTGCTGAAAAACGGTGCAAACTCAGTCAGACATTCCCGGTCAACAAATGTCAAATAAATAAATAAATACTATAATTGCAGTGTGGCAAAATGTACTGTTTACAAGGCATTTAACAGACTGAACTACAGAATCACTGCTGCATTAGGTCTGTTTGCAAGATATATGTGCACACATACAGACTCTGACAAATATTTTCTACAACCAACAGTATGTGCATGGCTTTATATGGATGTATTTCTGCAACAAGGTCCCAATTGAGAATGTATTTTGCCATTAATACCTTAGCAGGTGTCTTTCTAAATGTTTCTAATAAAAGGGCACATTTACCTGCTGGCACAGGCCTCACTTGCATCCATTATTATGTCTTTGGCTTTCTAGTGGTGTACTATTGCACCAGAGTCCAAGGTACACTCTTATTTTTTCCTTTACTTTTTAATCTGGTTTGTGTGGCCTGATGCACAGCTCCACTGAAACATGCTTAATGACTGTAACTGGCAATTACTATGTTTTTTTCAAACCAGCTGCTTTAATTAAGATTTGTGTGGTGTGGCAGATTAATGCAGTGGTCTGCAGGTGCGATGGTCTTCAGTTTGAAATATGGGATAGGTGTGTGTATTACAATTTAAAAAAAAACATATAGTCAATATAGTTCTATTTAGCTGAGCTTAACAAAGCTAGGCAATGTGTCACATTGCTCAGCTTCACACTAAAAAAATGTAAAGAAAAGAAAAATGGGGAGATAGTAAAGTGGGGAAATGGGTACAAGCAGGTGGAAAACATAGTGAAAGGTAGGTAGGGATGTGCAGGAAGGGTGTAGGAATAAACCATAGCTATCCATTTCTTGCACAGCAACAACTGTCCACATTGACAAAATTTGTGCATGACTTTGCACTCAAACCTCCAGAGAGAAGTGTGAGGACAACATAACTGCATCAAGACAATTGGACCAAATTATGTGTGTCCAGTGGACACGTGCAAAATGGAGAGCCATGTATGGGACAATTTTATTTTTGGGACAGGTGTCCATTTTTTTTATGGTGAGAGTGGAATGTTGGGGAAGGGACATAGGTCATGTGGTTGAGGTATGTTGGGTAGGTGAGGATGCAATTGCAGACAGACAAGACAGATAAGATAGCAGATGGAAGGTGTATGACACATGAGGGAGGTGAACACCTTGGATAGGGAGGGTGTTGTGGAATCTAAGTCCCATGTGCCTCCACAAGGCAGCAGTGTGACTCACATCCCCACCCATGGCACTGTCAGCACTGCTCCGTCACTGCCCTAGGGTTGGCAGTGCTGGAGGCTGGGCACTGGAGCAAGGCTGCCCCACTAGGTTGGCCAGTATGTCCTCAGTCCAGCAAAGGTGGTGGTCATAACCATGGTAGACCATCCTGCATACCAAAACCAGCCGCTCAGCCTGGGTGACAGCTCTCCCTCCACCACCACCACTCCCAGAAGGGGGGGGGCATATCCCTATCCCATGGGGTGGTACTACCCAATGCCGCAGGTAGTGTAGGGGCAAAAGAGGGGGCACCACCAGTCTGGGACCCAGTGCCACAGCTGGAGGAGGCAAGGTAGGCAGATCGGCCAGAACCAGCCTACCATGATGTGCTGTAGTAAATGAGGTATAGCAATAAGTTAGGGTTAGTAATAACCAAACCATTGATATTAACAGAATGGAACATCATATTTATTAAATCCAAATACATGTTAATGTATATTATATGTAACACAACATTAACCAACATAACAGTCGGTATGTTGACACCATGCCAGTAAGAATTAAACCATAAGGCCAATTAGACAGTTAGTTTAACAAAATATGTTAATACTGAATCATAATAAAATATAACAATAATAAATCACATTTTACCAAAATATAGTTAAACAAAATATGTTAATATTAAATCATAATAATAAATAACAATAATAAATAAATGAAGATAAGGGGTGGGAAGAGAGACAGAAACACCCCATTACAGACAATGCAGACTATATCCCTGAAAACACTGATAATAAATACTCTAGAAGTGTGTAGTGTCAGTGCTGAGTACAGTGACTATAATTCACCTGTAGCTGATGTAGCATGTACATACCTCTCAAGTTGTTAGCATGTGTCAGTATGGGCCAAGCAATAACAAATGCAGGTATGCAACTACACAGAACAGTTTCACATAATGTGGACTTATATAACTCCCAAGGTGTTCTGTAAGTTGGTTTGGTAATACATTGCATTCCAGGTAATCATTTTTCTGGTAATGCTGTGACAGATGGATTAGTCAGTTTCAATTGCATTACAAGAAATTGTGATACTTGAGAGACATGTTTTTGTACAGTACATAAAGTAGACAGCCATCATGCCTTAGTTGGCAGGCATGAGAATAAAACCCAATAGCTGTGACTGAAGGGACATCTACAAATACTGTAACAATTAACTGCAGCAACTTAGTACAGACATGCAAGGAATACAGCCGTACTGGAAATACTTAGATTTATTTTATTTATTTATTTTATTTTATTTTATTTTACATTTGTTAACCGGGAAGGTCCAACTGGATATATGCACATTTTCAGTGGAGGCCTGAGGAGAAAAGTTCCATACAGTAGACATAAGACAAAACAGCATAATACATTGTAAAATACAATAGAGCAATACAATCCAGAGAAATGTTTGCATATTTATATAATGAAACCATTCCACTATAAGAATAATTCAAGATAGAGGTTATGCAATATATTTGTAGGTCATTTTTCAAGTTCCCAGCCCAACATTCAAGAGATTCACGTGGGCCAGCAGAGTAATCCAGGCTGCAGAGAGCTGAATAAGCGACTTTTCTTGATACTAAGTATATTTTTTGTTGCTTTCCACATCTGAATACCTAGCAACTGTATTTCGCCTGCCTTTCTGTTACATTGAAGCTGTTTTTACTGCATTTAACTTAATATTGCACTTGGAATCCTTGTTTGTTACTATTTGACTGTATTTGTAGCAAATTCTTCTGTGTAAGCTGTAGTAGCTGATTCATAGCATTTATAAGTGTTTGCTGTACCTGTTTCTGCCTGTTTTGTGAAAAAAAAGAAAAAATATCTCTTGTTTTTCCTGCTTTACTAGTTTAGTCCAGTTTCAGAGTTGCTGATTCCTGGGCTTTGGTTGTAGTTCCTGTGTACTGTTTCCTTGCCTTATTTGGGGGAAGGGAAGATACCCTGCTTTCCAGTGGGAGTGGGGAGCATTTAGCTGCCCTTTTTCCAGTTTTTTGAGGGTTCAGCCAGTAACTAGTAGTTTTTTGGGCGTTTTTGGGCAGTTTCTAGCTTTTTTCAGCCCCCTGGTATAAAACTTTCAGCTTGTACCTACTCAGCACAGACTCCACGTGGGCCAGCAGAGTAATCCAGGCTGCAGAGAGCTGAATAAGCGACTTTTCTCGATACTAAGTATATTTTTGTTGCTTTCCACATCTGCATACCTAGCAACGGTATTTCGCGTGCCTTTCTGTTACATTGAAGCTGTCTTTACTGCATTTAACTTAATATTGCACTTGGAATCCTTGTTTGTTACTATTTGACTGTATTTGTAGCAAATTCTTCTGTGTAAGCTGTAGTAGCTGATTCATAGCATTTATAAGTGTTTGCTGTACCTGTTTCTGCCTGTTTTGTGAAAAATAAGAAAAAAAAGAAAAAATATCTCTTGTTTTTCCTGCTTTACTAGTTTAGTCCAGTTTCAGAGTTGCTGATTCCTGGGCTTTGGTTGTAGTTCCTGTGTACTGTATCCTTGCCTTATTTGGGGGAAGGGAAGCTACCTTGCTTACCAGTGGGAGTGGGAAGCATTGAGCTGCCTTTTGTCCAGTTTTGTGAGGTTTCAGCCAGTAACTAGTAGTTTATTGGTCATTTTGGGCCAGTTTCTAGCTTTTTCCAGCCCCCTAGTATAAAACTTTCAGCTTGTACCTACTCAGCACAGACTCCACGTGGGCCAGCAGAGTAATCCAGGCTGCAGAGAGCTGAAAAAGCGACTTTTCTTGATACTAAGTATATTTTTTGTTGCTTTCCACATCTGAATACCTAGCAACTGTATTTCGCCTGCCTTTCTGTTACATTGAAGCTGTTTTTACTGCATTTAACTTAATATTGCACTTGGAATCCTTGTTTGTTACTATTTGACTGTATTTGTAGCAAATTCTTCTGTGTAAGCTGTAGTAGCTGATTCATAGCATTTATAAGTGTTTGCTGTACCTGTTTCTGCCTGTTTTGTGAAAAAAGAAAAAAAAGAAAAAATATCTCTTGTTTTTCCTGCTTTACTAGTTTAGTCCAGTTTCAGAGTTGCTGATTCCTGGGCTTTGGTTGTAGTTCCTGTGTACTGTTTCCTTGCCTTATTTGGGGAAGGAAGCTACCTTGCTTACCAGTGGGAGTGGGAAGCATTGAGCTGCCTTTGTCCAGTTTTGTGAGGTTTCAGCCAGTAACTAGTAGTTTATTGGTCGTTTTGGGCCAGTTTCTAGCTTTTCCAGCCCCTGGTATAAAAGCAGCTAACGCGTTAAGCGATTTAGCGCGGAGCTACCACTGTTGCACACTAGGGCAGCGCCGGTTAAGCAGGTTTAAACTATTCGGCTACCTAAAGTCCACTCTTCAAATTTTCCTTAAAACTACCTTCCTCGAACTATACTACTGATCAAATCAGCGTATCCTATAACTAAAAGATCATCTCTACTTGACTCCAAGTAGACTATTCTCTATCTATTAAACCTAGCACTTGCTCCTACAGTACTTATTACCTTGATACGGCACTCTTGTCATAGATAGTACCCCAAAAGGCAACCCCATTTCTCGGTCACCCACGTCCCGAATCTTTTTAAAGTTTTTGTCTACCCTTCTAGCATGTCGAGGGATCAGTTGCTAGTGTCCTCTCCTGCTCATCTGGTGAACCTGGGAATATTGAGGCAATGTTTCAATTGCCTCATGTACACAGACAACCCTCTCCTCCTCCCACAAAACACAAATACATGCGAGAGATGCAACTATACGGCCAAACTGGAGGCTGAGCTCTCTCAACATAGGACTGGCAAGACCAGTCAGGAGGAGAAGGTTACCACACACACTATAGACCCAGTCTCACATAGTACCATTACAACCTCAAATCATACACATAAACACACAAAGACATACTCGGAGGCTCTGATCAAAAATCTACCAAAACAGCAGAGGCCACCAAAGCAGACACCCAAACAACCACCACCTCAGAACACAACACCCGCAACACATAGACCTCACAGTCAGAGTGTCAAGCAGTCACAGCCCTTAAGGCCAAACACAATGCCAGACACACTAGTCATTGGTGACTCCATAGTCAGACACACTGATGTCCCGCTCACCAGACTGAGTAAGGAGAAGGTCACAGTAAGCTGCCTGTCGGGCGCTAGAATCCGCCACATAACGCAAGCACTCAGGTCTCTCAACAGCAGGTACAAATATGACTCAGTCATTGTCCACGCTGGTGTAAACGACCTGAGACGTACCTCCTTGGACTACATGAAAAGAGACATTGAGGAGCTCTCTGATTATGTAGCCCAGGCAGGTATGACCCTGACCTTGAGCAGTATCCTACCTTCACCAAGAATGATGCCACAATACAGAGATAAGATGATCAGCTTTAACAATTGGCTTAAACACTGGTGTCATTCAAAGGGGATCCAGTATCTGTCTGCCTGGGATGACATGCTGGACAAGCCATGCTGCTTCGCAAGGGACGGCTTGCACCTGTCACCCCTGGGTTTCCGGATATTGGCAAAGGCTCTTGCCACCCCCATAGTGCCTTTTTTAGGCAAGGCTCAAATTCTAAACCTACCACCCTAGAACACAAAAAAGGAAAAAAACTAAGGGTAATGTTGCTCAATGCCAGAAGTCTAAATCTCAAAATGCACGCACTCGAGGCCCTTCTCAGTATGAAGAACATCGATGTCTGTGCTGTGACAGAAACCTGGTTCAAGGCTCCTGAGAGCACCCCAGCGCTATCAGGTTTTACCTCATATCATGCGTTCCGGCCCCAAAATCCGGACAATACCAAGAAAGGAGGGGTATCCATATTCATCAAGGACACCCACACCTCAAGACTGGTGGCAACGCACGATGCATCGGAGACCATCCAGGTGCAATTAACCATAGGCAAGACTGCTCTGCAAATTGTAGCATGTTACAGGCCACCCTCACAAACTCAGGAAACTCACATGGCCTTCCTGAAAACACTAGAGGGGATAAATGTATCACCAAACACCATCATACTAGGTGACTTCAATTACCCTAATATAGACTGGGAACACTACTCAAGCCCAAACACCCTAGCCCAAAAGTTCCTGGAATTCATAAACTCAAATGCCATGGAACAACTAGTCACCATCCCACAAGAGGAGATAACATACTTGATCTCATCATCACGAACATGGGAGCACAATGTTCAACACCGGAAGTATACCCCTCACTGGTGAGATCAGATCACAAACTAATCTCGCTGGAGGTCCTCATCCCACCCCCACCTGAAATAAAAAAGACCACAGTAAAGAACTTCTCTAAAGCCAACTTCACACTTCTAAAGACTAGTGTGGTCTCCTTTCAGGCCCCCGAGCTGGCGGAAAACAATACTCAAGCCGCTGAATCACTTACAAACGCCTTCTACCAGCACCTGCAGGACTGCATGGATAAGGCAATCCCAAGCAAAACAAAGACTCTTTGTACCAAAGGCAAGCGTCCAGTCTGGTGGACCCCAGCCATAAACAAACTCTACAACAAAAGGAGGAAGCTACTACAAGATAGAGCAAAATCCTTAAAAGGTAAGACACCCTTGATCACTATAAGTAAAAACTAAGAGCTCTCATAAAATCATCCAAAGCAAATTTCGAGAGAAAAATAGCTAAAGACTCAAAAGACAATCATAAGGCCTTCTTTAGCTATGTTAGAAACCTAGGAGGAAACTCCCAGATATGCTCAGAACTAGTTCAAAATGATGTGAAGATTACTGATCCTACAGACATTGCCAACATACTGGCTGACAGGTTCAGTGCAAACTTCTCCCCTCCCCAAAAGGAGCGATATCTATACCAAATGAGTGCAGCCCCCAAACATCTCCAGCCCAAGTGAGAACTGCTCTCTCCAAAGCAAAAACACAGCATCCATGGGACCCGATGGTGTCCCCGGCTGTGTGCTCCACGAACTCAATGAGGAATTAAACCCACAGCTACGACAGCTGTTTAATCAAAGTCTTACCTCTGGATACGTACCCAGGAGTGGCGCACTGCAACTGTGGTCCCACTTCACAAAGGCGGTGCCTCCACAGACCCTGGAAATTACCGCCCATTAGCTTGACAAGCCTTATCTGCAAAGCCATGGAGAGGATCATAATGGACCTCATAAATAAAGACATAGGGAATTTGCAGACTTTGGATCCAACCCAGTTTGGCTTTGTCAAAGGCAGATCATGCCTTTTAAACTTGGTTGACTTTTTGAAACAGTCACCAAAGCCATTGATGAGGGAAAGGCAGTCCATACAGCCTACCTCGATCTGGCTAAGGCCTTCGATACAATACCCCACTCGGGTATCATTGAAAAACTCATCAGCTTAAATGTTAACCCATACATCACAAGATGGGTTGCAAACTGGCTGAGTGACAGAACCCACAGGGTCAGAGTTGCTGGCGCCATGTCAGACTCAAAGCCTGTCACAAGTGGTGTCCCACAGGGCTCAGTCCTGGGCCCACTCTTGTTTGGCATCTACTTTTCCGAAGTACAAGCAAACACAGGAGGGTTATGGCTGACAAAGTTTGCAGATGACTGCAAACTGGGCGCCATAGTAGAAAACACATCTGACACAGATATCCTTCAGAAGGGTCTCACAGAAACGGATAACTGGTGCCAGAGCCACGGCCTAAAGTTAAATGCCAAAAAATGCATAGTCATACCCTTCGGGAAAAACAAGGTTACCCCTAGCTACCAAATTTGAGCACAGAAGAAGTTATCAGGGACCTGGGGACCCAGGTTGATAGTAGTCTGTCATTCGACACCCATGTAGCTAAAGTAGTTAGGAAGTCCTTCTACATTGCCCACCTTATCATGAAGGGATTCTCATCTAGATCAAGGGAGGTCATAGTCTCCCTTTACTCATCACTCATCAGACGAATGATTGAGTACAATGCCCCATTCGGAATGTATCTGACCCGACACTTGCAGCAGCTGGAGAGGCCACAAAAGTTCCTCACCAAAAGGATAAAGGGTCTCAAAAATCTGTCCTATGCTGCCCGACTGAAAGAACTCCAGCTCTATTCAGTAAACGCCACTTGCTCAGAGGTGACCTTTGCCTAACATACAAGGCCATGTCAAACCCAGATTTGATGAATATGCTTCAGCTCAAAAAATCTAGATCCATCAGAGCCACAAGGGCGGGAGACTTAAACCTCGACACGGCTATTAATAGGACGTGCTGGAGGGATAGATTCATCACCCAAAGACTCCCTATGCTGTGGAACAAAATCCCGGTACATGTGAGGCAGAGCACCTCGCTGGCCTTGTTCAAGAGAAATCTTGACCAATGGATGGGAGATCGCAGATATACCCCAGGAATTACCTCAGTGTCACTGCTCGACAGAGGCACAGCAAAATAATGGGTATAGTTCCCCATACTAAAGGGGTGGCGTAAGCCACAAAACGATGGGCTAGGCTTATAAATGCCCTCGGGCAGATAGCCTAGTATGAACCTATGAACCTATGAACCTATTTGTGTGTTTCTTTGTAGGTTACATAAAATACATTCTAAATTTCACTTAAGCACGTTAGTACAGAGTAATATAGGTAGGATTCAGAGACACTGCTAAGAGATCCTAGTTGGGTGCAGAGTAGTAAAGTATGGGGAACGAGTGAGGGGTAGAGCAAGGACAAAGCCATCGCAAAGTAAAGTATTGAGTAAGGTTCATTTTAAATTGGGTTGGAGAGGGTTGTAATGTTAGTTCTGTAGGAAGAGAGTTCCAAACTTTACCAATTGAGTTCATAAACAGAGCTTCCCCAACTGAGTTGCTTGCTTTGAAGATGAAAGCTAACATTTTGTTAGAGGATCAAAATTGTAGATTAATACCACTAAATTCCAAAGTATCCCAGAGCAAAGTAAAGCAGCAGCCAATGTTCAAGTTGAAACTCCAAGGATACACAACGAGAATAGGAGTAAAATTTTTTTCTTTTATTCCAAGTAACACATAGAGCAAAAAGAAGGATAAGCGCTTTCGCGTGCGCTATGCACGCTTCATCAGATCTATCTAATTGCTAAACACATGCTTCTTATATATCAAATTGCAACCAGTAAAAAACAAGTAAAGAGCAATTATCAATTAAGCATCAATTAAGCCAATCCAATGAATCAAATCAAGTCAAACTAAATAGAACCAATAGTTAGTTCTTATGTTTAAAGTGATTAAAACAATTAAATTACAAACAAGACACATTATTATTGGTCAAAATGCTCAATTTTAAACTAAAATTAAAATTGAAATTAAGAGCTGCTTAATGCTTGCTCTATGTGTTACTTAGAATAAAAGAAAAAATTTTTACTCCTATTCTCGTGGTGTATCCTTGGAGTTTCAACTTGAACATTGAATTTTGTTAGAGGATCAGAGAGTTTTAAGGTTATAGCAGGGGGTGATGAGAATTTTAAGATTGGGTGTCCATTCTGGCTGGTAGAGAATCTTGTGGGCAATTATTAGTTGGTTAGTTAGTCAAAGGTTAGGTAGTTCAAGCCAGCTTAGTAGTCTGAGGTTGTGGCAATGATGGGTCCTATAGGCAGAGGTGGTGGTAAATCTGGCAATATGATTATAGCAGATTGTGATCTTGTTCAGGGAGGTTTTATTCAGATTGGTGAATAAGGGGGAGACGTAGAGAAGTGTGGATAGGAGGTGAGTGCAAGCAAGAACAGTTCTGGCTAAGGGTTTGATTCTATGTAGAGAGCCAAGTTTTTTATTTACTGTTTTGGTGGTGTGGTCGATATGCAAATCAAACTTTAGGTTGTTGTCGACTATAACTCCTAGTAATTTGGTTGAGGAGTCTGGTGAGATAATAGTGCCATTGTTAGATGTAATGGAGAAGGTTAGAGAGGAGTCTTACAAAATGGGGAGAACAGCAACAGTTTTTTTTTGGGGTTTAGTATGAGACGGCGATAGAGGAGCCAATTTTCAACCATGCTAAATGTGTTTTGAGATAGTGTCAGTAGTTCTTCTGGCGTTGTGGCAGAACATATTAGGGTTGAGTTGTCTGCGTATTGAATAATGGTAGTGTCTGGTATTATTTTATGCAAGTCATTAATGAATATGAAAAATAGGAGGGGGCCCTAAGATGGATCCTTGGGGGACTCCAAGTGTTATTGGTAAGAGGGTAGATAAGTTATCTTTCCACAGGACTGCCTGTTGTCTACCTCCAGATATGACTTAAACCATTGTATAGCATGGGTGTCTAGGGAGATTTTTTCTAGCATTTACAGGAGAAGTTCATAGGTTCATAGGTTCATAGGTTCATACTAGGCTATCTGCCCAAGGGCATTTATAAGCCTAGCCCATAGTTATGTGGCTTTCGCCACCCCTTTAGTTTGAATAAAAACTATGCCTATCATTTTGCTGTGCCTCTGTCAAGCAGTGACGCTGAAGTAATCCCTGGGGTATATCTGCAATCTCCCATCCATTGGTCAAGATTCCTCTTGAACAAGACCAGAGAGGTGCTCTGCCTCACATGTACCGGGATTTTGTTCCACAGCATAGGGAGTCTCTGGGTGATGAATCTGTCCCTCCAGCACGTTCTATTTATAACCGTGTCAAGGTTTAAGTCTCCGCCTTGTGGTTCTGAGGATCTAGATTTTTGAGGTGAAGCATATTCATCAAATCTGGGTTTGACATGGCCTTATATGTCAGGCACAGGTCACCTCTGAGCAAGCGGTATGAGACTGAATAGAGCTGGAGTTCTTTCAGTCGGGCAGCATAAGACATATTTTTGAGACCCTTTATCCTTTTGGTGAGGAACTTTTGGGGCCTTTCAAGCTGCAGCAGGTGTCTGGTCAGATACATTCAACGGGCATTGTACTCAATCATAGGTCTAATAAGTGATGAGTACAGGGGGACGATGACCTCCCTTGATCTAGATGTGAATCCCTTCATGATCAGGTGGGTGATATAGAAGGTTTTCCTAACTACTTTAGCAACATGAGTGTCAAACGAAAGGCTACTGTCAACCTGGGTCCCCAGATCTCTGATGATGGTTTACCATGATGAAAGCTTTGGAAATATCTAGGAAGATGGCTGAGGAGAGTTTATTGTTATTATGGTTATGATTTATGGCATTGGTGAAGGAGACTAGGGCAGTAGTGATACTGTGGTTTGGTCTGAATCCATTTTGAGAGTTTGACAGGTGATTGTTATCGAGAAGATAGGCTACTAGTTGTTTTTGGATACATTTTTCCAGGATTTTGGCTATAGGAGAGAGTATTTCTATTGGTCTGTAGTTTGAGATGTCAGTGCAACTGCCTCCCTTGTGGAGTGGAATGATATGGGATACTTTCCAGGTAGTGGGAATGATAGCTTCAGATATGGATCAGTTGATCATAATGGATATAGAGTAGGCTACAGCATCTGCTGCTTTTTGTAGGTAGTCTGCTGGTAGGAGATCAGCAGCAAGGGAGTTGGTTTTAGTTTTCTAATTAGAGTAAGGATAAATGAAGTTGGAACTGGTTGAAATTTAAAGGTAGTTTGGGTAATGGGTGTAGAGGCTGATGGATTTGGTGCACTGGGGGATAAGTTATTGGCTAGATTTTGGATAGTTTCTGTAAAGAAGATATTGGAGGAGTTGGCTACCTCTGCTGGAGAATGCGAGTTGTAAGTTGAGGGGACAGGAGTGGTAGATAGTCCTGGATGGAGCGGTGGAGCGGTGTGTTTAGAGTTGCCCAGAATTTATTTGGTTTGTTCTGGTGTTTTTGTTGTAGGTTGTGATAGTAGTACTTTTTGTTGGTAGTGATAGAGTTTTTTGTGTTATTCCTTAATTGTCTATAATGAAGTTGATCTGTAAGGTTTTTTGAGGCATGTCAAGTAGCCCAAGCTTTATTTCTTAGTATGATTTTTTTTGCCTAATTGCAGCTGTAAGCCATGGGGTGCTTTTGGTTTTAGTCTTAATGGGACAAGCTGGAGCGTGGCTGTCTAGGATGGATAAGAATTTAGTATTAAAGTATTTTACAGCTTCCTCTAGTGGAAGATGCTTAAGTACTGACCAGTTGCAAAGTTTAACGTCTGTTTGGAAATTCTTAAGGTTAAAATTCTTCTTGTTCCTGATTGTTTTGCAGGTGGGTTGTTTGTGGATTTCAGCCTTTTGCCTGATAATATAGGTGAAATGGTGATCACTTATGTAATCGGGCAAGGTTCCAGCTTTATACATGAGTGGGTGATTGTTAATAAGTATCCAATCTAATATAGTTTCCTTATTGTTAGGTTTAGTGATCCTGGTGAGGGTGGATATGACTTGTGAGAAACCATAAAGGTTAATTTTGTAAGTGGGGGGTTCAGAGGAGCATAAGTACCTGTCTATATTAAAATCTCTGAGTACAGCAGTTTCTTGGTGATAATTATTTGATAGCCAGTTTAGTATGTCCTCAAGTACTGGTATGTTTTTTCCCGGGGGGTTGTAGACACAGATAATATATGTACTTTTGCTTTTACTGATGTGTAGTTTAATAGTAATGATTTCAGCATTAGTATTTTGGAAAGGTTGATGGATGTCAAAGGTCATTTCTAGCATGGATTTGTAGAGAACAGCTACCTCCCTCCCTTTTTAGCAGTACGGTCATGTCTAAATATATTGTAACCTGGTGGTATGACCTCATTATCTAGGTTGCTTAGTTTGAGCCAGGTTTCAGTGAGACAAAGAACATCAGGAGAAAGGTGATCTAGTAGGGCATGGAGGTGTTGAACTTTATTATTTATTCTTCTGATATTTAGATGGCTGACCAGGAGTGAGTTAGGAGGTCTGTTTGTGGTATGGTTTATAAGGGATGAGGTAGTATTGATGCTAGAGTTATTAGTAGGGGATGGACCTGGGTTTGGGTGGATGTCTCCATCCATGGTGAGATTACTTTGAGATTTAATTATTAATTTCAGAAACTTATAAAGAAGGCTTTGGTATTTTTTAGTTTTTGCGTTGATGTAACGATTTCTAATAGCATTGATGAGGTGTTTGTTTGATGGGGTAGCTAAAGGGGGAGTAAGTAGCTGCTCTAGCTGATTAGGTATAGACAGTGTGATAGTATGGCATCTTGGGGAGTGAAAACCATGAATCACTTGTTGTTTGTAAGCAGTTAGTATGTAAGGGATAAGCAATAGTGATATTATAGAGTAGGTCAACAATAGATTTATTTAGGAATCAACAATGCTGCTTAACACGTTATTGGTATTGTTGATAAGCGTCTGTGAAATCTAAACACAATATCTGCTTATAACATGGTCTGCCTCAACCATATACCTTTTGCACCTGGAGCAGGAGAAAATGAGAGCATAATGTGACTCATATTGGCCTGGAGACAACCTTGGACCATACTATGAGCTGAGCAATACATGTTACAGGACATTCATTTTGCATTCTAGAAGTATTACAGTGTTACACTTGATTGCAGAAACCTTATCATAGACAAGCAATGCATGCAGCTCTACTGCAATGGTTATGACAACACAATCCTGCTTGACTGCAGTGATAGTAGAACATACATGCATGGAATACAGACATACTGCATATATTAAGACAGATGTCTTTAAGAATCAACAATGCTGCTTAACACTTTATTGGTATTGCTGATAAATGTCTGTGACGTCCACAAACAATATCTGCTCATAGAGTGAGCTATCTCACCCACATACCTTTATTACCTAGAGTAGGAGGAACAGAGAGCATTATGTGACTGATATTGGCCTGAGGACAGCCTTGTTCCATACTATGAGTTGGCAATACAGTTTGCAGTCCATTACCTCTGCATTCTACAGCTATTAAAAACAGCAGCAACCTTATCATAGACAAGCAACGCATACAGCTCTACTGCAATGGTTATGACAACACAATCCTGCTGTACATCATTTTGCTTACTGTTATTGGTATTGTTTATTACATTACAGTTGTTATTGTTCATCCATTGCACTACAACTCTAATTGCCCATTTATTGAACTACAGTTCTACTTGCCCAGTTTTTATTGTGTATACTTTATTGCAGTAAATGCTTTACTCTGTCGTGCTTATTGCACTACAGTCAGCATAACAAATCCATACTTACCACACTCATGGCACAACCTGGCCAGATGCCAAGCATGGGACTCAACATTGCAAGTCCCATCAGCTGCCGCTGTTGGGAGAGACGCATACCATTATGCATACCAGTTTTGTAGACATTCAGCTTGCATTTTGATAAAATAGTGGAAAACATACATACATATTTGTGGGTATGCCTAGCTCTTGCCTCTTGGACTCAGGGTGTCCAAGGTTTCCCTTTTTCTCCTCTTCAGGTCATCATAATGGTCATGACATTGCTCACCAGTGTGGGGGGTACCAGTAGCAATGATACCTTCCCTGACCAACCAGGCCCAAGCCTCCGACTTATTTTCCAAGCCCTGGAAACAGCCCTGCATCACACTGGTTTCATAATTCTTTACCAGGAGCCCAACAAAGACTCTGGACTCCTGAACACCTCATCTTTGTGCCTGAAAGCACGCACCCTCTCTAACACCACCTGGAATATCTGCAGATAAGCAGACTCCAAAGAATGGTGCAAAATTCCCGCTTAATATGCCTAATAAAGGCTGCTTTTCTACCCTTACAAATCATTGAGCAGCAGTCAAAAAAGTGATGCATTGCTTAGCGGCATTTAAACCAGCTAAACTGTGTGAAAACTTGCGCAACTGAGGTTTTAGTGAAGCTTAGTACTAGGCTAATTACCCTGGTGGGCCATTTAAAGTCTAGCCAGTTATCCCATGTGAGAATCAAACTCTGCATCTTGTGTTTATAAGGTAAACACCTTAACCTTTATGCCATCCTCCCACCACACTGGACAAACATTAGTAGCCATTAACATGTTTAAGCAGTACTCAGCACAGTGCAGCAGTGCCATATTTCACAAATTTGTTTTTAAAATTAAGCATATTTAATAAATTAAATTACAAACATCTTATAACTGCTACAGACTCAAACCCAGGACCTACTAAGCATTACGGTGTAACTCTACCCATTTAGCTACTTGGATATTATAAAAACTGGTATATCTTCACATATACTACTGGGCTGTTACCATTGCTGAGCAATGCGCCATGCAAGCACACTTAAACAAACCCAGAAATAATTAATTAATTAATTACATCGGGTTTCTATTTTTAGATGTCTGGCAGCAGTCAGCTATGAATGTATAAGCTCTGCTAGGCTCTGCGGTGCTTTGAGCTGTGCCGCACAAACAGCAAAAAATGTAATTGTGATAATGAATTACAGCTGATTTCTATTCTTAGATGTCTAACAGGTGTCATCTATTTACATGCGAGCACATCCATCTTGACATTGCTGCATTCCGCAAGGCACTGCACTGTGCAAACATACAGAGAGGGAAAAAAAATTAATAAAAATAAAATATTACACAATTAAAACAATTCACAGCATTTCAACAGTAACGGGGAGCATTACAGAGAGCCTCACCCTGGACATAACATCTAACCAAGCATCCACAACACTGGCAGCCTCTGCACTTCTCCCTACATGGATTTAATATCCATGTTCCTCTGCTCTCCCTCAGCAGCATACCATCATTAATATGCATGGTGTGCTACCGAGGGGGAACCATGGCCATGTACACAGATACATTCTGTGTAGGCTCTACACAGTGCCTACATGGATTTTATTAAATCCCGGGGCTTATCTTTATTATTTAATTTTTCACCTTTATAAATTTGTTCTGTTTTCTTCTCTTTTAACAAATAACTCCAATTCATATTATTTATTTAATATATTCTTTCTTGCTGTCTTATTTTCTTACATTCCTTATTCTTTAATTCTCTTGTTGTCTTTCATTCTTTTATTATTTTGCTCAAATATGGTGGTACCTCTTTTATCTTTCCTTGTAAACAATATTTTTTATATAACAAGTTGTTCATTTTAATTTGATTCATTTTACATATTTCTCTTTCTTTTTCATAAAAGGAATTTTTCTTCTCTAATAAGTCTCTGAATATTTCTTGACTTCATATCTTATATCTCTCTTTTTTCTTCTTATTTTCTTCCTTATAAATTCTAACACTTTTTTATAATTCTTTTTAAAATTAAGCCAAAAGACAATCCAATTCTCATAAAACTCTCTCACACCCATCCCCCGGATTCCCAAAATCTCCGTGTAAGACTTAATATGTCTTACTCTGAGGCTGCAGTTGAACGGTATGACATCAGCGTGCCATGAATATTCATGAGGGCATGCTGACTCAACCATAAGTCTTACACAGACCGTGTAAGAAAGCAGGGGGTGTGTTGGACTGCCGAGCAGTCTAAATGTGCACGCCCCTGCAAGTTTTTCAAAAGTAAAAAAAGCACACACACACAAGAGCGAGTCCGCTCAAATGTCCCTGCACCCAACACTACATTCCCTGATATTGTAAACCCCTATCATAGTTCTAAAACACAAAATATTAAATATATTTTTTTAAATTCCCAAAATAGCTGCCCGTATTTATGCGTATGTGCACGGGTGTGCCCATTGTTTAGTTGCAGTTAACAATTCAGACATGGAAGAGCATAAGAAAGAATGTTTATGCCAATCACACCAAATAGCAATAGTGTAATGGTACAGCGTTCGCACAAAGAAGAGGCATTCACGGGTTGAGTCCCACCCCCCCTTTGTATTTATGTTTTAAAACTGTATATGAAATAATACCTGACAAATATGTTTAAACATTACTAAAAAGCAGTGAAATGGCCAATGTATCAGTGAAGAAAATAAATATTTTAAAGGATCCTGATATAAAATTGCCTGCAGTTAAGCAGCGCTTTACCTAGCGCAATAGAGGTGCCCACAGTTTAAGAGCACTTTACCCAGTGCAATAGAGTTGCCCATAGTTCAATGGTGCTTTACCTATTGTAATGTGTTTACGCGGATGTGCACGCCGCGCCAACCAGGGCACCGAGGAGCAACGTAGAGCAAAGTTGCTTAAATGCAGGCACACCCCCTAGCCTGTCTGAAAATAAAATGAATGACAAGGTTCAAACCCAGGACTCTGTGCATCAGAAGCAAAGTACAGAACCACTAAGCCATAACAACATAGGCAAAACGCCCACTGTTAACATTCATATACTTACGAATGATAGTTTAACCATTACTAAGCAGGTCTGCAGTCAGCCGAGAATTTTACAAAATGGCCAATCACAAAAAAGTGTGGAAATGGGGCATATTTAAGCCCCACAGGCAGGAATACACGCCATAACTTATTGTAGCTCACATCTGCAGTTAGAATGTCTGGTGTCAGAGAGGGAACACGCTTCTGAGTGCAACGTTGGGGCATCAAGGAGTCCAAATACATGGTTTGGCTCCTTGTCCACCGTCACGAGACAAGACTCCTACAGGGCCAGTTCCAAGGGATGGAGTACAAGGCAGAGGCTTGGAACCAGTTAGTTCGTGACCTCACCAGTGCCCCAGGCATTCCTTGGACTGGTGAGCAGGTCCATCACCACCATGCAGACCTGAAGAGACGAAAGCAGGACTGCCTGAACCAGTGGATACAGGAGGCCCGTGGGATGCAGGATGCCCCACAACTGAGTATGTAGCCATGGAATGCAGTATGTAAGAATTGATAATGGAGTATGTATAATGGATAGGTATGTCTCAATATCCCTTCATTTACTTTACTGCTGCAGGTGACCATGCTATGAATCAGCAAGCCTATGCAGATAGGCTGCTAAGGCTGCGCCACCAGGCAGGTTAGTGATTATTCTGCATGTATTGTTATATAAAATATGGGAAAGAGCATGAAAGAAAGTGTTGTAGTCCAATAATACAGCCATAAAATTGCCTGAATAAGTCCTCTGCATGTACTGTCAGATAAAAACATCAGAGAGGCAGAAAAAGAGTGTAGTAACCCATTAAGAAAGGTAACATATGTCTGGAATAATATCTCTGCAGGCACTGTCATATAAAATAAGCGAGTGAGCCTGAAAAAAGAGTGTGCTAACCTATTAATAGTAGTAATATGTCTTGAACATGTCTACCATATACACCGTTAAAACAAATAAAGGAGTGAGCCTGTGGAAAAGTGTGTAATGTCATTAATATAGGTCTAAAACCCATAGTGTGTCTGTGTCACAGAGTCTGAAATGCTGTTGTACCCTTGCATTATACAAACAGTACTGTTTGAAAAGGTACTGGCAACCCAGAGTTGTGCAGTCCCATATAAACTGGGTGATGGAAGTGATAGCAGCTGTGAAGCATATATGCAGTCCACAACAGTCAGTTACTGGCTGGCATGAATAACTAAAGCTGGCACATGTGTAGCATGTTATATTTTCCCTAACAATGTGAGTGTGTGTCAAGAAATGCAGGGTTCTGTATAAATTGAAGTGAAAATGTCATGTGAAAAAATCCCAGATATGTAGATAAAGAAATATAAATGCAATCAAGAAATATGTAGCAGTAACATAGGTCAGGCATATATTGAACTAGCCAAACCCATTACACAACCTAATGTATGGTGGCAAGTGTAATAATACATGTAGGGGATAAACACTTGCAGTCACTAGGAATGTAGTGTAGATGAAAAGGTCATTAAAAGATGTTAACCGAGGTATTTTCTACACCCTACTGTATGTGCATAAACCATGCAATTCCACACCTCAATGGGTATGTCTAATCTTAAATATTTGTTGGGACATATGTCCTACTGTTCTACAAATATTTGCATTCATGTTGATGCATGTGCCCTGTTTGAACACCACAATCATGGTGGCCTGTTGCTACCAAACATCCCTGCATGCTGTTGGAATAACCACTGTGGTTAAATATCTGCATGTGTTATGCTTGCTGTTCAACTGTTGTTCCCTTGGAGTGTTGGGTTAATGGGAATATTATTGCATGCCATTACAACTAATCTGGAATGCTGTTTTGCTTATGTTGTAATTAAACACACCTAATCACAGAACGTATGGGAAGGCCAGTCCCAGCGGACCCACCTGTCCCTCCTCAGCCGGAGAGTGCACCTGGCACCAGCAGGTCCGGTGCCCAACCCGGGCTCCCCTTCTCCATTGGTCCTGTGCCACCTTCGGGTGGAAGTGCTGCAGGGGATGGGGCTCGTCCCCCCCATGCAAGCGTGGGCGGAGAAGGGCCACCTGTCACCCTTTGAAGGGTCCGGGCTGTGGTGCGTAGGGAGAGCCAGCGTTCAGTCACTGATCCCCTATGCCAGCTTGAGGCGAGAGTGGCGTGTCTCTCGGTGAGCCTGCCTGTCCTACTCAGCCCCCAGCACAGCCACCCTCAGGGCTGTGAAGGTGCAGTGGTGACTGCCCATGGGTGGGGATCTCAGTTCCACTGTTGCCATCTGTGGGCTCATGGGCTTGCGATTTCCAAACAGCCTTCCCTGTAAATTGTGTTCACCCAACCCATGTGTCAAATTCTGACCCTGTATGTGTCTTGTTTGTCTTGTCTGTTTACCTACCCAGCCTACCTCCCCAAATATACCTACATCCCCTACCTCACATTCCACTCTCACCTGAAAAAAAAAATAAAAAAAGGGCAATCTGTTCCCACAAAAAAATTACGCCCCATACATAGCTGCCCATTTCGCACACATGTCCACCGAACATGTAAACTGATAATTATAATTGGCAGTACAACATACTCTGTTGTCCTCACCCCTCTCTCAGGGGTTGAAGGTTGCAAATTTCACACCGAATTACGAACATATGCACAGCTGTTGCTGGTAAAGAAATGGGCAGCTATGGGCCTTCCCTACACCCTTCCTGCACATCCCAGCTGGTTTCTCTACTGTCTTTCCCTCTTTGTGCCCCCTTTTTCACCACTTTCCAATCTCCCCATTTTCTTTTCTTTCAAAGAAATTAGCGCGGGGGTTAGCGGGAGTAAGCACTTTTAAGCAGTAGTTAGCCGGGGTGCGCGAGTGTGAGCTTGTGTGCGCTTAGCTAAGCATCGCTAAGCATCACACAAACCCATGCAAACCCGCTTACAACTGCTTAAAAGTGTCTTAGTCACTCTGTTTGACAGGGCCCTTGTATTGTTCAGCAGCAAAATAAAATACACCTCTCAGTCTCAAACCCCAGACCTTGGGCTCACCAGTCTGCATGAAGTGCCACTACACCACAGCAGATATACAAGAGCTTGGTGCTGAAAGAAATATATCATGCATTACAATGTGTGAACGTATAGGGAGAATAGGAATGGCATAACACAAATCATGTTCTGTGGCCCTTAACCAGCAAGTGTTGTGGAATTGCATGACATGACTGTGAAAAAAGAACCAGTCATGCTAGTAGGGAATAATGTTACAGTAGCACCATACAAACCCCACACAGTATCAGAGCAGGATAAACACTGGCATATTTGAATAGGTCAGAGGCCAGACCTCCCAACTGTGACTGGTTTACAGGGATGTCCCTGATTTATAAACAAATGTTATCTGTGCCCCTCAGACTCCCTGTGAAATGTAGTAACAGTAGGCAGAAAGGTGTGAAATCCCACTTAATGATAAATGTCACTAAGTGAGAGTAGACACTGCTTGCACATCAGAAAAGGTGTAGTAATACATGTGCTCAGAATCCCCCAAAGTCACAACTGCAAAATATCTGAAATATATCACAGGTGTATCCCACTGATATGTACCTTTCCCTGAGGCTGTTCAAATATATATGTCAGAGTATATGAGGCCAGGAAGAGTCAAAAAGACACAGGCATATCAGCCTGTCTGCTGCTACACACTGTGCGAATAGCTGTAGAATTAATTCCACAAGCATGCCCTTATGTAGGAGTACAACACAGAAATCTAAAAGGATGTAGCCATGTACTGCTAGCAACCACCCGTGACAATGCCATTGTTCAGGTGCTGAAAAGACTGGTGTGGTGCTCAGTCAATGAATACTAGGCTAACCTCTGTCTACCATCTGTATATGTCCACAGGTGGGAGCTACTCGGACAGATTACTAGCCCTTATAGACTTACAGGTACACAGCAACTCTGCATGTTCAGCAAGATAAACATCACACGATAATAAATAATGCACTCTGCAGTTCTGCACCCCTACCCAAAGGTACTATATACCCATGTAGTCAGGCACAACCAATGGTGTAGGTAGGCATACACAGAAGTGAAATATGTCCAGTTGTCCTGAGCAGACTGTGCTAATGTCAACACAAACAAACCACAAACTGTTCAGAAGTGAGTAACGTACTAATGACAGTATAGCAGTTCACAAACAGTGCATGTACCTGATATTCATAATTGGTAGTACAACATACTTAGTTGTCCTCACTCCTCTCTCAGGGGTGGAAGGTTTCAAATATCCCTACTAACGTATTGCATATGCACAGCTGTTGCTGGTAAAGAAATGGGCAGCTATGGACCTTCTCCACACCCATCTTGTACATCCTGAGCTGGTTTCCCTATTGTTTTCCCCTCTTTGTGCACCCTTTATCACCACATTCCTATCTCCCCATTTACTTTTCTGTCAAAGAAATGAGTGCAGGGGTTAGCGGGAGTGACCACTTGTAAACAGTAGTAAGTGGGTTTGCACCAGTGTGTGCATGTGTGCGCCTAGCTTAGCATTGCTAAGATATGATAAGCTAAGCCAAGCTTAGCTTAGTATTGCTAAAATAAAATAAGCTAAGCTAAGCTTAGCTTAGCATCGCTAAGTGTTGAGCAAACCCACGCAAACCTGCTTACAACTGCTTAAAAGTGCCTTAGTCACTCTGTATGACAGGGCCCTTGTACTGCTCAGCAGCAAAATAAAATACCCTTGTTAGTCTCAAACCCCACACCTTGGACTCACCAGTCTGCATGATGTAGCACTAAGCCACAGCAGATATATGATAACTTGGTGCTGAAAGAAATATAACGTGCATTACAATGAGTGAATGTAAAGGGAAAATATGAAAGCCATAGGAATACATTGCAATAACTACTGTTGTATGCCAGTTAATTCTCTAATTCGAAAAGAAAGTACATACTCCCATGTATCCAGTGTTAGCATTAGGAGGTGTGAGTAAACCTACACACTGAGAAGAGTGTACTGGAAGAAGCAACAGTCAGGTTTCAGTACAACATGCATTTCACTGGCTAAAACCCAGCTTCAGATATGAGACATATAACAACCTTCTAACTGAGACAACAGTGTCCACAGCAAACAATCATGGTCCCCACCTTGCAAAACTGAAAGGGCTACGCTTACCTAACTTATCATTTTATAGCAGTGTCCTGAAATCACAGTGAGAACTGCAATTACCACACAGCAGGCTGCATGCAATTACTAAATGGTGGGCACACATTGGTGCAGAGGCCATCACATGCACATGTGCAGATACCTAGAAAAGCAGCCTATATCTGCTGTCCACACATGCAATAATATCATTGCACCAACTGGGAGAGAGAGAGAGCGCGAACGAGAGAGACAGACAGAGAGAGACAGACAGACGGATGCAATCAGGCAGTAGGAGAAAGACACTGAAAAGAAAGACCAACACACAGAGGAAACGAAAACCAAAAAAAAAAAAAATCAACACCTACAACAGACGGAGGTGAGGAATGCAAAGGTAAGGTATGTAACAGATATGTATTTGTTGACATCCGAATGATGTATCTGAAGGGTACTCTACATACTGTGAATCATCCATATGTGGCAGCAGTCCATATCTATATGTACATGCACATTTGCATAGGGCAAGGGACATATTGCAACTGTTAGTGAAGGTTGGACATATGTATGTTGTTGAAGGCGGCTATGTGCACATATGTAGATACAAAAAACACAGGAAGCAGACCACCACGATGAAGGGTAAACAGATTTATTTTAAAAGATGAGCGCTTTCGCGTACAATGTACGCTTCTTCAGATCTACTTTTAATCCAAACTGCAGGATGTTTATATATAAAAAAGGCTTCTAATTAATTAAACAATAAAACAATTTAAACAATCAATTATTCAATTAAAACTTCTTTTTCATTTAAAGCTTCTATTTCATTTTTAAAGTACTATCGCTTCACTACCATTAACGTATAGCAATGAAAAACGTATATTAAAACAAATATAAAATACTGAGTAAATAAATAAACATAAACTTAGATTAGCAGACATGGATAATAGCCTATGCCTAAATAAAAAGTAAAAATATATAAATGTATAGACTTTTTCATGATGGCAACATTTTAGCATCATATTTATCCTAGCCACGTCTGTGCATCTATTTTATTTTATTTAAGGCTGCGTCCTTTCAAGAAAGCTCTAAGGCTCACATATTGGTTCAAGCCTGGAGGATAATGTGCTTTAAGTCTTAAAATCCAATTTAATTCATTATTCTCCAGATCATTAAAACTATCACTCAATCTTGTATTGGGTGTAACTTTCTGTAGAACTCTAAAAGTAAAACTATGTCCTGGATTACTCATGATGTGTTTAGCCAGCGCACTTTTTGAATCATTCTTCTTAATATCGTAAGTATGTTCGTATGTCCTTTCTTTTAAGTGTCTAGTTGTCATTCCTACATAAAATGCTTGACAGAATTTACAGTCAGCTAAATATATAAGATTCTTATCTTCACATGTTGCCTCTAACCTTGGCTCAAACCTAAAGTCTATCTTAGGATGTATGAAGACTTGTTCTGTGACTATCATTTCACACATATTACACTTTCCACACGGAAAAGTGCCTAATTTCTCAGGTTTGGCTCTTGTATAATCATCCATATGCTCAACACATAGTAGTCTTCTCAAATCCTTACTATTACGATAGACAAAAGAAGGTGTATAACCTACTATATTTGTTATTTCTGGGTCTGTCATGAGTATATGCCAATTTCTCCATATGATGTTAGTAATTGTCTTGTTATCACTGGTGTAGCGAGTGTTAAAATTAATCTTAGATTTATCAAAAATTCTCTTGTTACTTCTAGTATATAAATGTCTCATTTCATTTGGCTTATTAACTCCTGTAGATATGTACATTTCCTTGATGGAATGTACCATCTTAGGATTATATCCTCTGTCTATAAACAAGCTTTCTAATAGCATCCCTTGTGTATTCAAATCACTAGGTGTTTTGCATAATTTTTTGATCCTAACAAACTGACTCTTAACTATGTTCTTAAACACAAACCTGGGGTGTATACTGTTGTAATGCAGCAATGTGTTTTTCCAACATTCTTTCCTATATATGGTAGTACTCAATAAATGCTGCTTATCTTTATTGATTGTAATATCAAGAAAATCTATGCTTGTATAAGAGTAATTGATAGTAAACCTTAAAAAAGAGGTGGTAGATTCCAAATATTCAACAAACAGGAACAGTTCATCCAAAGTCCCATTCCAAAAGAAAAGCACATCATCTACAAACCTCTTGTACAAGCATATTTTCCCAAAATAATCACTATTAAAAAGATGGGTCATTTCCCAATAGTGTACCACCAGGTTGGCATAAGTATTCGCACAGGGGGTTCCCATAGCAACCCCCCACTGCTGTAGATACAATTTGCCATTGAACAAAAATACATTGTTCATTAGTACAAGCTCAAGTAGTGCATTCAGTAGGATCTGTTCATTATTAGTGAATTTTCTACTATTATGCAAAATCTGCCTAACAGCTTCCATGCCAAAATCATTAGGTATGGAAGTAAACAAGTTTTTTACATCGAGTGTAACCATTAGGCATTCCTCAGACAGACCATTTTTGAATTCATTCAAAGAGTCTAATAGCTGATAAGTATCTTTTAATACTGAGTCAATGTCAGAGACCAACGGTCTCAATTTCTTTTCAATGAATACTGACAAAGTCTCAGTTACCCAGCCATTTCCTACTACAATTGGTCGCATGGGTGGTGGCATAATGTTTGTGTGTATTTTGGGAAGGCCCTTAATGTAAGGAACTTTAGGTTTTTCTACTAAAAAGTAAAGATATAAGTCATAATCTATCTGTCTGGTCATCATGAGATCATAAAGTTCTTGATGTACTTCATAAATTATCTTCTCTAAATCTACTTTCTCTATTGTTTTATATGTTTCAATTGCACTTAACATCTCTAACATACTATTCACATAAATATCTGTATTAAGCAATACTATACCCCCCCTTATCAGCAGGTTTAACCATGAGATTTTTTCCATTTTTTAATGAATATATACTATCCCATTCGTTAGTATACATATTCGTAAACAAAATAGCATGTTTGCACATATAGTAATATTCATAAAAGTCACTTTCACAAGCTTTTAAAAAAACATTCAGTTACAGGTGATGGTGCCGGAGTGAAAACACTTTTCCTTTTGAAGCCAGTACTCTCCGCATTATTGGCTTCTGTGCTTTTATTATTGCTTTTATTAAAAAACAATTTTAAAGAGATTGAGCAAGTAAAAAGTCTCAAATCAGTTAAAATT
Organism: Protopterus annectens; assembly: GCF_019279795.1. NCBI lineage: Eukaryota > Metazoa > Chordata > Ceratodontiformes > Protopteridae > Protopterus > Protopterus annectens. Next base: position 1,075,322,647 of record NC_056735.1, read on the forward strand.
TCAGCCACATTACTGACCTGTGGTGGTATATATGAGAGACCTCGGTTCAAAAGCTCAATCTCAGATTCTGACACAGGATGGTCGGAAAGGTTAAAAACTAAGTTTCTCAGTTTTTCATCCTTCCTTTTCACCCCAGATGCTCGTCTGAGTGTTTCTGCTTGGTCCTCCCTCGACTGTCCGATCTTCCGCTCGAAGCTCCCTGGATATGAACAGGCAGCAGTAAAAAACGCTCGATGTTGCTCTGTAAAACTTTTGGTTTATCTCCCATTATGTGCTGATGCTGTTGTATCAGTGCCAGTTGGTTCGGTGGAGGTGTGGCCTCTACATCCTGAGCTGAAAGCCCAGGAGGTTCAACCTGTGATGCAAACACGTTGTCAGTAGAATTTTTAGTTCTTAAAGGGGGGATACTTTGATATTCAGCCAAGTCAGTAGCTTCTATAGGATTTTCTACTTGGATGACAGGATTAACTTCTCTGTTGTCATGAAATCTCGGCCAGACAAAAACTTGGCTGTTGGTAAAGTCATAATAATCTCGTTGCAATTTACGTAGTTTTATCTGCTGTAGCTTGTCTCCATAAGCAGATGTTTGACATAATAAATTATCAAGTCGTTTCATAAACATTTCCCCTTTAAATTTCATTATAATATCATTGTATAGAGTTTCTACTTTGCTATTGAGATCATTCTCTATCGGCGTAAAATAATCAATTAATAGTTTTATATAGTTATAACTCAGATCTAGGTTGAGTTGTTGCCATCTTTTTAATAAGTCCGGATGGCTGCTACCATATGATGGCATACACAAAACCCTCATCCCTCGAGGTATAATTTTGAAATGTAGGCAGGCTTCAAGATGATGCCGCTGCCAAACTAATCTGAGTAATTTATAAAGAGTATTCTCTAGATCTCTAAATAGTACACTAAACTCAGGTACATTATGAGAAATGTTCACTATATTGGGTGTGCCTGGTGTAGAAAGCTCCATATCCAAAAAGGGGTTGTCTCTTTTTTCCAAAAATGAAGTCCATTTCCTGTTAAGGTCAAGTCTTTCAGGCACATAGTCTAGCTCCACAGCTATATTTTCCATCATGTGGAAATAGCGAAACAAATAAGCTGCACTGACAAAAATAATTTACAGTAAACGCTGGCTCCCAAAGGTCCACTCCAGAGGAAAAGAAAATGAAGATACAAAAAACACAGGAAGCAGACCACCACGATGAAGGGCAAACAGATTTATTTTAAAAGATGAGTGCTTTCGCGTACAATGTACACTTCTTCAGATCTACTTTTAATCCAAACTGCAGGTTGTTTATATATGAAAAAGGCTTCTAATTAATCAAACAATAAAACAATTTAAACAATCAATTATTCAATTAAAACGTCTTTTTCATTTAAAGCTTCTATTTCATTTTTAAAGTACTATCACTTCACTAACATTAACGTATAGCAATGAAAAACGTATATGCATATATGTATGTAGGTTGTAGTGAATGGCATTGCAGATAGCAAGCAGTGCCGGTATATGTCATGTGGTGATTAAATGCTGTAGGACTGAGCTACAGGCAGTGAGGCCTGCTACAGCTATACAGCCTGAGGACAGCAGAATGCATTCTGCACAACATTGTGCAATAGTATTACATAACCGTATGTCTCACAACTGTTGCATAATTGACATCCCCACCATGAAAGGTGGGCAGTATATGTGCCTATATGTGCAGCTATATGTACAGCAATGGATGTTTAGATGTATGTGTGTATATATATATATATATATATATATATATATATATATATATATATATGTGTGTGTGTGTGTATATGTGTATATGTATATATATATATATATATATATATATATATATATATATATATATATATATATATATATATAGATATATATAGATATATAGAATTATAGATATATAGATCTATATATAGATATATACATATATACATATATAGATAGATATAGATATATTTAGATATATATAGATATATATATGGATATATATATAGATATATATGGATATATATGGATAAATATAGATATATATTGATATATATGGATATATATAGATATATATGGATATATATGGATATATATATATATAGATATATATAGCTATATGTAGATATATATGGATATGTATAGATATGTATAGATATTTATAGATATGGATAGATATGTATAGATATGTATAGATATGTATATGTATATATATATATATATATATATATATATATATGTGTATATATATATATATATATATATATATATATATATATATATATATATATATATATATATATATATATATAAAGAGAGAGAGAGAGGGAGACACGGGGTCATATGTACTGCAACAGGTGCCTGTTGTCCAAGGCATGGACTGAACACCAGTGTTGATGCCGCAGTGCCATACCCCATTCCAAAACACTTTACACAGTAACTACCACATAGGTGGCAGCCTGCCTAACACTGAAGGTGTCAGAAGGGAACATGGGACACAGGTGGACAGTAAGCTCCCCTTTGATAATCACAGTGCCACACTCGTCTTGTAATCTGTCTACGTGGTACGTGTCATCACAAAAGGTGTGCCATCTAGGAAAATACAGGTCAGTGTTCCCCTCTACTCATCACAATGCCGTATGTTATGTACCTCACATGACAACTACAGCAAATGGAAAGGCCACAGACATACCTAACAAAGAGTAATACTGCCCTCAAACACATGCCTTATGCAGACTGACTCACAAAACCATAGCTAGAGTGCGTTGCTTACCGCCCATCCAGAGGTTACCACTGCCGGACATAAAGAGGTATGTCACACCCATAGCAGTTGGCCAACCACCATGACAACACCTCACAATCCCTCCGGGCTACATGACCTAGGGCCCTAATCCTTGTCACCTCACTAAACAGCACATGCTGGAGGTACAGGTTCCTATCCACAAATATGCCATACTCTGGACTAACCACCCAGCATTAACGAACAAGGCTCCTCATTAGCGGATGTTATACATACCCCTGATAATTGTTTTGGAGATAGGTAATATGCCCTGGGAGTCACCTCTGTGTATCCAGTTGACAGGAGCAAGTGAAATCACATTACATGTATGTCAAAGGGCAGGGTAGCATATGGCTAGGCTGCTCTAGGCCCTAGGGCCAATAGCGTATTACCTACCTATGACACAATGCACACACACATGTACTCAGTGCAATACCTGCTATGTGAGGTGGAATGAGTGTGACAGTGACTGTGTGCAAGGTTTGTAAAGGTGTAATAGCTTAGTGTGAGGTTGTGTCTGTCATGGTAGTTTGTGTCCTAGGTGAGAGGCCAGAGAAAGATGTGTCAGTTATTGGGATGCAGACATAGTAGGATGGCATATGTTGTGACGTAGTTCCTTGGGTACGACTGTGGTGTCCCATTGTAGGCTGAAGCAATACATGTATGCTCAGTAAGTGGTACTGCTGGTGAATCCAGCTCACATATGAACTGTTGTACTACCTGAAGCTGTAGGCCTAAACAGCACAGTATGGTGTATGTTCACATTCCCTGGTAACACTGTCTTGTGTGTTTCCTGTAGTCTGCACAGATTACATACCTCAGGCATAGGTATCTGTAAGTAGGGACACACAGTACTATAAGGTACACAGGTAATGCTCATCTGTGTCAGCATACGTTTGTGTGTTGTATGTATGTCTGATGTGTGTGTAATTATGCCTGTACCATGCCCGCAATCACATGTGTGTTACAGGGTATGTGTGTGTACCTAGCAACATGTATACTCTGTTACAGCAGTATGCCAGCTATATTAACAACTGTGCACATATGTTAGGTAGGGTTATGGCATCAAAGACTAGGGTGGTTTACTGGTAATACTGTAAATGTACATTACATTCATTGCATTGGATGACATATTTCTTCATACATTAGTTTGATATATACCCCCGGGGCGAGGTTGTGCATTGTATCCCAAACAGTGTGCCGACTACTGGTGTATACTGGTTTGTTATATGGAGTGTGGCAAGCACTGTCAGCCAGTTGTGGGCAGAGCACTGATATGTGGTATTAAACGTGTGTATCCTCTGATAGACAGATAGATGCTATATATGGCAGTTAAGTGATATCTGTACTTCATAATGTTATGTGTGCCAAATGACTTGCTCACACATATCATTTAATTGTCTTCCAGTGTTATGGCTCATCAACGCAATCCATTGTATACAGCTGCGGAGGAGCAGGAAATACAGAACAGCCTGGTGCAGCGCTATAACCTGCTTTTTTCCAGGGCCAGCCAGCACCAGCATGAGCATGCTGCACTGTGGCAAGATCTTGTTCGCCGGGTAAATGACATAGGACGTATGTGCAGGTATGCCATCACTGCAGTGATTTAATTAGACATGTCCGGCGGCGTGCGTTTGATATCCATAGGCAACAGCTTACCACAGGTAGTGGGGTGGCCATATATCCCCCCTCATCTGAGTGGAGGAGCTGCACCTAAGCATGGTGGCTCCTGGCCTACAGCAGCAACAGCATCACACATGTGTCGTCATTGAGGCTGGTGTCACTCAGCAGGATGACATGGAGCATGCAGGTAATATGCCCTAGCTGTAGACTACCATTACCTGTATTGTTAGAATATGCATATGTGAGATGTGTACTGTGTGTTTAGCAGTTGTGCTGCCTATCGTGTGCAATACTGATGTTTGGAATAGCATCTGTACACCTGTGACTGTTGACTGTTGTTCCACTGTAGTTTAGCAAACTCACAGTAGCAATGCCACAGTTGTGGCCACTAACAAACTGTGTCATATTCTTGTAGGTCGCTCTGGTGTGACAGCATGGCAGACGATACATGCTGTTGAGTGTGTTAACACTTTAATACTGGTAATGAAATGTGCATGTCATAGGTGAGGTGTAGGCCATGTACACATAACAAACCTATGCATAATGCATGCTGTGCATGTTTGCTGTGAGACATTAATCATTTCAGTAAAGTCAGTAGCTGCCTCAATCACATGCAATGCACAGTGCAGCAGACACAATTGTGGCAACACTGTACTGCACATTGGATATGCATAGTTGCTACAGCTGTACACAACAGAACACGTTTCACGAAAACCTGCTACATTTGGCATTACTACACACCCGCTGTAAGGTCACACTTCAGTATCCCACATGTCATGCACACACCATGATGTACCTCAGTGGTAGAGGCCTATCATGGGGCTGTGCAACACTCTGCAACACATAACACAGTCATGTTAGGCAATGCTCCCTATTGGGCACCTCACACACCCATGTACAAGGTGGCTGTGTAATTGCGAATGTAGCCACGCAACTGCAGTTCAGATACAGCATGCTAGGCGGTGGTCTTGCAAACATTAGTAGCTGTGAGTGATCACAAGATGCATGCTGATGATGGCACAGGGTACTACATCCCATCCAGTTACAGTGACCACAGTACTACTCATAGCAGTCATTGCTTTGCACCTCAATGTTGTGTGTGTGCAAACATATGCACCTATACACAATATGCATAGCATGTTGTGTGTGTGCTTACATATGTCAGTATACACAATATGCACAGCAGTCGCCATCCAAACAAAGTGTCACATATATGTCCTGGAATGCTAGTGGGTGTATAGGTCACTTGACACACATTGGGTATGTGTGGTGTTTAATGTTGCAGTCGTGTAGCATGCCATGCCATGTCTGGCACCGACATATCTGCAAAATGTCCCACACTCACCATAACCACTGTACACTGGCCATGTCGAGCATTGGGATTCTTTCATGTCAACATGCACCACTCATCCCGTGTGTGTACACAGCATGATTGTGCTACAACCATGCCCACTATTATCTGTTATGGACACAGACACTGTACTCAGACATGGATATCTATGTGTCACACAGATAACACATGCAGCCATGGCATGTATACTTGTGAGTGATGGTGCACAGGGCATTGCAGAGCTGATAATACCTGCACAGCAATGTTGTGTCCATGTACACATTGTGTTCCAGGGTGTAGCCAATCACTGAACAACTACACAGTTGCATCATAGCCATGTATACTGTCATTAAATAGGGGCATCTACACAAGCACTGCATGGTCTTGTACAATACATATTCTGCATGCTGACACGTGTGTGGTGACTGTTTACCTTGTGATACTGACACCCATCTTCAGCCACTATAGAGTATGTGTTGGATTGCTGGTGTGTGTGTGTTTGTGTGTGTGTGTGTGTGTGTGTGTGTGTGTGTGTGTGTGTGTGTGTGTGTGTGTATGTGCTGTAGTGAGGAGTGTATTAGTGTTCATGTGTTCATGTGTTCATGTGTGCATGTGTGCATGTGTTCATGTGTGCATGTGTTCATGTGTGCATGTGTTCATGTGTTCATGTGTGCATGTGTGCATGTGTGCATGTGTGCATGTGTGCATGTGTTCATGTGCAGGCCAAAGTGTGTTTCCTGTCTTCCTCTCACAGGTGCTGAGTTAGGGGTGGCTGAAAGCAGCAGGGAACCTGAAGCCACTGCCACGAATAGTGGTGATGATGAGATGTGTATTTTTGGCACAGGAAGGTTTGACAGGGTCTGTCGTTGGTCCGCCAATCGACAGTACACAGCATTCAACCCCATCTATGCGCACACTCATACTGTCAATACATCCCTCACCACCAATGGTCATAGGCGAGGGACAGCATACAGTTGGCATTGACCAGGAGAGTGTGGTACCCATGGATCTTGCATCCCTTCACAGCAGCCATAGCCGTATTCCTGAAACAGTACCACATAGGTGGAGGTCCAGGGGTTCTTGGGGGAGCACCGCTGGTCATATTGCCCCTAGCAGGCGTGCCCTCACAGGTCTTATGACATCCAGTATGTTCCGGGCTGTAATGCAGGCTCAGGCACATATGGAATGGTGCACCAGGCAGGGACTTAGGGTGCAGAGGGCAAATTTCACCTCTATCAATGACAGCATCCGTGACCTTGCTGGTGCCATCCGGACTTACACCGAGGTCATTGATAGACGTTGGGGGAGACATTAGATGCCCTCCACAATATATCTTCCATGAGCCAAGGACTATGTGGGACGGTTGCGACGTCGACGCAGATGCATGCCAGCAACAGCAACAGCTGGCAGTGATCGCGGATGGCCCACAGTTCACAGCCACTCCTGTAGTGGCAGTACCAGCCCCAGCAATGCTGGAGCTGGCCTGTCCATTGACCATTCCAGTAGACCATGTGCACGTGGCTCTGGCCAGTCCCAGCAGGGACATGGGTCCAGTCATCATACCTCTGCCTCTGATGCCAGTACCCAGTCAGGGTTGGTACCCGATACTGTCCGTAGCACCCCTGCCAGGCACAGGTACTGTGTCCATGGCCAGAGACAGTGATCTGTACAGCCTAGCAGGTACAGTCTGTGGCTGTCTCACAAACTACCGTGTATGGCAGCCACATGGTGGATCTGTGTGCACACGGACACACACACACATTAACCAAACAACTAGGGCTCACACATACACACACACATTACATCAACATTTGCCCATGCTGTACTGTTGTCCCTCACACACACACACACACACACACACACACACACACACACACACACACACACACACACACACACACACACACATACACACACACACAGACATGTCGATTGGATGGGTCATTTTCAGGCTCTAGCAATCAACAAAATGCCCTGTGCATATGATGATACCTGTGTCACCTCCTGTCATCTGTAACATTGACGGAGGAACAGGCTAACGTGATACTGATGCACAGGGTAACACTATGGCAGTGTAGCAATATTAGCAAGTTGTCAACAGGAAAGTGTAATGACATCCTTGTAGGTATATCTGAGGAGACATTATGCATCAAAGCTCTGATTGTCAATGTAGCATTGTTTACACCACTGTTAGGTCGGAGTATGTATTGTCCACCCATGTGCCACTTGGCTGAAGTGTAATGTGTTGCCAGCATGTGTTAGTGAGTGGTCAGTACATGTGTGATGTGTGCAGTACAGATTAGCAAGTGTACATCTGTGAACATGGTGGGTGTGCATTGTCTGCATGTATGTGCATAGTGGACACATGGGACATGTGGCATACCCTGTTGTACACATTGTTAACACCTCATAGTATCTTTCAATGGCCAGTATGCATTCAACTACAGTTATTTACTAACATGGGTAGACATGTGTGTATGACATGGGTTGACACTATGCTGTGGGTGATACCGTTAATATCTGTCAATGATTTGCAGTCTGGTAGTATACACAACCTCAACAGCATGACTATAAGCAATCATTGGATGATGTCCTGACAAATGACACACAGTCGTAGGGAACTCAGTAACAGCTGGATCCTTCCGGTGCTACACTATAACACTAACCAGTGGTAATGACCGTCACCCATTCCTGTGACCACACCTGTTTGGCATATAGCCCCCTTAGGTACATGCAAACACACTAGGGATATGTCCATCCAAATCTGGAAATGTATGCATTGGCCTACAATGCATTCCCTGGATGGGGCGCACATCCTACACAAGGGTATCATACAGACAGATACCTGTTGTCTGATACATGCTGTATAGCAGTAAGCCGACTATGGCATAGTCATCCACATGTACTATACATACTATCCCGTCAGTACCACATAGGTGGTAGCCCTCAACATGTATGTTGGGTACCAATGTGTACATACAGCCTCATGTTATGTCATGTGTCCCTTGGTATCCACATATCCATAAGTATTGTGGAGTCCTAAGGTGTATCACATAAGACATTAGAGGCCTGAATGCATATCCACAAAGCAGTTGTACACCTATAAAGACTGTCCATTATTGGCAGTCGCTGTTGTGTATGAACATGTCTGACATATAACCCAGGCATATACCCTCACTCACACTACTCTTAAGTAACTGTCATGGGTGTGTGTGGCACAGATGACCTTGGCCACAGATCACGACAGTGGATGGCCTTGTCACATACATACATATGTGACCTACGATCTGAGAAGCAGTGGCACAACCTGTCAATGGAAACAAATGTATTCATGTAGTATGCAGGCTTCACACCTATGTACTGATTGAGGGGACATGTACACATATATATTTGCCACGCAGATACCTGATGTGTGCAATGCACTTACTGTTGTAATCATAATATCTCATGCCATAGTAAAAGCAAAACACACACCGCATTGACACACACACAGTCAGCATTTGAAAGATTCAAACTCCTACCAAACTATGTTATGATAGTAAAGAGAGATGCATTAACATGGCACACTATTTGTTTTACTTGGTGGCTTCCCTTCTCCGTCTGTATTTGTAGGATGGTGACATCATCAGTCTTTCCAAAGAGGAATGTAACTCTTTTAGTGTGTTTTCCCAGTCCCCAAAAAGGGCACTCCTTGCAAAGAATTGCACACATACACCCCCCCACACCCACAGTCAGCGTTTGCAGGATTTAAACCCCTACTTAACTATGTTATGATACTAAAGAGAGATGCATTAACACGGTGCACTATTTGCTTAACTGGGTGGTTTTCCTTCTCCGTCTGTATTTGTAGGATGGTGACATCATCAGTCTTTCCAAAGAGGAATGTACCTCTTTTAGTGTATTTTCCCAGTCTCCAAAAAGGGCACTCCTTTCAAAGACAATTGCACACATACACACCCTCCCCCAAACACACACACACACAGTCAGCGTTTGCAGGATTCAAACCCCCCTCTAACTATGTTATGATACTAGAGAAAAATGCATTACCATGGCGTGCTATTTGCTTTATTGCGTGTTTTTTTTTCTCCGTCTGTATTTGTAGGATGGTGACATCATCAGTCTTTCCAAAAAGGAATGTACCTCTTTTAGTGTGTTTTCCCAGTCTACAAAAAGGGCACTCCTTTCAAAGACATTTGCACACATATACACACCCACTCACACACACACTCAGTGTTTGTAGGATTCAAATCCCTACCTAACTATGTTATGATACTAGAGAGAGACGCATTAACACAGCACACTATTTGCTTTACTGGCAGGTTTCCCTTCTCCTGCTGTATTTATGGGATGGTAATATCATCAGACTGGAATGGTCCATGTGGGTCATCGGGTGTCAACAGCTTGAACAGGATCTCATAATTCTTGCCTTGTGTGATCTATCTGTAGACACATTGACATTCCTTCATATGTCAACACATACTTATGCTCAGCTTGTTGGTTTTGTGGGTACTACATGTGTCTGGGATGTTGATAAAGAGCTATTCAAAGTCTATGTGAGACATGTGTAGCTGTGTTCAGTGATGTATGTCCTGGGTGGCTGCCTTGCAAACAGTCTAGCATATTTGGGAACCATGATCCGCACATGAACATACCACAGTTAGTAGGGTTGTGTGTATGTCAGCTTCCAATAGCTCTGTTTATGACTTCTACCATGATGGACTCCATGGCCTTGCACGTCAGACTTCATAGGCGTACTGGACTGTACTTCCCATGGTGTGTTGTACACCAACACTTGTGTGGAGTGCCATATGTTGCTGTAACACATTCAACGGTTCCACATCCTGTGTAGGGGGTGGGGAGGCTCAGCTGACTGTTCAGGTGCAGGATCTGTTTGTTCTGTAGTTTATGCATGACACATATTGGGAATCAATGTATTCCACTTGCTGCCATGCTTTTGGCATTGGGGGTAGCTGTTCATCCATTCTACATGTGATATCTCCTGGTATGATGATATGGACTATCGTCAGTGGGAGGTGGGTCTGTATATATGGGCCTGTCTGTCAGGATGTCGGCATTGTCAGTCAGGTACTGTTGGCCCTGACTCAGGACATATATGGGTGTACATTGCTATATATAACATAGCTGTCGGAGGTGTCATGATTCAGTCTGGGCTCCTTCTCAGCTACTCTTTACAGAACACCAACAAACCTGAGCACTAATCCCTGTTATACTCTTTTACACACTTAACACCCTACTCATCCTTTGTGATCTGGCTACAATGTATGTCATCATAATATCCCGGCATGTCCAGGGCTTGGTTTCGTGCGTACTCTCCAGTCCAGCTGGTGAATATTGTGATGTTGACACAATGTCACATCTGCCTCATGTACACAGACAACGCTCTCCTCCTCCTGACAAACTCAGATATATGTGTGAGATGCATCTATAGAGACATACAGGGTGCTGAACTCTTGACCCATGAATGGCACAGTCTATCAGGTGGTGAAGGTAACCACACACACCACATATCAGTCTCACATATCGTCTGGCAAGAGCACTCAAACCACATTATCACACATAGACATACTCGGATGCTGTAAATTAACTCTGCCTAAGCAGCAGAGACCTCCACAGCAGGCACACACACAACTGCTACCCCACTACATAACCCACATATCACATAGTTCACAATGTCAGTGTGCCATACAAGCACTGCCCTTCGGGCTAAACAACACACCTATTACACTTGTAATGGGTGACATTTATTGTCAGACACACTGACGTACCACTCACCAGCCCAAACATGGGAATAGTCACTTTGGACTGTCTGTCGGGTGCCAGAATCTGCCACATAACACATGCAGTCAGGTCACTCCAAAGCAAGTACAGGACTGGCACCATCATTGTCCATGCTGGTGAGTAAAACCTCAGACGTTACTCCCTGGACCACATGACATGGTACATGGAGGAACACTCTGATCATGTAGCCCAGGCCAGTATGACCCTGACCTTGTCTAGCATCTTACACCCACCAATTATGATGTCACAGTATACAGACAAACATATCACGTTTAACAGTTGGCTAACAAATTGGTGTCATTCATAGGGGATACAGTGTCTGTCAGCCTGTGGTGACATGCTCAACATGCCACGTAGCTTCACTATGAACAACTTGCACCTGTCACCCTTAGACCCTCGAATGCTGGCTAAGGCTCTTGCTACCACCATAGTGCATTTGTTGATCAGGGCTCAAAAGGCAAACCCACCTTCATAGACATTACAGGTTAAATGACACTAAGGGTAATGCTGCTCAACACCAGATGTGTTACCCTCATACTGAGGCCACTCAGGACTCTCCTCAGTATGGAGGATAGCGATATCTGTGCACTAACAGATGCCTAGTTCAGGCTCACATATGCACACCAGCACTACCAGGTTATGTTTCATACCATGCTTTCTGACCACAGGACTTGGAACGGACAACACAACTAGGGGGAGTATCCATATACATCACAGATACACACACCTCCGGGTTAGTAGCACTGCACAAAGCATCACAGACCATACATATACAACTACCATTGTGCAAAACTGCCTTTCAGTTTGTTGCCTGCTACAGACCACCCTCCCATACTCAGGAACCACACTCGGCATTTCTGGGAACAGTGGAGAATATAAAGGTCTCCAGAAACACCATTATATTGGGTAACTTCAAATACACAAATATTGACTGGGGATACTACTCAAGCCCCAACGCCCTCACCCTACAGTCGCTACAATTTGTAAATTCATAAGCTATGGCACAACCAGTCACCACAGCCACAAGGGGGAATACATATTGGACCTGATCATCACCAACATGGGGACTCTATGTTCCACACCAGTGATATAACCCTCATTGGTAAGGTCAGAGCATACATATATCTCACTGGACATACATATACCCTCCACACACCCATCCTGAGTAATCTTGGTGAATGTCTCATGACCCAACTTCTCACTTCATCAAAGTAAGGTGGTATCCTTCAGAGACCCTGAGACAGTGGTAAATACGGCTCCAACTGCTGAATCCTTTACATACACATTCTATGGACACCTAGTGGACTGCATGGTTTGTGCTATCCCAAATAACAACAGGACTCACTCCTCCAATGGCAGGGGACCTGTCTGGTAGACCCCAACCATTAATAAGCTGTACAACATCAGGAGGAAGCTACTACATGATAGAGCACAATCCAAGACGGGGAAAGCATCTGTTATCTGTACTAGCAGACAGCTACGATCACTCATGAAGTTATCTAAGGGCTGCTTCTCATGGACAATTGCACCAGACACATAGGACTATCACAAGGCCTTCTTCAGTTATGTCAGGAACCTGGGTGGACACTCACTGATATGCCGTGAGTTACTGCATAATGACTAAACTTACCCTGAACCCACTGGCATTGCCAACATCCTGGCAAACAGGTTCAGTGCAGATGTCTCCCCCATCCCCCCTAGGGAGCAACTATCCATCCCAACAGAGTGTAACCTCCCTGACATCACACAGTAACAGGTGAGTGCTGCCCTCCCCAAAGCATACATCACAGCATTAATGGGACCAGATGGTGTCCCGGCATGCATCTTACACGAGCTTCATGACAGACGTAACCCTCACATTACATCACTATGCAATATCGGAGTTACTACAGGATATGTACCCATGGAATGGCATACAGCAACAGTGGTCCAACTCCACAGAGTTGGTGCCACAACGGACCACAGACAATATTGCCCTATAAGCCTAACTAGCCTATTCTGCAAAGCTATGGAGCGTATTTCATGGGTCTCTTACACATAGACATCGGGAACTTACAGACACCATGTCCTACACATTTCAGCATTGTTGTGGGCAGATCTTGCCTCTTGAACATGTTTGTATTCTTTAGACGGTTAACAGGTCCATCGACATAGGGACAGTTGTCCACACAGCCTACCCGAACCTTGCAAACCCCTTCCACACAATAACCCACTGGGCCATTATGCATAGGCTCACCAGTGTCGATATGGACACATATCTCACATGATGGATTGCTACATGGATCAGGGATAGCACCCACATGGTAAGAATTTCAGGTGCCATGTCTGACTATACACCAGTTACACATGGCATCCCACACGGCTCAGTCCTGGGACCTCTCTTGTTCAGTATATATTTGTCTGACGTACAGGTTGCCACAGGGGGAATATGACTGACCTTGTTCATACTTGACTGCAAACTGGGTGCCATAATCAACTCTCCAGCTGCCACATGCATACTCAAACAGGGTCTCACAGAGATGGATGACTGGTGCCTGAGCCATGGCCTACAGCTAAATTCCATTAGGTGCATAGTTATCCCCTTTGGGAATAGCAACATGCCCACAAATTACCACATAGGTAGTACTCCATTACATACAGTAGGAGGTGTTAGGTGATTGGGGACATGACTTGTTTGTACTGTCGCCTTTGACATTCACGTTGCCAAAGTGGTTGGACAAACCTTCTATATAAGCCACCTTATCCCATATGGTTTCACATCTAGATCGAGTGAGGTCATTGTGCCCCTATACTCATCACAACCATGCTTGGTTACAATGCCACATTTGGGGTGTACCTTACCCAACACCTGAAGCAACTGTACTGGCCACAGAAGTTCCTCACCAAGCAGATGTAGGGACTCACACGGATGACCTGCACAGTTCGGATGCAGTAACTCCAGCTATACTCAGTCACTTACCACCTACTCGGATATGATGTGTGCCTGTTGTTTACAGAAATACCCAAGTCAGAATTACTGGACATGCTCCACCTCAGGATATCCGACTCCCATGGAGCTACACACTCCAGGGACATATACCTCAGCAGAGATGTTAATAGGACATGCTGGAGGGACAGATTTTTATCCCAGGGCCTCCACTCACTCCAGATTGTGATCACAGTTTCATATAGGCAGAGCCACCCACTGACCACTTACAGGGGACATCTTGATGGCTGTATGGGTGATCATATGTTTACCCCTGGGATATCTTCTGTGTCCCTGCTTGACAGAGGCACACTAGCCTAGACGTACATGGGCTATCTTGTGTGACCTACTATTCATTGGCACAGTGTAGTAATCTGACAGGGTTGCAAAAGCCAAACACACTCTGGCTAGGCTTGTACATGCCCTAGGGTAGATAGCCTAGTATCTACCTCTGAACCTGTGCTTATGTTCGGGATGCACAATATTTATTGCTGATACTGTTTGCAGGTCTTTATCGTCTTTGCTTTCCCAGTTTCTATGAACAACTTAGGTATCTGCAGAACATATTTGATTATGACAGGGTTCCACTATATTATATATGTATCTGTTGTCATGTAACTGTGTGCACAGGGCAGATTGCTGGATAGTGAGAGGTTCCCGGGTTAACACATGCAACTGCCAGATATGTGTGGCCCACTGCTGTACTCAGACATGGCCTAAGTGTGTGAGCATGCCCAGTTCAGGCTTTCCATGTTTTGTTGCCTGACATTTGTCTCATTTATTCGAGTGTGTGAGCATGCCCAGTGTGACCTTTCAGTATGTTGCGATCTGAGGTCCACTACATTTGTGGATGTGTGTGAACATGACTAATATTAACATTTATACTGTGTGTGTGTTGGAAGTCAAGTTCTGTTCTTACTGCAGGACTCACCTTTGGGTCATAACTCAACAGAGAGTATGCTGTGCCTGCATGGTTTCCATGAGATACTTTACATAGACTTATCAACATTCCTTCATACTGGCTTACCACTGCAATACTGTCATGGTTTAGTGGTTCAGTACTTTAACTATAGTGCACATTATCCTGGGTTTGAGGCCCATCACTGCTTTATATTTTCATACTGAGCAGACCAGACTGCTTAAGGGCCAGTTAAGCAAATATGAGCATGTTGGCTTTTGTTCAGCTATGCCCTACTTAGACCAGGCTTGTCCAACATTGCTGAATATTCACCAACTTTGCTGGACGTTGCCCAATATTACTCAACATTGACAACAGTTGCACTAGTTGGTGTGTGCGATTCTGTTTGCATATACTACATGGTAGTAAATGCTGTTTAGCACTGCTTTACATTGCTTAACACATGGCAATCATGCCTCAGGTGGTGCTGCAGGGCTGCCTATGTCAGATGCACATACTACACTCCCTGTACATGTTTGAAAGCAGGTAGTATCAACTTAGGCATCCCCTTTACTATATGTGCGAGTCAGAGAGAGGTATAATTTCCAGAGTTCCTACTGAGCCAGTGTATGTGCTATGCGTTGCCACTTTGCCAAGGCCAAAGCATACTGGGCATGCCTCCTTCTGCCTACTGGGGCAGGCTCAGGTTGTTCCTCCTCTGAGTCACGCTCTGCCTGTGATGACCTTGGCAATGGTGGGGGGCTGTCTGGCCCAGGCCTATGCTGGTCCTGCTGCAGCTGTTTTCGCAGGATCATATTATGTAGCATAGCACATACTATGACAATTTGGGTACATGTAGTTGGTGAGTACTGCAAGGCTCCACCAGATGTGTCCAGGCACCGGAACCGTGACTTGAGCAGCCAAAAGACATGCTCGATTACATTTCGTGTTTGTGTGTGTGCCTCATTATGGCGTTCCTGTTCGGGTGTGTGTGCATTTCTGATGGGTGTCATCAACCACTGCTCCAGTGCATAGCCAGCATCCCCCACTAGGTGACCATGTGGGATGTCCCCATTGGCAAATGTCTGGTACAGCTGCGTCAGATGCCAGATATGGGAATCATGGTAGCTTCCAGGGCAGCCAGCACACACATTCAGTATTATGCCCTGGGCATCACACATGACCTGGCAGTTGATGGATGGGAAGCCCTTGCGGTTGAAGTAGACCCTACCCCGCTCGCTGGCTGGTGCTTTGATGTGTATGTGCGTGCAGTCTATTGCACCCACTACCTCAGGGTATTCCGCTATTTTCTGGAAGAGACACATATTGCTGGCCAATACTTCACGGGAATTGGAGAAATATACATGATCACCGACATGTGCTGACATGGCATCTAGGAACTGGTGCAGTACCCTGGATGCTGATGCCTGTGATACACCATCATATCACCAGTTGGTCTCTGGAAGGTACCTGTTGCTAATATTCTTAGGCCAACACATACCTTGGTTTCCACTGGGATGGGTTCCCCTCTGTTCGTTCTGTGTGTGAGGCGTGGCCTGCACAGCTCAACAATTTGCTGCAGGAGGTCTCTGTCCACTCTATAGCGCTCCACTATCTCCAGCTCATGTAGCCCCTGGTAGGTTACCCTGGGCCTGTACACTCTTCTCCGTCTCCTCACTGTGGGTTGTCCAGCAGCATTTCAATTGTCACCACCCTCAGCATGTTGCATATGTCGCCTTATAATAGCAATGGCAGCCCCTAACATTTATTTGTCTCAATAACTCTTTTTCAGTGTTCACTTCTATTAGCTTACTGCAGTGTCTCTTGTGAGAAACATAATGGACTGTTGTTTGCAGAGTTTAAAGTGCTAGGCTGGGCTGGGCTGGGCTAGTGTACTGCCTGTGTAATTGCCTGATTCTGATTGATTTCACCTACTAGCTCTGCTAGTACTCCCTGGTAGCTTCCTACTATTTGTTGTGATTCCTATTTCCTTTCAGTTTCATCGGGGGGGGCAGCGCCGTTTACACACACACACACACACACACGCAAAAATGCTCACAGCAGCTCACACATGCTTACACGGACTACAACTTGCTTATTTGGGTTAAACGCGTGCACACCAGCGCAAACACGCTTACAACACTTTAAACTGCCTTATACATGCTTACTCACGCCCACACTGTCTTACTCGGGTTTACAGGTGCGCACACGCTCACCCGCTCAGCAAGAAACTTTGCTGTTATTCATGGCATACACCTTCCATTTCTTGCCTTTACCTAGCCTACCTGTTGACACACCTCTTTCAATGATGTGTAAATGACAGCTGACACATGCCACTCTCCTCCAATGAGCTTCCCTTCTTTCATACATACCCCACTCATGATGTCACCTATCTTCTACTCTGTTACTCCCCTTATCCTACTCCTTCACTCCACTGACTGTGCTCATTTGCTATGTAAACCTGCGATTCACTATCCTAACCCTCCTTTGCATAGGATTGCCTACTAATGCTTGGTTACATCTCTTAGACTGTGCTTCCCCCCTTAGCAACCTCTACTCAGTGGCCATGTTGTCTTCAGCCTGCCATTCCCTTGTATTGTAAATTAACAATTTAAATAAAATCCACATTTGTGGGTTTTAATTTTTATTTTTCTGTTTTTTAGAGCGCAGCCTGTTTGCGCGGCACTGCGCTACACTTAAACATCGGAAATCGGAGAAAAAAAATTAATTATTTTTTTTTCATATTGCATCAGGAAACATTGCCATTGGCCATATATTTGGCCATTGGCATGCTTCCTGCACTGGATGCAACCTTTATTTTTAGCTGTCACAGCTCCATTTTGCTATTTGCAGAACGGTACTCAGTTGTCAACTGAGTACATTTCTGCCGATAACACTGCTCTTACTCGGACAGGTTTGGGTTTCCTGAATTGCAAATCTACCTCATTTGCATGCCTTTCACCTGCAATTGAGGTAATTTGCATAACCTGGCCCTGTCCATGTAAGAGCCATTTTAGGAGCTCTCTTGCACGCCTCTGCAGGCTGTTCCTGGATCGCTCGTCAGACATGATGGCTGCATGGAGTCTTACTCTACTCTTAGACTCCGTGCAAGCCATCGTGAATCCGGCCCCGTATGATTTTAACATAATTCCATAAGTTCTTTTTTCTTTTAACTCTAATTCATTTTCATTAATTATCTTTATTCTTTTTCCTATTCTTATATAGTCTTAATTTTCCTGTACTTTAACCCATATATCTCCACATGATCCAAACATCCAGCATACTTAATTCCTTTTTCTTTAAACTATTTGATTTCAAAAAAATAATCAATTTCTCTCCCAATTTCATTCTTTTTGTAGGTCCAGTGCTTATTCGCCCATGAACTTAACTTTCCACTTCTCATAATTTCTTTAATCATTTTAACATCACAATTGCTCATATTTTTTCTTAAATTAAAATTAAAATCACTCACAACTATAATGTCCATATTTACAAAAACATATTCAAGAATATTTTAAGCATCTATCTTTTTTGTTACATATGCATATAAAGCTATAATTCTATATGCATATTGTTTCCATCTCAAGTCTATTACCATAATTCGTCCTAGTTCTACTATGGTTACATCTAATATTTTAATGCTTTCTTGACATAATATACATATGCCCAAGCACATTTCTTTCACCATGTTCCAAACTACCGCACCATTCCAAAGATTTTCAGTTTATGTTTTCTCTTCCTCTGTTAATAATCTGATATCTTCTAAAACAATAATATGTGCATCTACTGTAGCACACTATTGTAATATGTCTATTCTCCTCTTAAGATTTTTCATACTATTTACAGTTAAAGCTAATATTTTCAGATTTTAGGAACAGTTTGTATAATAAAGTTTTTATCCCTTTCCTTTCTTATTTTCTCTAAGCATTATATTTTGAATGTTCTTTTCCTTTTTTTAACTCTTTTTCCTATTGAATTATTTTTATTTCTTATTGTATGCCAGTCAGCTTTTTCCTCACTTGTCTCCTCTGTTTCTTTTTCCTTGTTAATTTCTTCAACTTCATGTATAACTTATTAGTTACATCTTTTTATACATTTTCTTATATAAAACATTATTCTATCTCTTTCTCATGTATAACTTAATTTTAATTTTTTTGCAGATTCATTTCACATTCTAGCCATGAATACCCAACCCGGATTCATGAATCCTCCGTGTAAGACTAAATAAGTCTTACTCAGAGGCTGCAGTTGAACGGTATGATGTCAGCATGCCATGAATATTCATGAGGGCACGCTGACTCAACCGTAAGTCTAACACAGACCGTGTAGGAAAGCATTCTAAATGTCCACGCCCCTGCATGGGTTCGAAAAGTAAAATGAAAACACACAAGAGTGAGTCCGCTCAAATGTCCTTGCACCCAACACCACACTCCCTGACATTATAAACCCCCATCACAGTTATAAAAAGTAAAACATTAATTTTATTTTTTTTAAATTCCTGAAATAACTGCCCGTATTTGCGTGTGTGTGCACGGGTGTGCCCATTGCTTAGCTGCAGTTAGCAATGGAAGAACATAAGAAAGAATGTTTATACAAATCACATCAAATAGCAATAGCGTAATGGTAGAGCATTCGCACCAAGAGGAGGCATTCGAGTCCCACCACTCCCCTTCTTATTTATGTTTTAAATCACTATATGAAATAATACCTGACATATATGATTAAAATATTAGTAAAAAGCAGTGAAATGGCCTATGTATCAGTGAACAAAATATATATTTTTAAAGGATCCTGATATATAATTGCCCGCAGTTAAGCAGCGTTTTACCCAGTGCAATAGAGTTGCCCATAGTTAAATAGTGCTTTACCCAGCACAATAGAGTTGTCCATAGTTAAATAGTGCTTTACCCAGTGCTATAGAGTTGCCCATAGTTAAACAGCCCTTTACCCAGCGCAATAGAGTTGCCCATAGTTAAATAGCTCTGTACCCAGTGCAATAGAGGTGCCCATAGCTAAATAGCGCTTTAACCAGCGCAATCTGTTTGCGCGGACCTGCGCACCACGCCAATCAGGGCAACATGGAGCAACGTAGAGCAAAGTTGCTTAAAGACAGCCACACCCCCTAGCCTGTCTGCACAGTATTAAAATAAAATGAATGATAAGGTTCAAACCCTGGACTCTGTGCTCCATAATCAAAGTACTGAACCACTAAGCCATGACAGTTTAGGAGAAACAGCCACTGTTAGCATACATATACTTAGAAATGGTAGCTTAACCATTACTAAGCAGGTCTGCAGTCAACCAAGAATTTTCAAAAATGGCCAATCACAAAAAAAGTGCGTGAAATGCAGCATATTTAAGCCTCATAGGCAGGAATACTCATCATAACTGATTGTAGCTCACATCTGCAGTTAGAATGGCTGGTGCTGGAGAGGGTACATGCTTCTGAGTGCAACGTTGGGGCATTGAGGAGTCAAAATATATGGTTTGGCTCCTTGTCCACCGTCATGAGTCAGGACTTCTGCAGGGCCAGTTCTAAGGGACAGAGTACAAGGCAGAGGCTTGGAACCAGTTAGCTCATGACCTCACCCGTGTCACAGGCAATCCTCGGACTGATGAGCAGGTCTGTCACCACCATGCAGACCTGAAGAGATGGAAGCAGGACCATCTGAACCAATGGATACAGGAGGCCCATGGGATGTAAGATGCCCCACAACTGAGTAGGTAGCCATGGAATGTAGTATGTAAGAATTGATAATTGATTCTGTATAATGGATAGGTATTTCTCAATATCCCTTCATTTACTTCACAGCTGCAGGTGACCGTGCTGCGAATCAGCAAGCCTATGCAGATAGGCTGCTAAGGCTGTGCCACCAGGCAGGTTAGTGATTATTCTGCATGTATTGTTATATAAAATAGGGGAGAGAGCATGAAAGAAAGTGTTGTAGTCCAATAATACAGCAATAAAATGCCCTGAATAAGTCCTCTGCATGTACTGTCATATAAAAAAGTCAGAGAGCCAGAAAAAGAGTGTAGTAACTCATTAAGAAAGGTAAAAATATGTCCGGAATAATATCTCTGCAGGTACTGTCATATAGAATAAGTGAGTAAGCCTAAAAAAGAGTGTTCTAACCTATTAATAAAGGTATATGTCTTGAATATGTCTTCCATATGCACTGTTATATCAAATAAAGGAGCGAGCCTGTGGAAAAGTGTGTAATGTAATTAATAAAGGTATAAAACCCGGAATGTGTCTGTATCACTTATTTTGAAATATTGTTGTACCCTTGCAATATTCAAATAGTACTGTTTTAATAAGTGCTGGCAACCCAGAGTTGTGCAGTCCCATCTAAAGTGGGTGATGGAAGTGCTAGTAGCTGTGAAGCATATATACAGTCCTCAACAGTCAGTTACTGGCTGGCATGCATAAGTAAATCTGGCACACGAGTAGCATGTTAATTTGTTCCCCAGAAATGTGAGTGTGCTTCAAGAAATGCAGGGTTCTGTACAAACTGACGTGAAAATGCACAGATATGTAGATAAAGAAATATAAATGAAATCAAGAAATATGTAGCAGTAACATCTGCATCTTGGACAGTATGTCAGATATAGGTCAGGTATATATTGAACTAGTCAAACCCATTACACAACCTAATGCATGTTGGCAAGTGTAATAATACATGTAGGGGATATACACTTGCAGTCACTAGGAATGTAGTGTAGACTAAAAGTACTTATAAGATGTTAATTGAGGTTTCTTTCTACACCCTACTGTATGTGCATAAACCATGCAATTCCACACCTCAATGGATATGTGTAATCTCAAATATTTGTTGGGACCTATGTCCTATTGTTCTATAAATATTTGCATTCACTTTGATGCATGTTCCCTGTTCAAACACCACAATCATGGTGGCCTGTTGCTACCAATCATCCCTGCATGCTGTTGGAATATCCACTGTCGTTCAATATATGCATATGTTATGCTTGCTGTTCAACTGTTGGAACCTTGGTGTGTTGGGTTAATGGGAATATTACTGCATGCTGTTACAACTAATCTGGAATGCTGTTGTTTATATTGTAATTAAACACACCTAATCACAGAACGTATGGAAGGCTGGTCCCAGCGGACCCACCTGTCCCTCCTCAGCTGGTGAGTGCACCTGGCACCAGTAGGTCCAGTGCCCAGCCTGGGCACCCCTCCTCTGTTGGTCCTGTGCCACCTTTGGGTGGAAGCACTGCAGGGGATGGGGCTTGCCCCCTGTGCAAGCGTGGATGGAGAAGAGCCACCTGTCACCCTTCGAAGGGTCTGGGCTGTGGTGCGTAGGGAGATCAAGCATTCAGTCACTGATCCCCTATGCCAGCTCGAGGCAAGAGTGGTGCGTCTCATGGGTGAGCCTGCCCGTCCTATGCAGCCCCCAGCACAGCCACCCTCGGGGCTGTGAAGATGCAGTGGTGACTGGCCATGGGTGGGGATCTCAGTTCCACTGTTACCATCTGTGGGCTCATGGGCTTGCGATTTCCAAACATCCATCCCCGTCAATTGTGTTCACCTACCCCATGTGTCATACACCGTCCCTGTATGCATCTTGTTTGTCTTGTCTGTTAACCTCCCCAATCTACCTCCCCAAACATACCTACTTCCTCTACCTCACTTTCCACTCTCACCTGAAAAAAAAAAATAAGGGCAGTCTGTACCCACAAAAAAATGACGCCTCATACATAGCTGCCCATTTCGCACACATGTCCGCTGGACATGTAAACTGATAATTATAATTGGCAGTACAACATACTTTGTTGTCCTCACCCCTCTCCCAGGGGTGGAAGGTTTCAAATATCACTCCAAATTTATTGCATATGCATAGCTGTTGCTGGTAAAGAAATGGACATCCTGAGCTTGTTTACCTACTGTCTGTCCCTCTTTGTGCCCCCTTTTCACCACTTTCCTATCTCCCCATTTTCTTTTCTTTAAAAGAAATTAGCGCGGGAGTTAGTGGTAGTAAGCACTTTTAAGCAGCAGTAACCGGGTTTGAGTGAGTGTGAGCATATGTGCGCTTAGCTAAGTGTTGCGCAAACCCACGCAAACCCACTTACAACTGCTTAAAAGTGCCTTAGTCACTCTATGTCAGGGCCCTTGTTCTGCTCAGCAGCAAAAGAAAAAACCTCTGATAGTCTCGAACCCCAGACCATTTACACAATAGACTGCATGAATTACCACTAAGCCACAGTAGATATACAAATAACTTAGTGCTGAAATAACTATATCATGCATTACAATGAGGGAATGTAAATGGAAATTAGGAATGGCATAACACAAATCCTGTTCTGTTGGTCTTTACCAGCAGTTGTTGTGGAACTGCATGACATGACTGTGAAAAGAGAACCAGCCATTCTAGCAGGGAATAATGTTACAGTAGCACATTACAAACACCACACAGTATCAGACCAGGATAAACTCTGGCAAAGTTGAATAGGGCAGAGGCCAGACTCCCCAACTGTGACTGCTTTACAGAGATGTCCCTGATTTGTAAACAAATGTTAGCTGTGCCCCTCTGAATTACTCTGAAAAGTACTAACATTAGGCAGAAAAGTGGGGAATCACACTTAATGAATAATGTCAATAGGTGAGAGTAGACACAGCTTTCATGTCAGAAAAGGTGTAGTAATACATATGCTCCGAATCCCAAGAAAGTCTCAACTGCAATATGTCTGTAATATATTGCAGGTGCATCTCACTTATATGTACCTTTCACTGAGGCCGTTCAAATATATACCTGAGAGTATCTGAGGCCTGGCAGAGGCAGAAACACACAGGCATATCAGCATTCCTGCTGCTACACACTCTGCAAATAGCTTTGGAAGGAGTTCCACAAGCATGCCCTTATGTAGGAGTACAACACAGAAATATCACAGGATGTAGCCATGTACTGCTAGCAACCAACGGTCACAATGCCATTGTGCCAGTGCTGAAAATACTGGTGTGGTGCACAAAGAATAATAGGCTAACCTCTAGCTACCATCTGGATATGTCCACAGGTGGGATCTACGCAGACAGACTACTTGCCTTGATAGACTAACAGGTACACAGCAACCCTGTATGTTCAGCAAGATAAACCTCACACGATAATAAAAAATGCTCTTTGCATTTCTGCACCCCTACCCAAAGGTACGACATACCTATGTATTCAGGCAAAAACAAGGGTGTAGGTAGGCATACTCAGTACTGAAATATGTCCAGTTGTGTTGAGCAGCCTGTGCTAATGTCAACACAAACAAACCACAAACTGTTCAGAAGTGAGTAACTCAATAATTACAGTATAGCAGTTCACAAACAGTGCATGTGCCACAGGAATGCATTGCAATAACCACATTTGTATGGCAGTTAATTGTCTAATTCAGAAAGAAAGTACATACTCCCATGTATCCTGTGTTAGCATTTGGAGAGGTGAGTACATGTCTACACTGAGAAGTGTGTACTGGAAGCAGCAACATTCAGGTTTGAGTACAACATGCATATCACTGGCTACAACCCTAGCTTCAGATAAGAGACATATACCAACCTTCTGACTGACATAACGGTGTCCAGAGCAAACAAGCATGGGCCCCATCTTGGAAAGCTGAAAGGGCTATGCCTACCTAACCTAGCATTTTATTGCAGTGGGCTGCAATCACAGTGAGTACTGCAATCACCACACAGCAGGCTGCATGCAATTACTGAATGGTGGGCAGCAATTGTTGCTGTCACATGCACATGTGCAGATACCTAGAAAAGCAGGTTGTACCTGCTGTCCACACATGCAATAATATCATTGCAGGAACAGGGAGATAGAGAGAGAGAGTGAGAGAGAGACAGAGACACAGACAAAGACACAGACAAAAGAGACAGAAACAGAGACAGAAACAGAAACAGACAGAGAAAACCCAAAACAAGCAACCAAAAAAAAAAAAAAAAACAGTAACAACAGACAGAGCAAGGAAAAGAAAGGTAAGGTATGTAACTCATATGTATGTGCCAGCATGTAGTAGATGTTTCTGAAGAGTACTCTACACACTGCAAATCATCCATATGTGGCAGCAGTATGTATCTATCTATATCTGCACATGTGCATAGGGCAAGGGACATACTGCAACTGTTAGTGAAGGGTTTACACATATATGTCATTGAAGGTTGTTATGTGCATATAACTATGTAGGTTGTAGTGTGAGGCATAGAAAACAGCATGCAGTGCTGATATATGTCATGTGGTGGTTAAACGCTGTGGGACTGATTTGTCAGATCTGCTGTGTTACAGCCAGTGAGGCCTGCTAAAGCTACATGGGCTGAGGACACCAAAATGCATTCTGCACAACACTGTGCAATATAATCACATAACTGTACATCCCACAACTGTCGCATAAGGGATATCCCCACTATGAAAGGTGGACTGTACATGTGCCTATATGTACTTCTATATGTACAGCAATGGACGTGTACATGTATGTGTATAGATATGTATATATATATATATATATATATATATATATATATATATATATATATATATATATATACATATATATACATACACATATAGAGAGAGGGAGAGAGAGAGAGGGAGAGAGAGACACGGGGTCATATATACTGCAACAGGTGTGTGGTGACCAAGGCATGGACTGTAGACAAGTGTCGATACTGCAGTGCCATTCCTCCTTTCCAAAACACTGTACCCATTAACTACCACATAGGTAGAAATCTACCTAACACTGAAGGTGTGATAAGGGAACATGGGACACAGGTGGACAGTAGCCTCCCCTTTGATAAAGACAGTGCCACACTAGACTTGTAATCTGTCTATGTGGTATGTGTCATGACAACAGGTGTGTCATCTAGGGGAAATATAGGTCAGTGTTCCCCTCTACTCATCACAATGCCCCGTGTGGTATGTATCTCACATGACAACTACAGCAAGTGGAAAGGCCACAGACATACCTCACAAAGGGTAATACTGGCCTCAAACAGATGCCCTATGCAGACTGACTCACAAAACAACAGCTAGACTGTATTGCATACCACCCACACAAAGGTGACCTCTGCCAGACATACAGAGGTATGTCAGACCCATAGCTGTGTGACAACCACCATGGCAACATATCACAATCCCTCCGGGCTACACGCTCTAGGGCCCTAAACCTCATCTGCTCACTAAACAGCACATGCTGGAGGGATAGGTTCCTATCTCAGAGATATGCCATACTCTGGAATAGACCACCTAGCAAGAGCAAACAAGGCTCCTCATTAGCAGTTGTCATGAATACCCCTGATGATAGTTTGGGAGATTGGTAATACACCCCAAGAATCCCCTCTGTGGTTCTGGTTGACAGGGGCAAGTGAAATCAAAGTACATGTGTGGCAAAGGCCAGGGTAGCATATGGCTAGGCTGCTGTAGGCCCTTGGGCCAATAGCATCTCACCTACCTATGACACTATGCCCTCACACATGTACTCAATGCAATACCTGCTATGTGAGGTTGAATATGTGTAACGCTGAATGTGTGCAAGGTCTGTAAAGGTGTGATAGCATAGTGCGAAGTTGTATCTGACATGGTAATGTCTATCCTAGCTTCGAGGCCAGCAAAAGATGTGTATGTTATTTTTAGGCAGACATAGTAGTATGGCATATGATGTGATGTAGTTCCTTGTTGACGACTGTGGTGTCCCATTGTAGGCTAAAGCAATACATGTATCCTTAGTGAGTGGTACTGCTGGTAAATCTGACTCCCATATGAACTGTAGTACTACCTGAAGCTGTAGGCCTAAACAGCACAGTATGGTGTGTGTTCACATTGCTTGGAAACACTGTCTTGTGTGTTTCCTGTAGTCTGCACAGAGGGCATAACTCAGGCATAAGGGTTTGTAAGTAGTAGCACACAGTACTGTATGGTACACAGGTAAAGCTCATCTGTGTTGGCATACAGTGGTGTGTTGCATGTATGTCTGATGTGTGTGTAATTATGCTTGTACCATGGCCGCAATCATATGTGTGTTACAGGGTATATGTGTGTATCTAGCAACATATATACTCTGATACAGCAGTATGCCACCTATATTAACAACTGTGCACATATGTTAGGCAGGGCTATGGCATCAATGACTAGGGTGGTTTACTGGTACTACTGTAACTGTACTTTACATTCATTGCAATGGATGACATCTTTGTTTGTGCATTAGCGTGATATATACCCCTGTGGCAAGGTTGTGCATTGTGTCACAAACAGTGTGCTGGGTACTGTTGTATAGTGGTTTGATATATAGAGTGTGCCAGGCACTGTTAGTCAGTTGTGGCCTGAGAACCAATATGTGGTACTGAACGTGTGTATCCTCTGACCGACAAATGGATTGTATATATGGCAGTGAAGTGATATCTGTGGTTAAGGGTGTAAAGTGTGCCACAGGACTCGCTCACACATATTGTTCATTTCTCTTTCAGCCTGATGGCCCACCAATGTAACCCTTGTTACACAGCAGCGGAGCAAGAGGAGATCCAGCAAAGCCTGGTGCAGCACTACACACTGTTGTTTTCCAGAAGCAGCCAGCATGAGCATGAGCGGACTGCACTGTCGCAAGATCTTGTTCATCGGGTAAATAACATAGGCATGCATAACCGGACATATGAGGAGGTACGCCATCACTGCAGTGATTTAATTAGACATGTCCAGCGGTGTGCGTCTGATATCCATAGACAACAGCTTGCCACAGGTGGTGGGGTGGCCATTCATCCCTCCCTCACCAGGGTGGAGGAGCTGCTCCTAAGCATGGTGGCTCCTGGACAACAACAGCAACTCCCACAGACATGTGTTGTCATGGAGGCCGGAGCCACCCAGCATGTTCACATGGAGCGTGCAGGTAACATGCCCTATCTGTAGACTGCATTTACCGGTATTGTTAGATTATGTCTACATGAGATGTGTACTGTGTGTTTAGCAGTTGTGCTGCCTAGTGTTGTGCAATACTGATATTTGGAATATTATCTGTACACCTGTGACTGTCGACTGTTGTTCTACTGTAGTTTAGCAAACCCACAGTAGCAATGCCACAGTTGTGGCCACTGACGAACTCTCTCATATTCTCATAGGTCCCTCTGGTGTGATAGCAGGGCAGACGATCCATGCTGGTGAATGTGGTATAATTGCAATGTTAGTAATGAAATGTGAATGTCATAGGTGAGGTGTAGGCCATGTACACGTAACACACCTATGCATAATGCATGCCGTGCATGCTTGCTGTAAGACATTGCACAGCTCAGTAATGTCATTAGCTGCCTCAATGACATGCAATACACAGAGCATCAGACACAGTTGTGGCAACCCCATACTGCACATTGGATAGGCATAGTTGCAACACCTATACACAACATAACACATTTATCACATGCAGTGCACAAAGATGCTACATATGGCATAACCACACACTCACTCTAAGGTCACACCTCAGTATCCCACATGTCATCCACACACACATGATGTACCTCAGGGGTAGAGGCCTATCATGGGGCTGTGCAACACTCTTCAACACATAACACAGTCATGTTAGGCAATGCTCCCTATTGGGCACCTCACACACCCATGTACAAAGTGGCTGTGTAATTGTGAACGTAGCCACGGCACTGCAGTTCAGGTACAGCATGCTAGGCGGTGGTCTGTCACACATTAGTAGCTGTGAGTGATCACATGATGCATGATGATGATGGCTCATGGTACTACACCCCATCCAGTTACAGTGACCACAGTACTATACATAGCAGTCATTGCTTTGCACCTCAATGTTGTGTGTGTGTGCAAACATATGCACCTATACACAATATGCATAGCATGTTGTGTGTGTGCTTACATATGCCAGTATACACAATATGCATAGCAGTCGCCATCTGTACAAAGTGACACATATATGTCCTGGAATGCTATTGGGTGTATAGGTCACATGGCGCACATTGGGTATGTGTGGTGTTTAATGTTGCAGTCATGTAGAATGTCATGTCATGGCTGGCACCGACATATCTGCAATATGTCCCACGCTCACCATAACCACTGTACAATGGCCATGTCGAGCATTTGGATTCCTTCACATCTACATGCACCACTCATCCTGTGTGTGTACATAGCATGCATATGCTACACCTGTGCCCACTATTATCTGCTATAGACACAGATACTGTAATCAGACATGGAAATTTATGTGTCACACAGATAACACATGCAGCCATGGTATGTATACCTGTGAGTGATGGTGCACAGGACATTGCAGAGCTGATAATACTTGCACAGCAATGTTGTGTCCATGTACACATTGTGTTCCAGGGTATAGCCAATCACTGAACAACTACACACATTCATCAAAGCCATGTATACTGTCAATAAATAGGGCCATCTACACTCACACTGCATGGTCTTGAGCAACACATATTCTGCATGCTGACACATGTGACTTGACTGTTTGCCTTGTGATACTGTCACCCACCTTCACCCACTATTGAGTATGTGTCGGATTGCTGGTGTGTGTGTGTATCTGCTGTAGTGAGGAGTGTATTTGTGTGCATGTGTTCATGTGTGCATGTGTGTATGTGTGCATGTGTGCATGCGTGCATGTGTTCATGTGTGCATGTGTGCTAACATCATGTACAGATTGTAAAGTGTGTTTCCTGTCTTCCTCTCACAGGTGCTGAGTTTGTGGTGGCTGAATGCAGCAGGGAACCTGAAGTCACTGCCACAAATAGTGGAAATAATGAGACATGTATTGTGGCACAGACAGGTTTGACAGGGTCTGTCATTAGTCTGCCAATTGACAGTACACAGCATTTCACCCCATCTATGCGCACACTCATACTGAGAATACATCCCTCATCGCCAATGGCCTTAGGCGAGGGGCAGCATACGGTTGGCATTGACCAGGATAGTGTGGTATCCATGGCACTTGCATCCCCTCACAGCAGCCATACCTGGATTCCTGGAATGGTACCACATAGGCGGATGTCCAAGGGTTCTTGGGGGAGCACCGCTGGTCATATTGCCCTTGGCAGATGTGCCCTCACAGGTCTTACAACCTCGAGTATGTTCTGGGCTGTAATGCAAGCACAGGTACATATGGAATGGTACACCAGACAGGGGCTAAGGGCTCAGAGGGCCCATTACACTGCTATCAATGACAGCATCCGTGACCTTGCTGGTGCCATCTGGAATTGCACCGAGGTCATTAATAGACATTGTGGGGAGACATTAGATGCCCTCCACAATGTGTTTTCCATGAGCCAGGACCATGCAGGATGGTTGAGACGTCGATGCGGATGCATGCCAGCAACATCAACAGCTGGCAATCATCGCGGACAGCCCACAGATCACAGCCGTTCCTGTAGTGGCAGTACAGCCCCAGCAATGCTGGGGCTGGCCTGTCGATTGACCATCCTAGTAGACCACGTGCACATGGCTCTGGCCAGTCCCAGCAGGAACATGGGTCCACTCGACATACCTCTGCCTCTGATGATAGTACCAGTCAGGGTTGCTACCCGATACTGTTCGTAGCACCCCTGCCAGGCACAGGTACTGCGTCCATGGCCAGAGACAGTGATCTTTACATTCTGGCAGGTACAGTCTGTGGCTGTCCCACAACCTCCCGTATATGGCAGCCAC
This sequence comes from Protopterus annectens, assembly GCF_019279795.1. NCBI lineage: Eukaryota > Metazoa > Chordata > Ceratodontiformes > Protopteridae > Protopterus > Protopterus annectens. The sequence goes on from NC_056735.1 coordinate 1,075,353,707, forward strand.
ATGGTGGAGCTGTGTGCATGCAGACACACACACATTAACCAAACTAGGGCTCACACATACACACACACATTACATCAACATTGGCCTATGCTGTACTGTTGTCCCTCACAAACACACACACACACACACACACACACACACACACACACACACACACACACACACACACACACACACACACACACACACACACACACAGACATGTCGATTGGATGGGTCAATATCAGGCTCTCGCAGACCAACAACACACCCTGTGCATATGATGACACCTGTGCCACCTCCTGTCATCTGTAACATTGATGCAGGAACAGGCTAACATGGTGCTGATGCACAGGGTGACATTATAGCAATGTAGCAATATTAGCAAGGAAAGTGTAATGATATCCTTGTAGGTATATCTGAGCAGGCATGATGCATCAAAGCTCTGATTGTCAATGTAGCATTGTTTACACCAGTGTTAGGTCTGAGTATGTATTGTCCGCCCATGTGTCACTTGGCTGAAGTGTATAGTGCTGCCAGCATGTGTTAGTGAGTGGACAGTACATGTGTGATGTGTGCAGTACAGATTAGCAGGTGTACATCTGTGAACATGGTGGGTGCGCACTGTCTGCATGTACGTGCATAGTGGGCACACGGGATGTGTGACATACCCTGTTTTACACATTGTTAACATCTCATAGTATCTCTCGATGGCCAGTATGCATTCTACTACAGATATGTACTAACATGGGTACACATGTGTGTATGACATGGGTTGACACTATGCTGTGGGTGATACTGTTAATATCTGTCAATGTTTTGCATTCTGGTAGTATACACAACCTCAACAGCATGACTATAACCAATCATTAGATGATGTCCTGACAACTGACACACAGTTGTAGGGAACTCAGTAACAATTGGATCCGTCCGGTACTATACTATAACAGTAACCAGTGGTATTGACCACCACCCATTCCTGAGACCACACATGTTTGGCATATAGGCCTCTTAGGTACATGCAAACACACTAGGGATATGTCCATCCACATCTGGAAATGCATGCATTGGCCTACAATGAATTCTCTGGATGGGACACATATTCTACACAAGAGTATCATACAGACAGATACCTGTTGTCCGACACATGCTGTATCGCACTAAGCCGACTATGGCATAGTCATCCACATTTACTATACATACTATCCCGACAGTACCACATAGGTGGTAGCCCCCAACATGTATGTTGGGTACCAATGTGTATATACAGCCACGTGTTATGTCGTCTGTCCCTTGGTATTCACATATCCAGAGGGGACTGAATACATATCCACAAGGCTGTTGTACACCTATAATGACTGTCCATTATTGCCAGTCGTTGTTTTGTATGAACATGTCTGACATATACCTCAGGCATGTACCCTCACTCACACTACTCTATAGTAACTGTCATGGGTGTGTGTGGCACAGATGACCTTGGCCACAGATCACTACAGTGGCCAGCCTTGTCACATACATACATATGCGACCTATGATCTGAGAAGCAGCGGCATAATCTGTCAAAGGAAACAAATGTATTCATGTAGTATGCAGGCTTCTCACCTATGTACTAATTGAGGTCACATGTATCTATATTTATTTGCCACACAGATACCTGATGTGTGCAATGCACATACTGTTTTAATCCTGATATGTCATACCATAGTAAAAGCAAAACCCACACCACATTAACCAACAGTGTCACACACACTTAGCAATTGCAGGTTTCAAACCCCTACCTAATTATGTTACAATACTAGAAAGATTTGCATTAACATGGCGCGCTATATGCTTTAGTGGGTGCTTTGTTTTCTCCTACTATATTTGTAGGATGCTGACATCATCAGACTTTCCAAAGAGGAATATACCTCTTTTAATGTGTTTTCCCAGTCTCCTCAAAGAAAAGCACACACAGTCAGCAATTGCAGGATTCAAACTCCTACCCAACTATGTTATGATATTAGAGAGATACACATTAACACGGCGCGCTATATGCTTTACAGGGTGGCTTCTTTTCTCCTGCTATATTTGTAGGATGCTGACATCATCAGACTTTCCAAAGAGGAATGCACCTCTTTTAATGTGTTTTCCCAGTCTCCAAAAAGAGCACTCTCTCAAAGAAAATCACACACACATCCCCCCATTGCAGGATTCAAACACCTACTTAATTATGTTATGATACTAGAGAGATACGCATTAACACAGCGTGCTATATGCTTTACTGGGGGTTTTGTTTTCTCCTGCTATATTTATAGGATGCTGACATCATCAGACTTTCCAAAGAGGAATGTACCTCTTTTGATGTGTTTGGAATGTACCTCTTTTAATGTGTTTTCCCAGTCTCCAAAAAGGGCATTCCTCTCAAAGAAAATCACACACTCAGCAATTGCAGGATTCAAACCCCTATCGAACTATGTTACGATACTAAAGAGATAAGCATTAACATGACGTGTTATATGCCGTACTGAGTGGCTTTGTTTCTCCAGCTATATTTGTAGGATGCTGACATCATCAGACTTTCCAAAGAGGAATGTACCTCTTTTAATGTGTTTTCCCAGTCTCCAAAAAAGGCACTCCTCTCAAAAGAAGTCACACACAGTCAGCAATTGCAGGATTCAAACCCCTACCTATGTTATGATACTTGACAGATACCCGTTAACACGACGCGTGATATGCCTTACTCAATGTTTTTTTTTCTACTGCTGTATTTGTAGGACTGACATCATCGGACTGGACATGGTAATGTGTGTACACTTTGTTTTATGCAATCCCAGGAATGAGCCATGTGGGTCAGCAGGTGTCAACAGCTTGAACAGGACCAAATAATTCTTAGCTTATGTGATCTATCTGTGGACAAATTGACATTCCTTCATATGTCAACACATATTTATGCACAGATTGTTGGTTTTGTGGATACGACATATGTCTGGGATGTTGATAAAGGACTATTCAAAGTCTATGTGAGACATGTGTAGCTCCGTTCAGTGATGTATGTCCTGGGTGGCTGCCTTGCAAACAGTCTAGCATGTTTGGGAACCATGATCTGCACATGAACATACCACAGTTGGTAGGGTTGTGTGTTTGTCAGCTTCCAATAGCTCTGTTTATGACTTCAACCATGATGGACTCCATGGCCTTGCAGATCAGACTTCATAGGCTTACTAGACTATACTTCCCATGGTGTGTTGTGCACCAACACTTGTGGGGAGTGCCATATGTTGCTGTAACACATTCAGTGGTTCAAGATCCTGTGGAGAGGGTGATGCTCAACAGACTGTTCATATGCAGGGTCTGTTTGCTCTGTAGTTCATTCATGACACATATAGGGAAACAATGTAATCCAATTGCTGCCATGCTTTTGGCTTTGGGGGGAGCTGTTCACCTATTCTACATGTGATATCTCCTGGTATGATGATACGGACTTTTGTCAGTGGGAGGTGGGTATGTATGTATGGGCCTGTCTGACAGGATGTTGGCCTTGTCAGTCAGGTACAGTTGGCCCTGACTCAGGACATATATGAGTGTACATTGCTATTTATGACATAGCTGAAGGAGGTGTCATGATTCTGTCTGGATTCCTTTGCAGCTACTCTTTACAAAACACCGACAAACCTGAGCACTAATCCCTGTTATACTCTTTTACACACTTAAAACCCTACTGATCCTTTGTGATCAGTTTGCAGAGTATGTCATCATAATATCCTGGCATGTCCAGGGGTCAGTTTCGTGTGTACTCTCCAGTCCAGCTGGTGAATATTGTGATTTTGACACAATGTCACAGCTGCCTCATGTACACAGTCAACCCTCTCCTCCTCCCAACAAACTCAGATATATGTGAGAGATGCAACTATATAAACATACAGGAGGCTGAGCTCTCTCGACCAATGACTGGCACAGTCTATCAGGTGGTGAAGGTAACCAAACACACCACATATCAGTCTCACATAAACCTATAGCGACAGCAATCAAACCACATTATCACACATAAACATACTCAGAGGCTCTAAATAAACTCTGCCTAAGCAGCAGAGACCTCCAAAGCAGACACACAAACAACTGCTACCCCACTACAATATCCACATATCACATAGTTCACAATGTCAGTGTGCCACACAGTCACTGCCCTTTGGGCTAAACAACACACCTAATACAGTTGTAATAGGTGACACTTATTGTCAGACACAATGACGTCCCACTCACCAGGCCGAACAAAGGGATGGTCACTTTGAGCTGTCTGTCAGGTGCCAGGATTCGCCACATAACACATGCACTCAGGTCACTCCAAAGCAAGTACAGAAATGTCTCCATCATTGTCCATGCTGGTGCGTAAAACCTCAGACGTTCATCCCTGGACCACATGACATGATACATAGAGGGACTCTCTGATCATGTAGCCCAGGCCAGTATGACCCTGACCTTGTGTAGCATCTTACACTCAGCAAGTATGATGTCACAGTATATAGACAAACTTATCACATTTAACAGTTGGCTAACATATTGGTGTCATTCAAAGGGGATCCAGTGTCTGTCAGCCTGGGGTGACATGCTCGACATGCCACATAGCTTTGCTATGGACAGCTTGCTCCTGTCACCCTTGGACTTTTGAATACTGGCTAAGGCTCTTGCTACCACCATAGTGCCTTTTTTAAGCGGGGCTCAAAAGACAAACCCACCTCCATAGATATTACAGAGTAAATGAAACTAAGGGTAATGCTGCTCAACACCAGATGTGTTACCCTCAAATTGCGCCCACTCAGGACTCTCCTCGGTATGGAGAATAGCGATATCTGTGCACTAACAGACACCTGATTTAGGCTCACAAATGCACACCAGCACTACCAGGTTATATTTCATACCATGTTTTCTGACCACAAAACTCGGAACGGCCAACACAAATAGGGGGAGTATCCATTTACATCACAGATACACACACCTCCGGGTTAGTAGCACTGCACGAAGCATCGCAGACCATACATATGCAACTAACATTGTGCAAAACTGCCTTTCAGTTTTTTTGCCTGCTACAGACCACCCTCCCAAACTCAGGAACCACACTCAGCTTTCCTGGGAACACTGGAGAATATGAAGGTCTCCCCAAACACCATTATATTGGGTGACTTCAAATACCCAAACATTGACTTGGGATACTACTCAAGCCCCAACACCCTCACCCAACAGTTGCTACTATTTGTAAACTCATATGCTATGGCAAAACCGGTCACCACACCCACAAGAGGGGAAAACATATTGGACCTGATCATCACCAACATGGGGACTCTATGTTCCACACCAGCGATATACCCCTCATTGGTAAGGTCAGAACATACATTTATCTCACTGGACATCCATATCCCGTCCCCACACCCATCCTGGGTAATCTTGGTGAACTTCTCAAAAGCAAATGTCTCACTTCTCCAAACCAAGGTGGTATCCTTCAGAGACCCTGGGACAGTGGTAAATATGGCTCAGACTGCTGAATCCTTTACATATACATTCTATGGACACCTAGTGGACTGCATGGATCATGCTATTCCAAATAAAAACAAGACTCACTCCTCCAATGGCAGGGGACCTGTCTGGGTAGACCCCGGCCATTAATAAGCTATACAACGAAAGGAGGAAGCTACTACATGATAGAGCACAATACCAGACAGGGAAGGCATCTGTGTTCTGTACTAGCAGACAGCTACGATCACTCATGAATTTATCTAAGGCCCGCTTTTAATGGACAATTGCACCAGACACGTAGGACAATCATAAGGCCTTCTTCAGTTATGTCAGGAACCTGGATGGACACTCACTGATATGCTGTGAGTTACTGCATACTGACTAAACATACTCTGAACCCACTGACATTGCCAACATTCTGATAAACAGGTTGAGTGCAGATGTCTCCCCCCATCCCCCTAAGGAGCAACTGTCCATCCCAACAGAGTGTAACCTCCCTGACATCACAAATATACAGGTGAGTGCTGCCCTCCCCAAGGCGGACAACACAGCATCAATGGGACCAAATGGTGTCCCGGCCTGCGTCTTACATGAGCTTCATGACAGACGTAACCCTCGCATTAAGTCACTGTTCAATATCAGAGTTACTACAGGATATGTTCCCAAGGAATGGCGTACAGCGACAGTGGTCCCACTCGACAGAGTTGATGCCACAATGGACCACAGACAATATCGCCCTATAAGCCTAACTAGCCTGTTCTGCAAAGCTATGGAGTGTATTGTCATGGGACTCATACACATAGACATCGGGAACCTACAGACACTGTGTCCTACACATTTCAGCATTGTTGTGGGCAGATCTTGCCTCTTGAACCTGTTCGTATTCTTTAAACAGTTACCAGGTCCATCAACGTAGGGACGGTTGTCCACACAGCCTACCTGGACCTTGCAAAACCCTTCAATACAATACCCCACTCAGCCATTATGCATAGGCTCACCAGCGCCGATATCGATACATATCTCACACGATGGATTGCTACCTGGATCAGGGATAGCACCCACATGGTCAGTATTGCAGGTGCCATGTCTGACTATACACCAGTTACACGTGGCATCCCACAAGGCTCAGTCCTGGGACCTCTCTTGTTAAGTATATATTTGTCTGATGTACAGGCTAACACAGGAGGAATATGGCTGACCATTTTCGCAGATGACTGCAAACTAGGTGCCATAATCAAGTCTCCAGCTGGCACATGCATACTTAAACAGGGTTTCACAGAGATGGATGACTGGTGCCTGAGCCATGGCCTACAGCTAAATGCCATTAGTTGCATAGTCATCCCCTTTGGGAATAACAACATGCCCACACATTACCACATAGGTAGTAATCCATTACATATGGTAGGAGTTGTTAGGGGTTTGGGGACACGACTTTTTCGTACTCTTGCCTTTGACAATCACGTTGCCAAAGTTGTTACACAGACCTTCTATATAGCCCACCTTATCCTATATGGTTTTACATCTAGATCAAGTGAGGTCATTGTGCCCCTATACTCATCATGACCATGCTTGGTTACAATGACACATTTGGGATGTACCTTACCCGACACCTGCAGCAACTGTAATGGCCACAAAAGTTCCTCAACAAGCAGATCTAGGGACTCACACGGATGCCCTGCACAGTTCGGATACAGTAACTCCAGCTCTACTCAGTCGCTTACTGCCTACTTGGATGTGATGTGTGCCTGTTGTTTACGGAAATGTCCAACCCAGAATTAATGGACATGCTCCACTTCAGGATATCTGACTCCCTTGGAGCTACACACTCCAGGGACATATACCTCAGCCCAGATGTTAATAGGACATTCTGGAGGGGCAGATTCTTATCCCAGAGGCTCCACTCACTCTGGATTGTAATCCCGGTTTTGCATAGGCAGAGCCATCCACTGACCACCTACAGGAGACATCTTGACAAGTGGATGGGTGATCGTAGGTTTACCCCTGGGATATCTTCTGGGTCCCTGCTAGACAGAGGCACAATAGACTAAACATAAATGGGCTATCTTGTGTGACCTACTATTCACAGGCACAGTGTAGTAATCTGACAGGGTTGAGAAAGCCAAACATACTCTGGCTAGGCTTGTAAATGCCCTAGGGCAGATAGCCTAGTATCGACCTCTGAACCTATGATAATGTTCGGGATGCACAATGTTTATTGATGATACTATTTGCAGGTTTTTATCATCTTTGCTTTACCACTTTCTATGAGCAATTTAGGTATCTACAGAACATATTTGATTATGGCGGGGTTCCACTATATTATATATGTGTCTGTTGTCATATAAATGTGTGCACAGGGTAGATTGCTGGATAGTGAGAGGTTCCTGGGTTAACACATGCAACTGCCAGATATGTGTGGCCCACTGCTGTACTCAGACATGGCCTAAGTGTGTGAGCATGCCCAGTTCAGGCTTTCATTGTTTTGTTGCCTGACATTTGTCTCATTTATTCAGGTGTGTGAGCATGCCCAGTGTGACCTTTCAGTATGTTGCTATCTGAGGTCCACTACATTTGTTGATGTGTGTGAACATGACCAATATTAACATTTATACTGTATGTGTTGAAAGTCAGGTTCTATTCTTACTGCAGGACTCACCTTTGTGTCATAACTCGACAGGGATTATGCTGTGCCTGCAGGGTTTCCATGAGATACTTTGCATAGATTTATCAACATTTCTTCATACAGACTGATCACTGAAATACTGTCATGGTTTAGTGGTTCAGTACTACGACTGTAGCACACAGTATCCTGTGTTCGAGGCCCGTCACTGCTTTATATTTTCATACTGAGCAAACCAGAGAGCTTAAGTGCCAGTAGAGCAAATATGAGCATGTTAGCTTTTGTTCAGCTCTGCCCTACTTAGACCAAGCTTGTCCGACATTGCTCAATATTAACCAACATTACTGGACGTTGCCCAATATTACTCAACATTGCCCACAGTTGTGCTAGTTGGTGTGTGCGATTGTGTTTACATATACTACATGGTGGTAAATGCTGTTTAGCACTGCTTTATATTGCTTAACACATGGCAATCATGCCTCAGGTGGTGCTGCAGGGCTGCCTATGTCGGATGCACATCCTGCACTCCCTATACATGTTTGAAAGCAGGTAGTGTCAACTTAGGAATCCCTTTTACTATATGTGCGAGTCAGAGAGAGGTATCATTTCCAGAGTTCCTACTGAGCCAGTGTATGTGCTATGTGTTGCCTCTTTGCCAAGGCCAAAGCATACTGGGCATGCCTCCTTCTACCTACTGGGGCAGGCTCAGGTTGTTCCTCCTCCGAGTCACTCTCTGCCTGTGATGGCCTTGGCAATGGTGGGGGGCTGTTTGGCCCAGGCCTATGCTGGCCCTACTGCAGCTGTTTTCACAGGATCATATTATGTAGCATAGCACATACCATGACAATTTGAGTACATGTAGTTGGTGTGTACTGCAAGGCTCCATCAGATGTGTCCAAGCACTGGAACTGTGACTTGAGCAGCCCAAACACATGCTCGATTACATTTCATGTTTGTGCGTGTGCCTCATTATGGCATTCCTGTTCATGTGTGTGTGCGTTTCTGATGGGTGTCATCAGCCACGGCTCCAGTGCATAGCCAGCATCCCCCACTAGGTGACCATGTGGGATGTCCCCGTTGTCAAATGTCTGGTACAGCTGCATCAGATGCCAGATATGGGAAGCATGGTAGCTTCCAGGGCAGTCAGCCACACATTCAGTATTATGCCCTGGGCATCACACACGACCTGGCAGTTGATGGAGGGGAAGCCCTTGTGGTTGAAGTAGACCCTACCTCGCTCACCAGCTGGTGCTTTGATGTGTATGTGCGTGCTGTCTATTGCACCCACTTCCTCAGGGTATCCAGCTATTTGCTGGGAAAGACGCATATTGCTGGCCAATACCTCACGCGAATTGGGGAAATATACATGATCACCAATATGTGCTGACATGGCATCCAGGAACTGGTGCAGTACCCTGGATGCTGATGCCTTTGATATCCCCATCATATCACCAGATGGTCTCTGGAAGGTACCTGTTGCTAATATTCTTAGGCCAACACATACCTTGGTTTCCACTGGAATGGGTTCCCCTCTGTTGGTTCTGTGTGTGAGGCATGGCCTGCACAGCTCAACAATTTGCTGCAAGAGGTCTCTGTCCACTCTATAGCACTCCACTATCTCTAGCTCATGTAGCCCCTGGTAGGTTACCCTGGGCCTGTACACTCTTCTCCGTCTCCTCACTGTGGGTTGTCCAGCAGCATTTGCATTGTCACCACCCTCAGCATGTTGCATATGTCACCTTGTAACAGCAATGGCAGCCCCTAACATTTCTTTGTCTCAGTAACTCTTTTTCAGTTTTCACTTCTATTAGCTTACTGCAGTGTTGCAGTGTCTCTTGAGAGAAACATAATGGACTGTTGTTTGCAGAGTTTTAAGTGCTGAGCTGGGCTGGGCTAGTGTACTGCCTGTGTAATTGCCTGATTCTGATTGTTTTCACCTGCTAGCTCTGCTAGTACTCCCTGGTAGCTTCCTACTATTTGTTGTGCTTCCTTTTTCCTTTCTGTTTCCTCGGTGGGGGGCAGCGCCACGCACACAAGCGCAAACACGCTAACACCAGCTCACACGCGCTTACACATGCTTACACGGACTAAAACTTGCTTATTCTTGTTATAATCCACACACACCAGCGCAAACATGCTTACAACTCTTTAAACAGCCTTATACATGCTTACTCTGGCTTAAAGGCACACACTCATGCTTACACGCGCGCACACTGTCTTACTCGGGTTTACAGGTGCGCACACATGCGCATACACACTCAGCAAGAAACTTTAGTGTTATCCATGACATACACCTTCAATTTCTTGCCTTTACATAGCCTACCTGTTGACACACCTCTTTCAATGATGTGTAAATGACAGCTGACACATGCCACTCTGCTCCAATGAGCTTCACTTCTTTCATACATACCCACCTCGTGATGTCACCTATCTTTTACTCTGTTTCTCCCCTTATCCTACTCCTACACTCCACTGACTGTGCTCATTTGCTATGTAAACTTGTGATTCACTATCCTAACCCTCATTTGCATAAGATTGCCTATTAATGCTTGGTTACATCTCTTAGACTGAGCTTCCCCCCTTAGCAACCTCTACTCGGTGGCCATGTTGTCTTCAGCCTGCCATTCACTTGCATTGTAAATTCATATTAGCATTAAAATCCACATTTGTGGATCTTCATTATTGATTTTCTGTTTTTTAGAGTGCAGCGCGTTTGCACGGCGCTGCGCTTAAACCCTGGAGATCGGGATGAAAAAAAAAGTTATTTTATTTTTATTTTGCATCACTTAACGTTGCCAATGGCCGTATTTTTGGCCATTGGCATGGTTCCTCATGTTAATGCATCCTTTTTTGGAGCTGTCACGGCTCCGTTTTGCTATTTGCAGAACTTTACTCAGTTGTCAACTGAGTACATTTCTGCAAATAACACTACTCCTACTCGGACAAGTTTGGGTTTCCTGGATCGCATATTTACCTCATTTGCATAGCTTTCATCTGCAATTGAGGTAATTTGCATATCCAAGCCCTGTCCGTGTAGGACTCGTTTTGAGAGCTCTGTTGCACGCCCCTACCGGCTGTTCCTGGATCGCTCGGCGGACATGTTGGCTGCATGGAGTCTTAGTCTACTCTTAGACTCCGTGTAAGCCTTTGTGAATCCGGCCCCCAGTATTGCCACATTTTTTGAATTTAAGTCACATTTTTTTGCATTATGCCCTGTTTCACCACATAAATAACATCTTTTTTTATCACATTCTTTGATTAAATGATAATTTTTTCCACAAAAATAACACTTCTTTGGTTGACTCCTGTATTTCACAAAACCCTATTACAATGAACATTAATAATACTAGGTACATGCACAACATTATAATTTTCCATTTTCAGTATTACTACACATTTCCATTCCCCAGTCCACAGTTCTCTTTCATCGTATAATTTTGTAATGTCCCTCACTTCTTTACATATAGTTATAAAATGTCCTTTCAGTTCTTTTCCTTCAATTTCAGTTCTAAACTGGATCAATATTCTTTTAAAAAGCTTGCGCCACATATTTTGACCATGGATAAATATATATATATATAATATATATATATATATATATATATATATATATATATATATATATATATATATATTTGTTCATATGCACCCAACAACTTTTCCATGGCCTGCCCAGTCTCAAATATCAAGTCACAAAAAGTCTTTTTATTAACTAAAATTAATGTTCTTACCTCTTTTGCTTTGACACCCAGAGGTGCTATGACAGAGTCCCAAACCTCATACCTGTCCAAACTTTCGCCTTTTTTACTCTTCACACATACTGTATACTTTTTTTGTTTCTTTTACTTCTTCTTTTTTCATTGTTCCTTCTCCAACAGTTTGTGCATAAGTTTTTGTCTCTGGAACTTACTCTGGCACAGTGTCTTCTTTTCTTTTTTCTTCTATTTTTTCCATGATGTCACTCCATGAACTTGCTGTTCCATTTTCTGGCTCATTTGGTTTAAAATTTCTTCCAAATAATCACCCCCCCCCCCCATGACTGGAGGGTTGTAATTATGCATTTTTAAGAAGTAACTGTCTCTCCTTCAAACAATATCTTCTGAAAGTTTTCCTCTGAATCCATCTCTGCTTCATCTACAATCTCCTTTTCTTCCAGTGTCACTGTTTTTTCTGCACCCACATCATCAGAAAAAAAAAAAAAAAACTTCTGGTAGCAATTCTACTATCGCAACTACATTTAGAGCAACTTTTACTCCAGTTTCAGCAAAAGCTGAAGCAGCCATGATTTCTCCCTGCTCCTCCTGGCTGCCTCCATGCCTGGACAGGAAACAGGAAGTCAGGGTGTGTAACACAAAAACTCTTCCCTGATTGCCAAGAGTAGGGGAAGTTCCCAGGTGCTCTAACCAAATTTCCACCAGCATACAGCATACAGCCTTGGGTCTACCCTGAAAAGAGGCCACTAGCCTTGTAGGACTAAGCTGGCCAACAAAGGGTAAATAAATAAAATTAGAAAGCATGTTAAGACGCTACTTACTTCAGTTAATACCAGCATATTTTCTGATATAAAAATCTTGATACTTATAAAACCAAATTTATTATTTATTTATTTTTTTTTATTTTATAGTTTGATAAAGCGGGTAGTTCAGCTGGTCTTTTGACCCTTTGCAGACCTAGAACAAGAGTATATTAAAAGTTTATTCAGTGGTAATATAAAAAAAGGTATCACGCATATTACAGAAAATTAGAGACTAAAACAAATTCAGAACAGACTATAATAAATATGTACCAAATAGACAGGTAAAAATACTATAATAATGTGTGTCAAACTACTCAATAAGCTGCGTCATGAAAATAAGTGTGTACTTGCCTTTATCAGCTGCAGTACTATTGTCATGACAGCTGATGCACTTAGATTCATTTTGCAAGTGTAGTTTAAGATTCCTTCTGAATAACAGAAATATTTTCTCTATTTTTATTTCATTAGATAGATGGCTCCATAAAGCTGTTCCTGTTCTAGAGAGTACTTTTTCTTCTATGGCCAGTTTGAATTAAGGTCTTGTGAGAGTGAATGGATTTTCTTTGCTGTTCCTATGGGAATAGTTAATTTAATCAGTGGGCAAAAGCCTAGACTTAGAATTGTATAAATCAAGGAATTAAGGAGAACAGTAGCTCTTTTAGTGATAGCCAGAATGCCTTCTTATATAAGGTGTAGTCATGGCAATTTCTTTCCACAAGCAACCTATATTTCAGCATTTCATTTTCAGCTGCTTGAATGTTTTGTGTATTTTTAGCTCAGTGAAAGGCAACAAGAGGAAAGCCATACTCAGTTGTTGGCATTATGACATTTTTGGCTTTGAAAAGGTCTATCAAGTAAATAGAGTTTAGACCTAAGTATGGCATTTTAATCAAATTGAGTTGTTTCGTTTTAAGTAAAAGGCAATGGTGCACTGTCTTGAAGGCAAGTGTCATGTTTACAAAAACACCTGCAGTAATGAGGCCATTATTAACTTTACTGTAGGTAATATCTAAAACTGATACTAATGTGGTTTGGGTACAAAATCCATTCTTAAAACAACATTGTTTACGGCAGAGCAGACAATAGTTATTTATATGTTTACACAATTGCTAAGATATTACGTTTTTCAAAAAAAGTATTAATGGTGCAGAGGTATGAGATTTTCTGTAATCCTTAAGTTGTGTGGGAAAGTGAACTTTGGGAAGAACAATAATGACTGCATGCTTGAATGTGGTCTGAATTATACTTTCATTTCTTGAGAGATTCAATATGTGCATTAGTGGTTCTACAATTTTACCTGCTGACAATTTTAGGAATTTAGGATGTAACTTTCTGAACTGCACACCTCCAGAGATCAGTTTAGTTTAGTAAGTACAGATTCAGTTTGTGTGAAGTGAAAAGTGCAACATAATTAATAAATGATACAGATTTGGAGAAGAAAATGAGTTGGTGATGACATGTATAGTTGAGAGGAAATACATTTCTAAAATCATTAGTAAAGAAGTTGGGGTTGAGGGATTTGTTATTGGAGTTTATAGTGGCATCAGTTATGTCACCCAATGGATATTTTATTTATTTTCACAAAAATGTAGATTGAGAAGAGAGATCATTTGCTTTTATTTGAAGTATAACACTTTTGCATTATTAATGAGTATTCTGGCTCTCTTTCTTAAAGCAAGGTATTGCAAATGAGGGTTTAGATTTGAAGGGTCTTGTTTCCAAACTTTCCATGCATTTTCCCTTTCTTTAGAATTACATTTAACTTAATTTGAAAGACAGTTACCCGGATTCACGAATCCTCCGCGTAAGACTTAATAAGTCTTACTCGGAGGCTGCAGTTGAACGGTATGACGTCAGCATGCCATGAATTTGCATGAGGGTACGCTGATTCAACCATAAGTCATACAAGGACCATGTAAGAAAGCAGGGGGCGTGTCCGACTGCCGAGCAGTCTAAATGTCCACGCCCCTGCAAGTGATTGAAAAGTAAAAGCAAATACACAAGAGTGAGTCCGCTCAAATGTCCTTGCACCAAACAGCACACTCCCTGACATTGTGAACCCCCATCACAGTTATAAAAATTAAAAAGTTAATTTTATTTTTTTAAATACCCGAAATAGCTGCCCATATTTGCGCTTGTGTGCGTGGGTGTGCCCATTGCTTAGCTAGAGTTAGCAATTCAGACATGGAAGAGCATAAGAAAGAATGTGTATGCAGATCACACTAAATAGCAATAGTGTAATGGTAGGGCGTTCGCGCAAAGAAGAGGCATTTACGGTTCGAGTCCCACCACTCCCCTTCATATTTATTTTTAAATCAGTATATGAAATAATACCAGACAAAAATATGTGTAAATAGTAGTAAAATGCAGTGAAATGGCCAATGTAACAGTGAACAAAATAAATATTTTAAATGATCCTGATATATAATTGCCTGCAGCTAAGCAGTGCTTCACCCAGCGCAATAGAGTTGCCCATAGTTTAATTATGGTTAACCCAGTGCAATAGATGTGCCCATAGCGAAATAGCGCTTTAACCAGTGCAATCTGTTTGCACGGACGTGCTTGCCGCACCAACCAGGGCACCGAGGAGCAACGTAGAGCAAAGTTGCTTAAATGCAGCCACACCCCCTAGCCTGTCTGGACAGTATGAAAATAAAATGAATAACAAGGATTGAACCCAGGACTCTGTGCATCACAAGCAAAGTACAGAACCACTAAGCCATGGTAACTTAAAGGACACAACCACTGTTAACAGACATATACTTACTAATGGTAGTTTAACCATTACTAAGCAGGTCTCCAGTCAGCCGAGAATTTAAAAAAATGGCCAATCTCGAAAAAGTGCGGGAAATGCGCCATATTTAAGCCCCATAGGCGGGAATACATGCCATAACTGATTGTAGCTCACATCTGCAGTTAGAATGGCTGGTGTTGGAGAGAGAATACGCTTCCGAGTGCAACGTTGGGGCATCAAGGAGTCGAAATACATGGTTTAGCTCCTTGTCCACCATCATGAGTCAAGACTCTTGCAGGGCCAGTTCCAAGGGATGGAGTACAAGGCAGAGGCTTGGAACCGGTTAGCTGATGACCTCACCAGTGCCACAGGCGTTCCTCAGACTGGTGAGCAGGTCTGTCACCACCATGCAGACCTGAAGAGACGGAAGCAGGACCGCCTGAACCAATGGATACAGGAGGCCCGTGGGATGCAGAATGCCCCACAACTGAGTATGTAGCCATGGAATGCAGTATGCAAGAATTGATAATGAGTATGTATAATGGATAGGTATGTCTCAATATCCCTTAATTTACTTTACAGCTGCAGGTGACCGTGCTGTGAATCAGCAAGCCTATGCTGATAGGCTGCTAAGGCTGCGCCACCAGGCAGGTTAGTGATCATTCTGCATGTATTGTTATATAAAATATGGGAGAGAGCATGAAAGAAAGTGTTCTAGTCCAATAATACAGCCATAAAATTGCCTGTATAAGTCCTCTGCATGTACTGTCAGATAAAAATGTCAGAGAGGCAGAAAAAGAGTGTAGTAACCCATTAAGAAAGGTAACATATGTCTGGAATACTATCTCTGCAGGCACTGTCATATAAAATAAGTGAGTGAGCCTGTAAAAAGAGTGTTTTAACCTATTAATAAAGGTATAATATGTCTTGAACATGTCTGCCATATGCACCGTTAATACAAATAAAAGAGTGAGCTTGTGTAAAAGTGTGTAATGTCATTAATAAAGGTCTAAAACCCAGAATGTGTCTGTGTCACAGAGTTTGAAATATTGTTGTACCCTTGCATTATACAAATAGTACTGGTTGAAAAAGTGCTGGCAACCCAGAGTTGTGCAGTCCCATATAAAGTAGGTGATGGAAGTGCTAGTAGCTGTGAAGCATATATACAGTCCACAACAGTCAGTTACTGGCTGGCATGCATAAGTAAATCTGGCACATGTGTAGCATGTTAGTTTATCCCCAGAAATGTGAGTGTGTGTCAAGAAATACAGGGTTCTGTACAAATCAAAGTGAAAATGTCATGTGAAAACATCCCAGATATGAAGATAAAGAAATAGAAATGCAATCAAGAAATATGTAGCAGTAACATCTGCATCCTGGACAGTTAGTATGTCAGATATAGGTCAGGCATATATTGGAATAGCCAAACCCATTACACAACCTAATGTATGGTGGCAAGTGTAATAATACATGTAGGGGATAGACACCTGCAGTCACTAGGAATGTAATGTAGACTAAAAGGTAATTATAAGATGTTAACCAAGGTTTTTGTCTACACCCTACTGTATGTGCATAAACCATGCAATTCCACACCTCAGTGGGTATGTGTAATCTTAAAATTTGTTGGGACATATGTCCTATTGTTCTATAAATATTTGCATTCACGTTGATGCATGTACCCTGTTTAAACACCACAATCATAGTGGCCTGTTGCTACCAAACATCTCTGCATGCTGTTGGAATATCCACTGTGGTTCAATATATGCATGTGTTACGCTTGCTGTTCAAATGTTGAAAACTTGGTGTGTTGGGTTAATGGGAATATTACTGCATGCTGTTACAACTAATCTGGAACACTGTTGTTTATGTTGTAATTAAACACACCTAATCACAGAACATATGGGAAGGCCGGTCCCAGTGGACCCACCTGTCCCTCCTCAGCTGGCGAGTGCACCTGGCACCAGCAGGTCCAGTGCCCAGCCCGGGCTCCCCTCCTCCATTGGTCCTGTGCCACCTTCGGGTGGAAGTGCTGCAGGGGATGGCGCTTGTAACCCCCGTGTAAGCGTGGGCGGAGAAGGGCTACCTGTCACCCTTTGAAGGGTCCGGGTTGTGGTGCGTAGGGAGATCCAGCATTCAGTCGCTGATCCCCTACGCCAGCTCGAGGCGAGAGTGCCATGTCTCATGTGTGAGCCTGCCTGTCCTATGCAGCCCCCAGCACAGCCACCCTCGGGGCTGTGAAGGTAAAGTGGTGACTGCCCATAGGTGGGGATCTCAGTTCCACTGTTACCATCTGTGGGCTCATGGGCTTGCGATTTCCAAACATCCGACCCCGTCAATTGTGTTCACCCACCCCATGTGTCATACACCGCCCCTGTATGCATCTTGTCTGTCTTGTCTGATTACTTCCCCAACCTACCTCCCCGGACATACCTACTTCCTATACCTCACTTCCCACTCTCACCTGAAAAAAAAAATAAATGGGCAATCTGTACCCAAAAAAAAATTACGCCCCATACATAGCTGCCCATTTCGCACACATGTCCATTGAACATGTAAACTGATAATTATAATTGGCAGTACAACATACTTTGTCGTCCTCACCCCTCTCCCAGGGGTGGAAGGTTTCAAATATCACTCCAAATTTATTGCATATGCACAGCTGTTGCTGGAAAAGAAATGGGCAGCTATGGACCTTCCCTACACCCATCCTTCACATCCCGAGCTTGTTTACCTACTGTCTGTCCCTCTTTGTGCCCCCCTTTTCACCACTTTCCTATCTCCCCATTTTCTTTTCTTTAAATGAAATTAGCGTGGGGGTTAGCAGGAGTAAGCACTTTTAAGCGGTAGTAAGTGGGCTTAAGCTAAGTGTTGCTAAGCATCGCGCAAACCCACACAAACTTGCTTACAACTGCTTAAAAGTGCCTTAGTCACTCTATGGCAGGGCCCTTGTTCTGCTGAGCAGCAAAAGAAAAAAACTCTGCCAGTCTCGAACCCCAGACCATTGACACACTGGACTGTATGAATTACCACTAAGCCACAGCAGCTATACAAACAACTTGGTTCTGAAATAAATATATCATGCATTACAACGAGGGAATGTAAATGGAAATCAGGAATGGTATAACAAAAATCCAGTTCTGTGGAACTTTACCAGCAGTTGTTGTGGAATTGAATTACATGACTGTGAAAGGAGAACCAGCCATCCTAGCAGGGAATAATGTTAAAGTAGCACCTTACACACACCACACAGTATCAGACCAGGATAAATACTGGCCACAGGAATACAGTACAATAACCACATTTGTATGGCAGTTAATTGTGTAAGTCAGAAATAAAGTACATACTCCCATGTATCCTGTGTTAGCATTTGAAGGGGTGAGTACATGTCTACACTGAGAAGTGTGTACTGGAAGTAGCAACATTCAGGTTTGAGTACAACATGCATATAACTGGCTACAACCCTAGCTTAAGATAAGAGACATATACCAACCTTCTGACTGACACAACGGTGTCCAGAGCAAACAAGCATGGGCCCCACCTTGGACAGCTGAAAGGGCTATGCCTACCTAACCTAGCATTTTATAGCAGTGGGCTGCAATCACAGTGAGTAATGTAATCACCACACAGCAGGCTGCATGCAATTACTGAATGGTGGGCAGCAATTGGTGCAGAGGCTGTCACATGCACAAGTGCAGATACCTAGAAAAGCAGGCTGTACCTGCAGTCCACATATGCAATTCTATCATTGCAGGTGCTGGGAGATAGAGAGAGAGAGAGAGAGACATGGACACAGACACAGACAGAGACAGAGACACAACAGAGAGAGAAACTGAGACATAAACTGAAATAGAGAGGGAAAACCCAAAACAAACATCCAAAAAAAAAACCTTCAAAACCGTAATACATGGAGCAGGGAAATACAAAGGTAAGGTATGTAACTCACATGTATGTGTTGGCATGTAGTAGATGTTCCTGAAGAGTACTCTACACACTGCAAATCATCCATGTGTGGCAGCAGTACATATCTATCTGTATCTGCACATGTGCATAGGGCAAGGGACATACTGCAACTGTTAGTGAAGGGTGGACAGATATCTGTCATTGAAGGTTGCTATGTGCGTATATCTATGTAGGTCATAGTGTGTGGCCTAGAAAACAGCATGCAGTTCTGATATATGTCATGTGGTGGTTAAATGCTGTGGGACTGATTTGTCAGATCTGCTGTGTTACAGCTAGTGAGGCCTACTAATGCTACATGGGCTGAGGACACCCACATGCATTCTGCACAACACTGTGCAATAAAATCACATAACTGTACATCCCTCAACTGTCGCATAAGTGATATCCCCATCACGAAAGGTGGACTGTACATGTGCCTATATGTACATCCATGTGTACAGCAATGGATGTGTACATGTATGTGTATAGATATGCATATATATAATATATGTATATATATATATATATATATATATATAGATATATATATATATATATATATATATATATATATATATATATAGATATATAGATATATAGATATATAGAGCCATATAGAGAGAGGGAGAGACAGAGTGACACGGGGTCATATGTACTGCAACAGGTGTGTGGTGACCAAGGCATGGACTGTAGACAAGTGTTGATACTGCGGTGCCATTCCTCCTTTCCAAAACACTGTACCCATTAACTACCACATAGGTAGAGATCTACCTAACAGTGAAGGTGTGATAAGGGAACATGGGACACAGGTGGGCAGTAGCCTCCACTTTGATGAAGACAGTGCCACACTACACCTGTAATCAGTCTGTGTGTTATATGTCATGACAGCAGGTGTGTCATCTATAGAAATATAGGCCAGTGTTCCCCTCTACCCATCACAATGCCCTGTGTGGTATGTACCTCACATGACAACTACATCAGGTGAAAAGGCCACAGTCATACCTCCCAAAGGGTAATACTGGCCGCAAACAGATGCCCTATGCAGACTGACTCACAAAACCGCATCTACATTGTATTGCATACTGGCCACACAGGGGTGACCTCTGCCGGACATACAGAGGTATGCCACACCCATAGCTGGGTGACAACCACCATGGCAACATATCACAATCCCTCCAGGATACACGCTCTAGGGCCCTAAACCTTGTCAGCTCACTAAACAGCACATGCTGGAGGGATAGGTTCCCATCTCAGAGATACATACACCGGAATAGACCACCTAGCAATAGCAAACAAGGCTCCTCATTAGCAGTTGTCATAAATACCCCTGATGATTGTGTGGGAGATTGGTAATACACCCCAGGAAACACCTATGTGGTTCTGGTTGGCAGGGGCAAGTGAAATCAAAGTACATGTGTGTCAAAGGCCAGGGTAGCAAATGGTTAAGCTGCTGTAGGCCCTAGGGCCAACATCATATTACCTACCTATGACACTATGCACTTACACATGTACTCAATGCAATACCTGCTATGTGAGGTTGAATAAGTGTAACGCTGAATGTATGCAAGGTCTGTAAAGGTGTGATAGCTTAGTGTAAAGTTGTATCTGAAATGGTAATGTCTATCCTAGCTGTGAGGACAGCAAATGATGTGTAATGTACTGTTAGGCAGACATAGTAGTACGGCATATGATGTGACATAGTTCCTTGTTGACAAATGTGGTATCTCATTGTAGGCTAAAGCAATACATGTATGCTTAGTGAATGGTACTGCTGGTGAATCCAACTCCCATATGAACTGTAGTACTACCAGAAGCTGTAGGCCTAAACAGCACAGTATGGCGTGTGTTCACATTGCTTGGAAACACTGTCATCTGTGTTTCCTGTAGTCTGCACAGAGGACATAACTCAGGCATAAGGATGTGTAAGTAGTGGCACACAGTACTGTATGGTACACAGGTAATGCTCATCTGTGTTGGTATACAGTGGTGTGTTGTATGTTTGTCTGATGTGTATGTAATCATGCCTGTACAATGGCTGCAATCATATGTGTGTTACAGGGCATACATGTGTATCCAGCAAAATATATACTCTGTTACAGCAGTATGCCACCTATATTAACAACTGTACATATCTGTTAGGCAGGGCTATGGCATCAATGACTAGGGTGGTTGACTGGTACTACTGTACCTGTACTTTACATCCATTGCAATGGATGACATCTCTGTTCGTGCATTGGTGTGATATACACCCCTGTCTTGAGGCTGTGCAATGTGTCACAAACAGTATGTAGGGTACTGTTGTATAGTGGTGTGATATATAGAGTGTGCCATGCACTGTTACTTAGTTGTGGCCTGAGAAACAATAAGTGGTATTGAACGTGTGTAACCTCTGACAGACAATAGGATGGTATATATGTCAGTAAAGTGATATCTGTGGTTAAAGGTGTAAAGTGTGCCACAGGACTCGCTCACGCATATTGTTCATATCTTTTTCAGCCAGATGGCCCACCAACGCAATCCATCATACACAGTGGATGAGGAAGAGGTGATACTACAAAGCCTATTGCAGCAGTTCACGATGCTGTTCTCCAGAAGCAGCCGGCACCAGCAGGAGCGGACTGCACTGTGGCAGGAAGTTGTTCATTGGGTAAGTGACATAGGCATGCATAACTGGACATATGAGCAGGTACGCCATCACTGCAGTGATTTAATTAGACATGTCCGGTGGCATGCGTCTGATATGCAAAGACAACAGTATGCCACAGGTGGTGGGGTGGCCGTTCATCCCCCCCTCACCAGAGTGGAGGAGCTGCTCTTAAGCATGGTGGCTCCTGGACAACAGCAACATCAACCTCTGACATGTGTTGTCATGGAGGCCAGAGCCACCCAGCACGTCCACCCGGAGCAAGCAGGTAACATGCCCTATCTGTAGACGACAGTTAACTGTATTGTTAGATTATGTCTACGTGAGATGTGTACTGTGTGTTTAGCAGTTCTGCTGCCTAGTGTTGTGCAATACTGATATTTCGAATATTATCTCTACACCTGTGACTGTTGACTGTTGTTATACTGCAGTTTAGCATACCCACTGTAGCAATGCCACAGTTGTGGCCACTGACTAACTCTCTCATATTCTCGTAGGTCCCTCTGGTGTGACAGCAGGGCAGCCGATCCATGCTGGTGAGTGTGTAATAACTGCAATGTTGGTAATGAAATATGCATGTCATAGGTGAGGTGTAGACCATGTACACGTAACACACCTATGCATAATTCATGCCGTGCATGTTTGCTGTAAGATGTTGCACAGGTCAGTAATGTCAGTAACTGCCTCATTGACATGCAATACACAGAGCATAAGACACATTTGTGGCAACCCCATACTGCACATTGGATAGGCATAGTTGCAACACCTATACACAACATAACACATTTATCACATGCAGTGCACAAAGATGCTACATATGGCATAACCACACACTCACTCTAAGGTCACACCTCAGTATCCCACATGTCATCCACACACACATGATGTACCTCAGGGGTAGAGGCCTATCATGGGGCTGTGCAACACTCTTCAACACATAACACAGTCATGTTAGGCAATGCTCCCTACTGGGCACCTCATAAACCCATGTACAAAGTGGCTGTGTAATAGTGAACATAGCCACGGCACTGCAGTTTAGGTACAGCATGCTAGGCAGTGGTCTGTCACACATACACATAGCGGTCTTTGCTTTGCACCTCATTGCTGTGTGTGTGCAAACATATGCACCTATACAAAATATGCATAGCATGTTGTGTGTGTGCTTACATATGCCAGTATACACAATATGCACAGCTGTCGCCATCTGTACAAAGAGTCACATATATGTCATGGAATGCTATTGGGTGTATAGGTCACATGACACACATTGGGTATGTGTGGTGTTTGTTTAATGTTGCAGTCGTGTAGCATGCCATGTCATGGCTGGCACCAACATATCTGCAATATGTCCCACACTCACCATAACCACTGTACAATGGCCATGTCGTGCATTGGGATTCCTTCATTTCTACATGCACCACTCATCCCATGTCTGTACATTGCATGCATTTGCTACACCTGTGCCCAATATTATTCGCTATAGACACAGACACTGTAAGCAGACATGGCAATCTATGTTTCACACAGATAACACTTGCAGCCATGGTATGTATACCATTTAGTGATGGTGCACAGGACATTGCAGAGCAGATAATACTTGCACAGCAATGTTGTGTCCATGTTCACATTGTGTTACAGGGTGTAGTCAATCACTGAACAACTACACACATGCATCACAGCCATGTATAATGTCATTAAATAGAGCAGTCAACACTTGCACTGCATGGTCTTGAGCAACACATATTCTGCATGCTGACACGTGTGAGGTGA
This sequence comes from Protopterus annectens, assembly GCF_019279795.1. Lineage (NCBI taxonomy): Eukaryota > Metazoa > Chordata > Ceratodontiformes > Protopteridae > Protopterus > Protopterus annectens. The sequence goes on from NC_056735.1 coordinate 1,075,377,396, forward strand.
CTGTTTGCCCTGTGATACTGTCACCCACCTTCACCCATTATTGTATATGTGTTGGATTGCTGGTGTGTGTGTGTATGTGCTGTGTTGAGCAGTGTATTTCTGTTCATGTGTGCATGTGTGCATGTGCTCATGTGCACATGTGTGCATGTGTGCATGTGCTTGTGTGTGCATGTGCTCATTTGTGCATGTGTGCTAACATCATGTACAGATTGTGAAGTGTGTTTCCTGTCTTCCTTCCACAGTTGCTGAGTTAGGGGTGTCTGAATGCAGCAGGGAACCTGATGTCACTGCCACTAATAGTGGAGATGATGAGACATGTATTGTGGTACAGGTATGTCTGTCAGGGTCTGTCATTGGTCCACCAATTGACAGTACACAGCGTTCAACCCCATCTATGCGCACACTCATACTGCCAATACATCCCTCATCACCAATGGCCTTAGCTGAGGGACAGCATACAGTAGGCATTGACCAAGAGAGTGTGGTACCCATGGCACATGCATCCCCTCACAGCAGCCATAGCTGGATTACTGGAATGGTACCACATAGGCGGATGTCCAGGGGTTCTTGGGGGAGCACCACTGGATGTATTGCCCTGGCAGACGTGCCCCCAGAGGTATTACAACCTATAGTATGTTCTGGGCTGTAATGCAGGCACAGGCACGTATGGAACAGTATACCCGACAGAGACTAAGGGCACAGAGGGCCCATTACACTGCTATCAATGACAACATCCATGACCTTGCCGGTGCCATCTGGAATTACACCGAGGTCATTGATAGCCATTGGAGGGAGACATTAGATGTCCTCCACAATGTGTTAGCCATGAGCCAGGACCATGCGGGATGGATGGGAAGCCGACGCAGATGCATGCCAGCAACAGCATCAGCTGGCAGTTGTCGCAGACGGACCACAGATCACAGCCGCTCCCATAGTGGCAGTACCAGCCCCAGCAATGTTGGGGCTGGCCTGTCTATTGACCGTCCTACTAGATCACGTGCATGTGGCACTGGCCGGTCCCAGCAGGGACATGGGTCCAGTCATCATGCCTCTGCCTCTGATGATAGCACCCAGTCAGGGTTGGTACCCGATACTGCCCGTAGCACCCCTGCCAGGTACAGGTACCATGTCTATGGCCAGAGACCGTGATCTCTATGGCCTAGCAGGTGCAGTCTGTGGCTGTCCCACAACCGCCCGTATATGGCAGCCACATGGTGGAGTTGTGTGCATGCAGGCACACACACATTAACCAAATAACTAGGGCTCACACATACACACATACATTACATCAACATTGGCCCATGCTGTACTGTTGTCCCTCACACACACACACACACACACACACACACACACACACACACACACACACACACACACACACACACACACATGTCGATTGGATGGGTCAATGTCGGGCTCTGGCAAACCAACAACACACCCTGTGCATATGATGACACCTGTGCCACCTCCTGTCATCTGTCACATTGATGCAGGAATAGGCTAACATGGTTCTAATGCACAAGGTGACATTATAGCAGTGTAGCAATAGTAGCAAGTTGTCAACAGGAAAGTGTACTGATATCCTTGTAGGTATATCTGAGCAGGCATTATGCATCACAGCTCTGTTAGTCATTGTAGCATTGTTTACACCAGTGTTAGGTCTGTATATGTATTGTCCACTCATGTGCCACTTGGCTGAAGTGTACAGTGTTGCCAGCATGTGTTAGTGAGTGGACAGTACATGTGTGATGTATGCATTACAAATTAGCAGGTGTACATCTGTGAACATGGTGTGTGCGCACTGTCTGCATGTACGTGCATAGTGGACAAGTGGAATGTGCGACACACCCTGTTGTACACACTGTTAACATCTCATGGTATCTTTCGATGGCCAGTATGCATTCTATTACAGATATGTACTAACATGGGTACACATGTGTGTATGACATGGGTTGACACTATGCTGTGGGTGATACTGTTGGTATCTGTCAATGATCTGCAGTCTGGTAGTATACACTACCTCAACAGCATGACTTTAACCAATCATTAGAAGATGTCCTGACAAATGACACACAGTTTTAGGGAACTCAGTAACAGTTGGATCCTTCTGGTACTATACTATAACAATAACCAGTGGTATTGACCTCCACATGTTCCTGGGACCACACCTGTGTGGCATATAGCCCTCTTAGGTACATGCAAACACACTAGGGATATGTCTATCCACATCTGGAAATGCATGCATTGGCCTACACTGCATTCCGTGGATGGGACTCATATCCTACACAAGGGTATCATACAGACAGATACCTGTTGTCCAATACATGCTGTATAGTTGTAAGCCAACTATGGCATAGTCACCCACATTTACTAGACATACTATCCCGACAGTACCACATAGGTAGTAGCCCTCAACATGTATGTTGGGTACCAATGTGTACAGACAGACACGTGTTATGTCATCTGTCCCTTGGTATCCACATATCCATAGGTATTGTGGGGTCCATCGGTGTTTCACATAACACATTAGGGGCCTGCATGCATATCCACAGGGCTGTTGTACACCTATAATGACTGTCCATTACTGCCAGTCATTGTTGTGTATGAACATGTGTGACATATACCCCAGGCAATTACCCTCACTCACAGTACTCTATAGTATGTGTCATGGGTGTGTGTGGCACAGATGACATTGGCCATGGATCACTACAGTGGCTGGGCTTGTCGCATACATACATATGTGACCTATAATCTGAGAAGCAGCGGCACAATCTGTCGAAGGAAACAAATGTATTCATGTAGTATGCAGGCTTCACACCTATGTACTGATTGAGGTCACATGTACACATATTCATTTGCCACGCAGATACCCAATGTGTGAAATGCACATACTGTTTTAATCATATGTCATACTGTAGTAAAAGCAAAACCCACACTGCATTGATCACCTGTGGTACACACACACACTCAGCGTTTGCAGGATTCAAACCCCTACCTAACTATGTTATGAGACTAGAGACATATGCATTAACATGGCACGCTATATGCTTTACTGGGTGGTTCCTGTTCACCTGATATATTTGTAGGATGCTGACATCATCAGACATTCCAAGGAGGGATATGCCTCTTTTAATGTGTTTTCCCAGTCTCCAAAAAGGCTACTCCTCTCAAAGGAAATGACACACATACACACCACCCCACACACACACTGTCAGCGCTTGCAGGATTCAAACCCCTACCTAATTATGTTATGATATTAGAGAGATGCGCATTAACACAGAAAGCTATATGCTTTACGGGGTGGCTTATGTTCACCTGATATATTTGTAGGATGCTGACATCATCATACATTCCAAAGAGGTATGTGCCTCTTTTAATGCATTTTCCCAGTCTCCAAAAAGGCTACTCTTCTCAAAGGAAATAACACACATACATACCCCCCCACACACACACACGGTAAGTGCTTGCAGGATTCAAACCCTTACCTAAGCATGTTATGATACTAGAGAGACACGCATTACCATAGAGCGCTATATGCTTTATTGGGTGGATTTTGTTCTCCTGGTATATTTGTAGGATGCAGACATCATCAGACTGGACATGGGAATGTGTGTGCACTTTCTTTTATGCAATCCCAGGAATGATCCATGTGGGTCGGCAGGTATTAGCAGCTTGAACAGGACCCTGTGAGTCGCACCTTGTGTGATCTATCTGTGGACACATTGACATCCCTTCATATGTTAACACATATCTATGCATAGATTGTTGGTTTTGTGGATACAACATGTGTCTGTGATGTTGATGAAGAGCTATGCAAAGTCTATGTGGGACATGTGTAGCTCTGTTCAGTGATGTATATCCTGGGTGGCTGCCTTGCAAATGGTGTAGAATGTTTGGAAACCATGATCTGCACATGAACATACCACAGTTGGTAGGGTTGTGTGTTTGTCAGCTTCCAATAGCTCTGTTTATGACTTCAGCCATGATGCACTCCATGGCCTTGCAGATCAGACTTTATAGGCTTACTGGACTATACTTCCCATGGTGTGTTGTGCACCCACACTTGTGGGGAGTGCCATATGTTGCTGTAACACATTCAACAGTTCCAGACCCTGTGGAGTGGGTGAGGCTCAACAGACTGTTCAGGTGCAGGGTCTGTTTGTTCTGTAGTGCATGCATGACACATACTGGGAAACATTGTAATCCAATTGCTGCCATGCTTTTGGCTTTGGGGGGAGCTGGTCAGCCATTCTACATGTGATATCTCCTTGTATGATGTCAGGGACTATCATCAGTGGGAGGTGGTTATGTATATATGGGCCTGTCTGACAGAATGTCGGCATTGTCAGTAAGGTACTGCTGGCCCTGACTCAGGACATATATGAGTGTACATTACTATTTATGACATAGCTGAAGGACATGTCATGATTCTCAGTCTGGACTCCTTCTCGGCTACTCTTTACAAAACACCAACAAACCTGAGCACTAATCCCGGTTATACACTTTTACACACTTAACACCCTACTGATCCTTTGTAATCAGGCTACAGAGTATGTCATCATAATATACTGGCATGTCCAGGGGTCGGTTTTGTGTGTACTCTCCAGTCCAGCTAGTGAATATTGTGGTTATGACACAATGTCACATCTGCCTCATGTACACAGAAAACCCTCTCCTCCTCCCAACACACTCAGATATATGTGAGAGATGCAACAATATTGACATACAGGAGGCTGAGCTCTCTCTCGACCCATGACTGGCATGGTCTATCAGGTGGTGAAGGTGACCACACACACCACATATCAGTCTCACATACACCGATAGCGACAACAATCAAACCAAATTATCACACATACACATACTTGGAGGTTCTACATACACTCTGCCTAAGTAGCAGAGACCTCCAAGGCAGACACACAAACAACTACTACCCCACTACAATACCCACATATCACATAGTTCACAATGTCAGTGTGCCACACAGTCACTGCCCTTTGGCCTAAACAACACACCTGATACACTTGTAATGGGTGACAATGTCAGACACAGTGACATCCCACTCACCAGGCCAAACAAGGGAATAGTCACTTTGAGCTGTCTCTCAGGTGCCAGGATCCGCCACATAACACATGCACTCAGGTCACTCCAAAGCAAGTCCAGGACTGGCTCCATCAACAACACACCTGATACACTTGTAATGGGTGACAATGTCAGACACAGTGACATCCCACTCACCAGGCCAAACAAGGGAATAGTCACTTTGAGCTGTCTCTCAGGTGCCAGGATCCGCCACATAACACATGCACTCAGGTCACTCCAAAGCAAGTCCAGGACTGGCTCCATCATTGGCCATGCTGGTGCGTACAACCTCAGATGTTCCTCCCTGGACCACATGACATGATACATAGAGGAACTCTCTGATCATGTAGCCCAGGCCAGTATGACCCTGACCTTGTGTAGCATCTTACACTCATCAAGTATGATGTCACAGTATACAGACAAACTTATCACGTTTAACAGTTGGCTAACATATTGGTGTCATTCAAAGGGGATCCAGTGTCTGTCAGCCTGGGGTGACATGCTCGACATGCCACGTAGCTTTGCTATGGACAGCTTGCACCTGTCACCCTTGGACTTTTGAATACAGTCTAAGGCTCTTGCTAGCACCATAGTGCCTTTTTTAAGTGGGGCTCAAAAGGCAAACCCACCTCCATAGATATTACAAGTAAATGAAACTAAGGGCAATGCTGCTCAACACCAGATGTGTGACCCTCAAATTGCGCCCACTCAGGACTCTCCTCAGTATGGGGAATAGTGATATCTGTGCACTAACAGACACCTGGTTTAGGCTCACAAATGCACACCAGCACTACCAGGTTATATTTCATACCATGTTTTCTGACCACAAAACTAAGAACGGCCAACACAAATAGGGGGAGTATCCATATACATCACAGATACACACACCTACGGGTTAGTAGCACTGCACGAAGCATCGCAGACCATACATATGCAACTAACATTGTGCAAATCTGCCTTTTGTTTTGTTGCCTGCTACAGACCACACTCACAAACTCAGCAACCACACTCATCTTTCCGGGGAACACTGGACAATAAGACATTCTCCCCAAACACCATTATATTGGGTGATATCAAATACACACACATTGACTGGGGATAGTACTCAGGCCCCAACACCCTCGCCCAACAGTTGCTACAATTTGTAAACTCATATGCTATGGCACAACCGGTCACCACACCCACAAGAGGGGACAACATATTGGACATGATCATCACCAACATGGGGACTCTATGTTCCACACCTGCGATATACCCCTCATTGGTAAGGACAGAACATACTTTCTCTCACTGGACATCCATATCCCGTCCCCACGCCCATCCTGGGTAATCTTGGTGAACTTCCCAAAAACAAACATCACACTTCTCCATACCACGGTGGTATCCTTCAGAGACCCTGCGTCAGTGGTAAGTATGGCTCAGACTGCTGAATCCTTTACATACACAGTCTATGGACACCTAGTGGACTGCATGGATCATGCTATCCAAAATAACACACTCCTCCAATGGCAGGGGACCTGTCTGGTGGACCCCGGGCATTAATACACTATACAACAAAAGGAGGAAGCTACTACATGATAGAGCACAATCCCAGACAGGGAAGGCATCTGTGATCTGTACTAGCAGACAGCTACAATCACTCATGTATTTATGTCAGGCCCGCTTCTAACGGACAATTGCACCAGACACATCGGACACTCACAAGGCCTTCTTCAGTTAATTCAGGTACCTGGCTGGACACTCACTGATATGCTGTGTGTTACTGCATACTGACTGAACATACCCTGAACCCATAGACATTGCCAACATCCTGGCAAACAGGTTCAATGCAGATGTCCCCCCCATCCCCCCTAAGGAGGTACTGTCCATCCCAACAGAGTGTAACCTCCCTGACATTACGAATAAACAGGTGAGTGCTGCCCTCCCTACAGCAGACAACACAGCATCAATGGGACCAGACAGTGTCCCAGCCTGTGTTGTACACAGCCTTCATGACAGACGTAACCCTCACATTACGTCACTGCTCGATATCAGGGTTACTGCAGGATTTGTACCCACGGAATGGCATACAGCGATAGTGGTCCCACTCCACTGAATACTGCCATAACAGATCACAGACAATATTGGCCTATAGGGCTAACTAGCCTGTTCTGCAAAGCTATGGAGCATATTGTAATGGGACTCATGCACATAGACATGGGAAACCTACAGACACTGGGTCCTACACATTACAGCATTGTTGTGGGCAGATCTTGTCTGTTGGACCTGTTTGTATTCTTTAAACAGTTACCAGGTCCATCAATGTTGAGACGGTTGTCCACACAGACTGCCTGGACCTTGCACAACCCTTCAACACAATACCCCACACGGCCATTATGCATAGGCTCACCGGCATCAATATTGACACATATCTCACACGATGGATTGCTACCTGGATCAGGGATAGCACCCACATGCTCAGTGTTGCAGGTGCCATGTCTGACTATACACCAGTTACACATGGCATCCCACAAGGCTCAGTCCTGGGACCCCTCTTGTTCAGTATATATTTGTGTGATGTACAGGCTATCACAGGAGGGATATGGCTGCCCATGTTTGCAGATGACTGCAAACTGGGTGCCATAATCAGCTCTCCAACTGGCACATGCGTACTCATACAGGGTCTCACAGAGATAGGATGACTGGTGCCTGAGCCATGGCCTACGGCTACATGCCATTAGTTGCATAGTCATCCCCTTTGAGAATGACAACATGCCCACACATTAAGTGGTTAGACAGTACTTCTACATAGCCCACCATATCACACATGGTTTCACATGTTGATCACGTGTGGTCATTGTGCCCCTATACTCACCACAACCATGCTTGGTTACTATGCCACATTTGGGTTGTACCTTACCCGACACCTGCAGCAACTGTAATGGCCACAAATGTTACTCATCAAATAGATGTAGGGACTCAGATGCCCTGCACAGTTCAGATACAGTAACTCCAGCTCTACTCAGTCACTTACCACCTACACAGATGCATCATGTGCCTGTAGTTTAAGGCAATATCTGTCTCAGAATTAATGGACATGCTCCACCTCAGGATATCCAACTCCCTTGGAGCTACACACTCCAGGGACATACACCTCAGCACAGATGTTGATAAGACATGCTGGGGGGACAGATTATTATCCGTAAGGCTCCACTAACTGCAGAGTGTAGTCCCAGTTTTGCATAAGCAGAGCCACCCACTGACCACCTACAGGTGACATCTTGATAAGTGGATGGGTGATCGTATGTGTACCCATGGGATATCTTCTGGGTCCCTGCTAGACAGAGGCACAATACACTAAACGTAAATGGGCTATCTTGTGTGACCTACTATTCACGGGCACAGTGTTCTGATTTGACTGGGTTGCAGCAGCCAAACACACTCTGGCTATGCTTGAATATGCCCTAGGGCAGATACCCTAGTATCAACCTCTGAACCTATGAAAATGTTCATGATGCACAATGTTTATTGCTGACACAGTTTGCAGGTTTTTATCAATCATGCCTCAGGTGTTGATGCAGAGCTGCCTATGTCGGATGCATATACTACACTCCCTATACATGTTTGACTGCAGGTAGTGTCAACGTAGGCATCCCTTTTACTATATGTGCGGGTCAGAGAGAGGTATAATTTCCAGAGTTCCTACTGAGCCAGTGTATGTGCTATGCGTTGCCTCTTTGCCAAGGCCAAAGCATACTGGGCAAGCCTCCTTCTGCCTACTGGGGCAGGCTCAGGTTGTTCCTCCTCCGAGTCACGATCTGCCTGTGATGGCCCTGGCAATGGTGGGGTGCTGTTTGGCCCAGGCCTATGCTGGTCCTGCTGCAGCTGTTTTTGCAGGATCATATCATGTAGCATAGTACATACCATGACAATTTGGGTACATGTAGTTGGTGAGTACTGCAAGGCTCCACCAGATGTGTCCAGGCACTGGAACCGTGACTTGAGCAGCCCAAACACACGTTCAATTACATTTCGTGTTTGTGCGTGTGCCTCATTATGGTGTTCCTGTTCAGGTGTGTGTGCATTTCTGATGGGTGTCATCAGCCACAGCTCCAGTGCATAGTCAGCATCCCCCACTAGGTGTCTATGTGGGATGTCCCCATTGGCAAATGTCTGTTACAGCTGCGTCAGATGCCAGATATGGGAATCATGGTAGCTTCCAGGGCAGCCAGCACACACATTCAGTATTATGCCCTGGGCATCACACATGACCTGGCAGTTGATGGAGGGGAAGCCCTTGCGGTTGAAGTAGACCCTACCCCACTCACCGGCTGGTGCTTTGATGCATATGTGCGTGCAGTCTATTGCACCCACTACCTCAGGGTATTCCACTATTTGCTGGAAGAGATGCATATTGCTGGCCAATACCTCACGGGAATTGGGGAAGTATACATGATCACCGACATGTGCTGACATGGCATCCAGGAACTGGTGCAGTACCCTGGATGCTGATGCCTGTGATATTCCCATCATATCACCAGTTGGTCTCTGGAAGGTACCTGTTGCTAATATTCTTAGGCCAACACATACCTTAGTTTCCATTGGGATGGGTTCCCCTCTGTTGGTTCTGTGTGTGAGGCATGGCCTGCACAGCTCAACAATTTGCTGCAAGAGGTCTCTGTCCACTCTATAGCGCTCCACTATCTCCAGCTCATGTAGCCCCTGGTAGGTTATCCTGGGCCTGTACACTCTTCTCCGTCTCCTCACTGTGGGTTGTCCAGCAGCATTTGCATCATCACCACCCTCAGCATGTTGCATATGTCGCCTTATAACAGCAATGGCAGCCCCTAACATTTTTTGCCTCAGTACAGCTTTTTCAGTTTTCACTGCTATTAGCTTACTGCTGTGTTGCAGTGTCTCTTGAGAGAAACATAATGGGCTGTTGTTTGCAGTGCTTTAAGTGCTGGGCTGGACTGGGCTAGTGTTCTGCCTGGGTAATTGCCTGATTCTGATTGTTTTCACTTGCTAGCTCTGCTAGTACTCCCTGGTAGCTTCCCTACTATTTGGTGTGCTTCCCTTTTCCTTTCTGTTTCCTCAGGGGGGAGCGCCGCTCACACAAGCGCAAACACGCGCACAGCAGCTAACACGCACGCACACATGCTTACTTGGACTAAAACCTGCTTATTCTTGTTAAAACACACACACACCAGAGCAAACGCACTTACAACTGTTTACGCAGCCTTACTTATGCTTTCTAAAGCTTACACACACGCACACATGCTTATACGCACGCACACTGTCTTACTCGGGTTTACTGGTGCACACACACGAGCATGCACGCTCAGCAAGAAACTTTGGTGTTATCCATGGCATACACCTTCCATTTCTTGACTTTACCTGGCCTACCTGATGACACACCTCTTTCAATAATATGTAATTGTCGGCTGACACATAACACTTTGCTCCAATGAGCTTCACTCCTTTCATACATACCTCCCTCGTGATGCCACCTATCTTCTACTCTGTTACTCCCCTTATCTTACTCCTACCTCCACTGGCTGTGCTCATTTCCTATGTAAACTTGCAATTCACTATCCTAACTCTCATTTGCATAGGATTGCCTACTAATGCTTGGTTACATCTCTTAGACTGAGCTTCCCCCCTTAGCAACCTCCACTCGGTGGCCATGTTGTCTTCAGCTTGCCATTCACTTGCATTGTAAATTCATTTCAGCTATAAAATCCACATTTGTGGATCTTAATTATTAATTTTCTGTTTTTTAGGGCGCAACGCGTTTGCACGGCACTGTGCTACGGTTAAACCCCAGAGATCGGGATGAAAAAAAAAAAGTTATTTTATTTCTATTTTGCAGCACTTCCCATTGCCAATGGCTGTATTCTTGGCCATTGGCATGCTTCATCCTATAAATGCATGCTTTTTTTGCAGCTGTCACAGCTCCGTTTTGCTATTTGCAGAACTGTACTCAGTTATCAACTGAGTACATTTCTGCAGATAACACTACTCCTACTCGGACAGGTTCAGGTTTCCTGGATCGCAAATTTACCTCATTTGCATAGCTTTCACCTGCAATTGAGGTAATTTGCATATCCAAGCCCTGTCCATGTAGGACTAGTTTAAGGAGCTCTGTTACCCGCCCCTACCGGCTCTTCCTGGATCGCTCGGCGGACATGTTGGCTGCATGGAGTCTTACTCTACTCTTAGACTCCGTGCAAGCCTTCGTGAATCCGGCCCAGTGTCATTTTTTTTGTCTCTGAGTCACCTTCTAGTTATGGAAAAGATGACTTTTTGAATATTTAATTGAGCATTGATGAAGTAATTCAGTGTGACTATGGAATTTTTTTAAGAGTACGTAGTAGTCCATTCTACATTTCTGAATTAGCTGTCAAGCAGAGGTTGCTTGCTTTCTGAAAAGAGTCTCCCAGCAATTAAAATGTTTTACTTGTTAAAAGACCATGTGGGTATTTGTGAACAATCATCACTTATGGAGTGAGACAGAATGTCTGTGTGCTTGCATCTATATTTGTTATTATAAGGTCAATTCAGATGTTTGGCCTTGATAATTTTTAATGAGTTGATTTAGCTCAACTCATTAGCATTCTAAATAGTTTTGATCCCACTGGGCCATTGGCATTTAGATAAAAAAAACTTAATATAATATTGTTTCTATTTATATTTGTTCGACACGCATTTATTTTGCTTTGAGTATTTATGATTGAAGACTGTGGTGGAATTTATATGATGCTAATAAAGAAATTTAGGCAGCTGCATAAGGATATGTTATTTTTTGGGGAATTATTGTTTTCTTGTACAAATTCATTTTTTGAGACCGTATGATCGAGTTTCCAAAAACTCAATAGAGATTGTGGTACAGTGCGGAACAAGACATTTATCCTTTTCCTCAATGTGGTGTGATTTCTGAATTGGTGTATTTAATTTGCAAGGGTTGTGGGGGTGCAGGATGCTTGCCAACAGCAAAAAAATGTAAAAAAGTTAGATTTTTGTGGCATGTTTTCTGGATGTTCGAGTTTTTGGAAACTCGATCATATGGTCTCGACCATATGAATTTCAAGATTCTGAAAACTCAATCATCTGATAGGGATCTGTACATATATACACACACACACACACACACACACACGTGTATGTGTGTGTGTGTGTGTGTGTGTGTGTGTGTGTGTGTGTGTGTGTGTGTGTGAATACATATATTTATCTAGCTAGCTAGATAGACAGATATATAGATAGATATAGATATATAGATAGGTAATCTGTATCTATATATCTATATCTTTCTATATATGTGTGTGTATGTTTGTGTGTCTGTACACATATTATATGCATATAATAAAGGGAAACATATTTTTAGAGTGACACATCTGTGTAAACAAAGTTAGAAAATGCCTGGGTGGTAGTAAGCCTGACATATCTGTTTTAGACAGATAGTGCGCTAAGCTTGATCTTGTTTTAAAATAATTGTTTTGATACCTTCTCTCTCAGGAAGGTTAATCTGGTATTGCCAAGCTAAAAGATCTTCACAACTGTTCACACATTGTTTTTGCCCAGCTGAAGCAATTTGTGAAAACAAGAAATAAGAAAGGAACACTGACTAGATGTAAGACAGACTATTGTCAATAGCCCCATAGAGAATAAACTTAGGCAGCTAGATTCAGCAGCTAACATCCTAGTGCCTGCAAAGCTTCATTACAATTCACCTACATTGGCTTGAGGTGTATCTTGTTGGTTGGTTCCTTACTGTAGGGCCTGGTCAGGCTGTAAGCTCATTTAGCTTGACTCTCTAGTTTATATTTGGGCTTTAAAAACACAATTTGAAGTTGAGCAATTTCATCTGTCATTGGGAAACCTGACCTAAATAAGTCATTGCCAATCAAAGCTTGTGAACATGCAATTAATTGTATCCTGAGAAGAGTACCACAAACTGGTTAAATATTAAATGACGCTATAAAAATTAAGGGGTATGTAATGGGCTTCACTGATCTGATGAGGTCAATGGTGAAAGCTCATATGATTTTATGTGCTTTATTTGGTATTTTATGATAAAATGAGTGGAGATCTCTGTATCATTTGTGTGTTGAAAGCACTGTATTTTGAATCAAAACTGGTATGAAACTAGGGACTTGAATTAATTAGATGAAAAATTGTCCATTAAACAACATCACAAAAAGATATCTAGAAGTGGCTTTCAGTAACAGAATGAACAAGCGTTTTTGCAGGGCTTCAAGCCCCACCTGTACCCCCACGTGGGTGAAAACTCCCACAGCCCCCTCAATAATATATAACTCGACAGTCACACAACAGGGAAGAAACATAAATAACAGTGATGCAACTTTTGAGGTTTTGTCATCTGAACACATCACTATCAAACACTCTTCATGTTCCCAAAAATATTTATCAAATGCAAGCAATTTATCCTGGGAAGAGTAGTATTTGTTTTGATAACCACACAGATAAATCAAATTCCCTTGTTGCATTTTTTCAGTCACTAATCTATTAATAGAAGGATCTCATGTTATCCTTATATTTTACTGCTAGGTTCTCCTCACAAACCAGATGATCAGGTTTTACAAAGAGAATTGCATCTCCTTTTGGACATAACATTATTTGTTAATTTCTATTGAAATTCTTATTTAGAAGCTGTTTAGAATTACACAATATTTTACTGCCCATATCTTTTACATTTTGGATTGAAGCATTGTTCTCATTCCAGTATCTATTTTGCTTCTAACTGACTCACAGATAAAATATGTATCATGGTTATACAATATTTTGTGAGACTGTTACCTGGCAAAACTTTCAGCAACTGTGGTGTAATCTGTGGCCAGTCTAGAAGACTACACAATCCTTGCCGATAAGTGTGAATTAAAAGAAATACTTCCATAACAATATAATAATTGGCAAAGGTGTCTCACATTATTTTAAGAGCAGTTAAAGATAAATATAAGCTGCTTTGCAGAACCCTTATATCAATTGCACTGACTGACATACAAGTAATTATGGGTGAAAATATTTTTAAGTACACAAAATCTGACATGTACAAAGTGCAGAGCAGCAAAGCTAAGAGAATAGACTCTAACAATCCCTGTCTAACCACAGTTATTACACTG